>NC_143580.1:82278218-82598427 GCF_048544385.1 Mastigoproctus giganteus
ATTTCCTGAAAATTATGGTCTACAGAAGTTCAAGTTTAATGTCAACAAATAACTTCTTTCATCTTCGCAACCTCCAACCCAAGTACAGTACTAAGTATTATAGGTTCTAATAACTCTCGTGTTTGGGGTTTTCATAAAAAAAAAAAAAAAAAAGGTGCATGTATACTTGCATATACACCAATGCAAGGAGTATAGTATATAAATTTGATGAATTTGATGTGCTGGTGAAGACATCAAAGGCTTATGTTGTTGGGATATCAAAGACATGGTATCGCAGATATAAGGAATGCAGAATTGGAATTTGGTGAGTACAGTTAGTGCAGAAAGGATAGACAGGATAGTAGGGGAGGAGAGGTAATGCCTGTTAGTTAAGAAACAAATAAAATCTATGGAAGTGCATCCAGATGATATAAGTGGACAGTGCAGTGTTTGGTGTAACATAAGCACTGAGAAAACCAAGTTCAGAGTAGGAGCGTGTAACATTAAGGTATATGTTAGAAGAAGGAAGCTTATATAGCATCAGCGAAAAAAAAAAAAAAAAATTCCCATCTCACCCATCCAATCAGTCCAAATGTTTGTCTAGTTCTACCTTGGTGACCTTCACTACAACAGATGGAGGTTTGTCCCAAATATCAGCCACCCATTGGCTAAAGGCAAATTTCCGCACATCTATTCTAACAACTGTCTTTACTCAATTTGAATTTATGTCCCCTCATGTAAGTAATGTGAGCAAGAAGAAGAATCCCATTAGCATTAAGCTTGCTTAAACCATTCAATGTCTTATACACCTCAATCAGATCACCTCGCAGGTGGCAAATCTCTGGAAGCTGCAATTTGCAGAACTTAAGCCTTTCTTGGTAACATCAACCATTTGTTCCACTCACCAATCTCGTTGCCTTTCTCTGTACTCATTCCAGTAGCTCTACATTCTTCCTAAAATGAGCTCTCTAGACATGTATACAGTACTCAAGGTGTAGTGAGACCATTGCTTTATACAGGGGACAATCACCCCCTTATCCCTGCTGGCAAAATTGACAAGATACCATGAGGTACTCTTGCAGCCTGTCTGCATTGCTTAGAAAACTTCATATCTGACTGCACAATAACTCCCAGATACTTTTCATTCTCCACTAACCACGTTCAGTACTTTACATTTGTCAATGTTAAACTTGAGTTGCCACCTCTCACCCCATCTGCTCAATTTTTTCAGATACTGTTGCAGTAGCGTACTATCACTATTGTCATTAACAACTCTGCCAACCTTCATATCTTCTGCAAACTTAGACATTAAGCCTTTTAGACATCAATATCATTGACAAATACTGAAAACAACTATGGGCCTAACCCTGTGAGACTCAACTAATAACATTAGTCCACAAAGAGCAGTATCCACTGATAACTCTGAATTCTCCCAATTAACCATTCTTTTATCCATTGTAGCAACTTGCCCTTAATGCCATACTGCTCCAATTTGTACAGTAGTCTTCCATGAGCCACAGTATCAAAAGTTCCCTAAAATACAAGCAAATGATAACAAAATTAGTTTTTACATCCAGTTCCTTTGTGACCACATCATAGTATCCAATAAAATCTGTCAGACAAGACTTCTCCTTAACAAAGCTGTGTTTGAACTATAACTGCAGTTTTGCCAGATGAGCCTTGCTTACATAGTCTAGATGAGCACTGATTCCTTAACAAGTGACTCCATTATTTTCTCTGGAACAGAAGTTAGACTAACAGGTTAGTAATTACTCATGTCACCCTTTGATCCTCCTGTGTGAATTGGGGACACATTTGCACATCTCCAGTCCATGGGATCTCCTGAGTCTAAGGAAGCTTTCATAATTATGGCTAATGCTGCTTCTTTTAATATAACTAGATAGATCCCATCCACTTCAAGTGCCTTTCTTATGTTCAATTTGAACAACTTCTTCTCCACTTTTCTCTTACTTATAATAAAATCATTTAGCTTCCTGCCAGAGTTTGAATTTAGTCACAGCATGGATTTGTTAAGAGACGACCTTATCTGACCAATGATTAAACACTGTCACAGTAACAAAGGAACTCGATGCCACCACCACTTCCCTACAGACTTCCTCATGTGTGAACGTAGATGCAAAATACTTATTCAGTTTGTCAGCTACCTCAGCAGGTTCGTCAACAATCCAATCGAACTGTCGATGTAAAGTGGACCAATGTGATTCATCCCCTTACTTGTAGAGTTTACATAATTAAAGATATCATTACTGTTTTTCCTTGCATCCTTTGCCACAGATTTCTAGTAATCTGCCTTTACTTGCCTAACCTTCTTTGTGACTTTATTACAGACTATCATATATTTATAATAGGGATCTCTGTCTCTCGATAATTTATATGCAACCCATGCATTTTACTTCTCTACCACAGATCTTATTTGTTCATCTGACATCCATTTAGGCCTAAACTTTGAACAGCATTTCTTAGTTGGCATGAAAAACTAGTAGCTTCAAAAATTAATTCTTTGAATGCTTCCTGTTTAGAATTTGCTGTTGTAACATCATCGGTTGGTCACTCTGTATAGAAATTTAAAAAATCTATTATAGTGTTATAGGCCTAATGACTCTGATAAGTACAACAAAAACTGTAAAGAGAAATAAGGTGGGCCAGTAAATCAGATTTGTCTTATAATGGGGGATTTTAACTTTCCAGATATAGATTGGAATTTGTGGGTTGTTGACTCACACACTAGCAAGACTTTTGTGGATTTTTTGGATAATTGTTTTCTGCAGCAGCAAGAGGCAACCAGAAGGAGTAATACTCTTGATCAAATTCAGCAATGATCATTCATGCATTAAGAATCTGCAGATAAAGTAAGCACTAAGTGGCAGTGATTACAGTGTACTGATGTGGGATTTACTTAAAGATGTAGCTACTTTCAGGGGTAAAGGGAGGAGCTTTTGCTTTCTTAAAGGTGAATACAGTGGTCTCAGAGATTTTTTAAATTCTATACAGTGAGACCAATTGATGATGTTACCAACAGCAAATTCTAAATGGGAGGCATTCAAGGAATTAATCTTGGAAGCTGCTAGGCTTTTCATACCAACTAAGAAATACTGTTCATGGTTTAGGCCTAAATGAATGCTAGATGAACTAATGAGGCTCATGGCGGAGAAGAAAAATGTATGGGATGCATATAAATAATCAGGAGATTCAGATGCCTATGGTAGATATAATATAGTCTGTAATCAAGTCACAAAGAACATTAGGGAAGCAAAGGCAGATAATGAGAAATCTTTGATGAATGATCAAAAAAGATTGGTCCACTTAACACGATGGTTCGATTGTTGATGAACCTGCTGAGGAAGCTGACAAAGTGAATAAGTAATTTGCCTCTACATTCACACACAAAGAAGTCTGTAGAAATGTAAAGTACTACATATAGGTAGCAGTAACCCCAGAGTAACGTACCAACTGGGTTGTACTACACTCAGGGTAGTGGAGAATGAAAAGGATCGGGGGGGGGGGGGGGGGGGTAATTGTGCAGAGTGCAGACAGGCTGCTAGAGTAGCTCACGGTGTCTTGTCAATGGTATACAGGAATTTTGCTAGGAGGGATAAGGAAGTGATTATCTCTTGTATAATGCAATGGTCAGTCCACACTTTGAGTACTGCATATAGTTCTGGAGGCCTCATTTTAGGAAGGATCTAGAGCTTCTGGAATGAGTACAGAGAAGGGCTACGAGATTGGTGAATGGAACAAAGGGTTGCTGTTACCAAGAAAAGCTTAAGTTCTGCAATTTGTAGCAACTGGAGACTAGGCAACTGCAAGGTGATCTACTTGAGGTGTATATGGCCTATGCTTGAACCATTGGTGTATATGGCCTATGCTTGCTCAAACCATTCATGTATATGAATGGTTTGAGCAAGCTTAATACTGATGGGATTCTTCCTCTTGCTCGGGTTACTCACCTGAGCGTCATAAATTCAAACTGAGGAAAGATAATTGTAGACTAGATGTGCGGAAATTTGCCTTTAGCCCGGGTGATTGGTAGTTGAACAAACTTCCCTCTGTTGTAGTGGAGATCAACAACTTAAATAAGTTCAAGTAAGAACTGGATATGCTTTTGGAGTGAATGGATGGGTGAAATGAGAAGAGTTTTTTTTTTTTTTTTTGGTTGATGCTATATAAGCGTTTGCTTGCTTCATAAATCTCTGCTAATGCTATACAAAACGGCAGTAAGGGCTGCTATGGACTATGGATAAAGGGATGGTTGAGGGAGAAAAGACAGAGAGTGGTTATCAATGGACACCGTTTCTTCTCATCGACTAATATTATTAGTGTTGTCTCAAATGGTTCGATGTTGTTGTCAGTATTTATTAATGATATTGATCAAGGTATACCAGGCTTAATGTCTAAATTTATGGATGATACAAAGATTGGCAATATAAATTATGGCAGGATGGTTAATGACAGTAATCGAGATAAGCTACTGCAGCAATATCTCGAAAAATTACATTGACAATTGCAAGGTACTTCATATGGGTAGCAGTTATCCCTATTAACATATCAACAGGTACTACAATCAGATTTTGTGCAAAATGAAAAAGATCTGCGGGGTAACTATGCAATCTGATATGGAGTTCTTTGAGCAGCACATATATGCTACTAGGACAGCATATGGGGTTTTGTCAACGATATACAGGAATTTTGCTAGCAGGAATAAGGATGTGAAATTTCCCATCGTATAATGCAACAGTGAAGCCACATCTTGAGTACTGCATACAGGTCTGAAGGCCTCATTTTAGGAAGGATGTAGAGCTACTAGAATGGGTGTAGAGAAGGGCAGCGATATTGGTGAGGGGAACAAAGGAATGCTATTACTAAGGCTTCACTTCTGCAAATTGTATTGTCTGGTGACTAGGCACCTGTGATGTGATGTGATCTGACTGATGTATTTAAGGCTTTGAATAGATTGAGAAAGCTCAATTCTTGTGAATTCTTCTTCTTTCTCAGGCTATGAACAAGGTTTGTTTTGTTTGTTTGTTATTTGGTTTTTAGGAGCATTAGCAACTAAGGCCATATTGCTCCGGGATATGCGGTGGTCATTCCCTGACCTTTCCGCATCCTCCGTATTTGGTGGTCACGGTCTCGAACCCCGGTCTAATCAAGAAGCATGTGCTATGAACTGTTCCTGCCCACCCGGCTACGGAGGTGCCTATGAACAAGGGGGTATAAATTCAAACTCAAGAAGGATGGTTGCAGCATAAATCTGCAGAAGTTTACCTCTGGCCACCAGGTACTTAATTGTTGGAACAAACTTCCATTTTTTTGTTGTTGAAGTGGACAGTTTCAATATATTCAAGGAAGGACTAGAAAAACTGTTAGTGGGAATGGATAGGTGTTGTGGGCAGCTTTTTTTTTTTTTTTTTTTGCTGATGATGTAGAAGTTTGCTTTCTTGCATAATTTGCCACTACTAATACTAATATAATTATTTTTACTCTCTACCTTTTCCTTCCTCCACTGGGTCTTCTTTATTTTCTCTCTCTCCTGTTAACTTTTACTGAGCTCCTACACAAGCTTATTTGCAATATTTGTACACTGTATGTACCTTTCCTTACTTTCATACATGATATTTACTCTTAGGAAACTTAAATTTTAAAAAATGTTTATGAAGCAAAAACATAAATACCTGACGGTCAACTTGTTGATAATAAACAAATGGAACACTGAACCGCTGGCTTGTATTGTCAGAAAAATGAATCATGAAGGCAGCATCATCAGCTGGATCTAACTGCACATCAAAATATAATTAAAATAATATATTCAACATACAATCTAAAATTAATAAAAAATATCTATTTAATATCATGCCATATGAATTAGTGAAGAGGAATGCAAAAACTTCAAGTTGATGATGACATTCACAAAAATTTTATACAAACCAAAAAAACAAATTACAAAACAAACAGGAATAGAGAAAATGTGATGTTTCATCTTGTATTTGAGAACTCATAATTCAAATGTAGATATGTAAATACATTTAAAAAAACATTTAAATTTAGACAGCCAAATGGATTTTATAACTTTCTGAATTTTATGAAGTCTTTTAGTGAATCGAACATTTCTGTATGCAAAATTAGCTTATTTTTAATAAAATCCTGATAGCTGTCTTTTTAAGAAATAATTTGAAACATGATTTTTCATAAAAGAGAATGGACCTGTGGCACTAGTTTCCATAGTTTGGCAAAGGAAGAATACAGTGGAATCGGTGGATATGGCAACTAAAGGAATTTTAATACAGTGAAGAAGCATTCGGGGTAACGAACTCCTTCCTCAGCTAAGTACATCCACACAGAAATGTAAACATAACATAACGATAGGAGGGAGTATATGATGAGAGCCTTGTCGATCAATTCGGCCCTGGAAAGATTGTGCAAGGCTCAAGGGGTAGAATTTTTTTCAGCCTGGACTGTACTTGTTAACGGGAGAGACTGCTTCTACAGGGATGGGATACACTTAAATAGAAAGGGTGCAAGAATATTTGCTGATGCTATCGAGGCAGTGTTAGGTGGGTCGGAAAACTGCTAGCTTGGGGGGAGACAAAGACCAATAGATTGACAGTAGCCACTGGCAGAGGTGAAAGAGATTCTTGCACTGCTTCTATTAGAATGAGCAGAAGCCTAAAAAACAAGATGCATGGTATTTCAGAGACTGCTGGGAGCCATTGCGGTACAAGTAAACACATGGGTTGTGTTAGGGTAGCTAAGAATAGAAACAGGTGCAGGTATACTTGCGTGTACACCAATGCTAGGAGTTTAGTAAATAAATTTGATGAATTTGAGGTATTGCTCAAAACATCGAAGGCAGATATTGTTGGGATATCAGAGACGTGGTGTCACACAGATATAAGGGATGCAGAACTGCAATTTGGAGAGTACAACGTCTACAGAAAGGATAGACAGGATAGGAAGGGGGGAGGGGTTATGCTATTACTTAAGAAACACATAAAAACCAAGGAAGTGAAGCCAGTCGACATCGCTGGACAGTGCAGTGTGGAGTCAGTTTGGTGTGACATAAACACTGGGAGATCAAAATTGAGAGTAGGAGTGTGCTATAGGCCTAATGACTCTGATGAGTATAATAAGGAACTGTACAGGGAAATAGAGTGGGCCAGTAAATCAGAGTGTCTTATAATGGGAGATTTTAATTTCCCAGATATTGACTGGAATTTGGGGGCTGGTTACTCACACACTAGCAGGGCTTTTGTGAATTTATTGGATGATTGTTTTCTACATCAGCATGTTCGGGAGGCAACTAGAGGGAGTAATACTCTTGATTTGATTATCAGCAGTGATTCTTCATGCATTAAGAATCTGCAGATAAATGAACCACTAGGTGGCAGTGATCACAGTGTGCTGAAGTGGGATTTACTCAAAGAGGTAACTACCATTAGGGGTAAAGGGAAGGGTTATTGCTTCCGTAAAGGCGACTACGATGGACTGAGACAGTATTTAAATTCTATACAGTGGGACCAACTGATGATGTTACCAACAGCAAATTCAAAATGGGAAGCATTCAAAGAACTTATCTTGGAAGCTACTAGGCTTTACATACCAACTAAGAAATATTGTTCAAGGTTTAGGCCAAAATGGATGTCAGATGAACTAATGAGGCATATGGCAGAGAAGAAAAATGCATGGGATACATACAAATTAACACTTGACACAGAAGCCTATGATAGATACAAGTTGATATGCAACCAAGTTACAAAGGAGGTTAGGCAGGCGAAGGCAGATTACTTATGTAAACTCTAGAAGGAAGGGGATGAATCAGATTGGTCCACTTGATATTGATGGGTCAAGTGTTGATGATCCTGCTCAGGTAGCTAACAAACTAAATGAATATTTTGCATCGACATCACACATGAGGAGTTATTCAGCGAGGGGAATGCCAGAGGTGTATTCAACTCTAGCAGTAAGCTACAGAATCTTGAAATAACTGGGAGTAAAGTGGAGGAGAAACTGTTGAAGATAAACACAAGAAAGGCACCCGGGGTGGATGGGATCTATCCAGTTATATTAAAGGAGGCAGCAAAGGAAGTAAGCAAACCCTTAGCCATAATTATGAGAGCTTCCTTGGACTCAGGGGAGGTACCCATAGACTGGAAATGTGCAAATGTGACCCCAATTCACAAAGGAGGATCAAAGGCTGACACAAGTAATTATAGACCTGTGAGCTTAACTTCTGTTCCATGAAAATTAATGGAGGCACTGGTTAAAGAAGCACTGCAGGATCATTTAGACAAGACTTCAGTTATAGCTCAGACACAGCATGGTTTTGTTAAGGGGAAGTCTTGCCTGACCAACTTGATTGGATACTATGATGCAGTCACAAAAGAACTGGATGCAGGGAATAACTTTGATATTATATACTTGGATCTTAGAAAGGCTTTTGATACTGTTGCACATGGAAGACTGCTACACAAATTGGAGCAGTGTGACATTGGAGGCAAATTGCTGCTATGGATAAAGGGGTGGTTGAGGGGGAGAAGACAGAGAGTGGTAATCAATGGACACTGCTCATCGTGGACTGATGTTATTAGTGGAGTCCCTCAGGGCTCAGTGTTGGGTCCATTATTGTTTTCTGTATTTATAAATGATATTGATGATGGTATATCGGGCTTAAGGTCCAAGTTTGCAGACGATACAAAGGTTGGCAGGGTTGTCAAGGACACTACTGACACTATGCTGCTGCAACAGGATCTGGAAAGGTTGAGCAGATGGGCTGAGAGGTGGCAAATGAAGTTTAACATTGACAAATGTAAAGTACTACACATGGGAAACAGCAACCCCAGAGCAACGTATCAACTCTGTGGTACTACACTGACAGTGGTAGAGAATGAAAGGGACTTGGGGGTGGTTGTGCAGGCAGATATGAAGTTCTCTGAGCAGTGCAGACGGGCTGCAAGAGTAGCTCATGGAGAATTGTCAATGATATACAGGAATTTTTCCAGCAGGGATAAGGAGGTGATTATTCCATTGTATAAGGCGATGGTCAGGCCACACCTAGAGTACTGTATACAGGTCTGGAGGCCTCATTTCAAGAAGGATGTAGAGCTGCTGGAACGAGTACAGAGAAGGGCAACAAGATTAGTGAATGGAACAAAGGGGTGCTCTTACGAAGAAAGGCTTAAGTTTTGCAAATTACAGTGTCTGGAGACTAGGCACCAGCGAGGTGATCTGATAGAGGTGTATAAAGCCTTGAATGGTTTAAACATGCTCAATGCTGATGGGATTCTTCCTCTAGCTCAGAAAAATCACCTGAGAGGGCATAAATTCAAATTGAGGAAAGACAGATGTAGGATAGACGTGCGGAAATTTGCCTTTAGCCAGCGGGTGGTTGGTTGGTGGAACAGACTTCCATCCCTTGTGGTGGAGGTTGATAGCCTAAATAAGTTTAAGGCTCAGCTGGACAGGTATTTTGAACGAACAGAGGGGTGAAGTGGAAGTGGTTTTTTTTTTGTTTTTTTTTGGCTGATGCTGCATAAGCTTGCTTTCTTGCATCAAATGCCTCTACTAATGCTAATGCTAACATAAACCGTTAGAAATGCAATAAACTAAATAAGCAGTGCATGCTCACCTTACTGGGAGAGCGCGCACATGAACATGAGTGTTCAATCACTTACTATGTCAGATCAGGTAATTGCTGTTGGTACCCGGCGTGTATATGGGATGATTGCCAGCATTTGTCATGCTTTAACACTACAGACTCCAAAATTGGGTGTAGTCTTGTACCTCTACTGTGATTTAAAACTTTTTAACAGCAAAATATGTTTAGGGACTCTAAACATAGGCGGTGATAGTAGTGCTGGGATTGGTCGATCACCTCGCTGTCGTGACTGGGATTGAAGTCATGTTGAGTTGATCAGAAATGCTCTGCGATTGCAGAGTGCACAGAGTCACCTAGGCGGACGGACCTATCATGTTCCGCAAGGTGGTCCTGGAGTCAGCTAAAGCTTCCCCCACATAGCAGCTGCCACAATCGCGGCAAGTGATCAGGTATATAATACAATAAGAGAGTGGCAATGGGCAAAGTAATCCGGTATACAATACAATAAGAGAGTGACAATGGGCGAAGTAATCCAGTATACAATACAATAAGAGAGGGGTGATGGGTGTATTTACTCTCGATACCAAGAGTAAAAACACCCATCGTCCCTCTCTTATGCAGCAGTATTGTATATTGGATCACTTGCCACAACTGTGGCAGCTGCTATGTGGGAGAAAGCTGCAGAAAACTCCTGGACCACCTTGCGGAACATGATAGGTCTGTCCGCCTAGGTGACTGTGTGCACTCTGCAATCGCAGAGCATTTCTGATCAACTCAACATGACTTCAATCCCAGTCACGACAGCGAGGTGATCGACCAATCCGGGCACTACTATCACCGCCTATGTTTAGAGTCCCTAAACATATCTAGCTGTTAAAAAGTTTTAAATCACAGTAGAGGTACAAGACTACACCCAATTTTGGAGTCTGTAGTGTTAAAGCATGACAAATTCTGGCATTCATCCCATATACACACCGGGTACCAACAACAATCACCTGATCTGACATAGTAAGTGATTGAACGCTCTCACGTTCATGTGAGTGCTCTGCCAGCAAGGTGAGCACGCACTGCTTATTTAGTTTATTCCATTACTAATGTTTTATGTTATGTTTATATTTCTGTGTGTATGTACTTAGCTGAGGAAGGGGTTTGTTACCCCGAAAGCTTCTTTACCATATTAAAATTCATTTAGTTACTGTATCCACTGGTTCTACTGTATTCTTCTTTTGCAAAATGATTTTTCATACTGGTTTTACATTATTTATGGGTAATAACAATATCACATGAACATGGTAGCTGAAACAATTCAGTGTGGTTATTCCACAGTTAAAAGTACCTATATTTGCAGGCAAGTGCTAGTTAAATTTATGTTATAGGCTATTTGTTAAGTTTTATTCCAAGTATTGCACTATAAATAAACTGTGCTTTTCCAAAGAGAGGTATAGAATGATTCAGAATTCAAACAACCCAACATGTTGCTTGAATTCTGAATCAAAAGTGTTGATTTATCAATGACAAGTGAATTAAATGTAGGCATTGAATTATCACTGATAAATTTTTAAAATGCAATTCTAACTGCAATAGCAGTGCCACTAGTCATACCCAGATATCCAACAGTAGTTAATTTTATGTTAAGTCCTCAGACACACTCTCTTTTGTTCTTCTCACTAATCTTGATGCTCTTCTCTGCAACTGCTCGAACAGATCCTCATCCATTCTAAATTGAAGCTTCCAGACCTGTATGAAGTACTCAAGATATAGCCTAATCATTGCCTTATATATCAGGACAATCATCTTATCACTGCTCGCAAAATTCCTATATATCATTGAAAAAACCAAATAAACAATCCTAGCAGCCCACATGCACTGCTCAGAGAACTTTATATCTGACTGCATAAATACACCAAGAACTTTTTCGTTCTTCACTATCTAGAGTGAGGTACTACACAGTTGGTTTGGTGTATTATTTTGGTATTACAGCTATCCATATGCAGTACTTTCATTTGCCAATGTTAAACTTTAATGCAACTTTAACCTATTGCCTAATTTTTCTAGATCTTATTGCAGTAGAATACTCTGATTACTGTCACTAATCACCCTGCCAACATTAGTAACATCTATAAACTTAAACATTCAGCCTGATATGATTTCATCTGACATTTGTGGATTATGAAAAGGCATTTGACTCCATACAGCATAAGGCAATGTTTCGGGCACTGGAAAGACAAGGCATAGATACCCCATATATTATGATTTTGAAGAAAATATATGAGAGTGCTACCTCCTTTATTAGCCTAGACAAAGACAGTAGCAAATTTAAAATCGAGAAAGGAGTTCGACAAGGTGACACAATATCTCCGAAGCTATTTACTGCTGCCCTTGAGGAAGCTTTCAGAAGATTAGACTGGTCGCAGAAAGGAGTCAATGTGAACGGAGAGTACCTAAACCATTTATGATTTGCAGATGACACTGTGGTTATAAGCCACGATCCCAAAGAATTAGAGGAAAATCTTAATCAGTTATGCACAGTTAGTAAGGATTTTGGACTAAAGATGAATATGGCTAAAACAAAAATAATGATGAACAAGTATGCCACGGAAAGGGAAATAATGATTGAAGGAGCAGTAATTGAAAAGGCGGAGTCGTATACTTATCTGGGACAAGTTATTAGCTGTAATAATGATAAATGGCTGGAAGTCAAGAGAAGAATAAATTTTGGATGGATAGCATTCAGGAAATATAGTCACATACTGAAGAGCAATATCCCAGTTTGTCTGAAACATAAAATAATGAATCAATGTATACTCCCCACCATAACTTATGGAAGTGAAACTTGGGCACTCACCAAAAGAATGGAAGAGAAGCTGAGAACTACACAGCGAAGAATGGAACGAATTATATTGGGAATCAGACTGTTAGATAAGAAGAGAAACACATGGATTAGGCAGCAAACTCAAGTAAAGGACATTCTTATCAAAACTAAAGAACTAAAATGGTCTTGGGCAGGATACATAGCTCGAAGACATGATGACAGATGGACTAAGAAAATAACAGAATGGTACCCAAGAGGAGCTAGAAGAAAACCTGGAAGACAAAGGCGGAGATGGATAGATGAAATTCATGAGTTTTTGGGTAGTAAATGGATGGCCAGTGCTCAAAACAGAAGGAACTGGAAAGTTGCTGGAGAGGCCTTCATCCTGCAGTGGATTGAAAATGGCTGATGATGATGATGATTTCATCAATATCATTAATAAATACAGAAAACAACAATCAGCACAGCACCGAACACTGTAGGACTCCATAATATCATTTGTGCAAGAACAGTGCCCAATGATAAAAACTCTGTCTTCAACCACCCCTTTTGTCAACAACTTGCCCTTAATGTCACAATGCTCCAATTTGTACATCAGTTACAAAAGCTATTTGGAAATCTAAGTATATGATGTCAAAATTATTCTTTACATCCAGTTCCTTTGTTACTACATCATAGTATCCAATCAAATTTTTCTGACAAGGTCACCACTTAAAAAAATCCATGTTGCGAGTGCAGTATGACTCCATTATTTTCCATGGAACAGAAGTCAAGTAAACAGGTCTCTAATTATTCTAATTATAATGTTGGTGACCAAACCATAAGTGCCATTGTAAAAAATTGAGGGAAGCTATTAGATTTAAAATCGACATCGCAAAAAATAAATGCATGTCCAATATGCACTACTCACGTATTAATTGGACACGCGAGTAGTGTGTGCTAAGTTTTTCATTTTTTTTATCTATCGCTATATTTTTTTACGTAGGTTGCTGAACATTTTTTGATACAGTAAGTCGCCGACTTATGTAGCTTTGGACTTACATACGTTATTTATATATTATTTATATGACTGAAGATTTCAGCAAAGGGGACACACATTTCACCATAATAACGTAAAAACCCACAGAATTCCAGCTATCGGTATTATAGCAAATGCAATAAGATCGAGTTTACTACCCGTTTATAACGGGTAGTCTATTACTACCTGTTAATAGACTGTGCTAACAGAACAGAAAAGCCCAATAACCAGGAAAGTGCAAATTGATTTTATTGTTTTATGGAATTGACCTCCAGAAATGTGCTTTAGTAAATTGTGAGCTCGCATGGGGTATAATAGTGAGTTTTCGCCTTAACCCTGTGAAGTTCTTTTCAGAAAATTTAATTTTGACTGTTATCACGGTGCCGACTAAGAGAATAAGTGACAGAGGTACTAGTAAATCTATCAAGAAAAGGAAAGCAATTGTTTTGGATTAGAAAATTAAAATAAAAAGGATGTAAGAAAATGGCCAAATATTAACAAGTATCATGCGGAATTCAGATTTGTCAGTGGCAACGTTGAACACAATAAAGGAGAAAGACAGGATACGAGAAGCGGTGAGGTGATCGGCACCAATGAAGTTAACTATAATAACCAAGGCTATGAAATACAAATCAGTTTTTACAGTACAATACCATCCTTTTTTTTTTCCTTTTATGTTTCCTTTTCTTATGTGCCACTCAGGATACTTAACCACTGTCCCCAGATAAAGTTTTTAATTGAACTAATTAAAAACACAACTATTTTTCTTCATCCTTTGGAGGATATTATGTGGTTTTTGTAATTTTGGCATATCAAGGATATAGTAGCAATATTTTATTAGTCGTTTCCGAGTTAGTTACATGAAATTCGACTTACGTAAGAAGTCCTGTAATATACTCTTACGTATGTTAGGGACTTGCTGTTTAAAAGAAAAGTAACGTCAAGAGCAAAAGAGAAAACCAAGTTTTATAGATGCAGAGGAAGCAGTATTTGTAATGTGCTTGTGCCAAGAGAAATTAGAAATCAGGGTAATCCACCAAATATCATTTTGCCTAGAAATTGGAGTGTCATCAAAGATAAGCATAGGAGCAAAAGAATCCTTTTTACAAGATATAAGACAAGACTGAGTTTTAGAAGGATTAAAATCAACTAAGTTGTCTTTGCCCCACTGGAGTTCGGCATTTAAGGAATTGGTAGTGGATATTCGAGAAGTTGAAACTGATTGAGCAGAGCAAGGTTTCTCAAAATGGAAAGTGAAACGAAATGTGCAATCATTGGCAAAACTATGGATAGGATTTTCAGTCAATGGAAGAAAGTCATTAATATACAAGAGGAAAAGAGTGGGGGAAGGAACTGAACTTGGGGGGACACCAGCATTATTGGAAAAGTTAGAAGACAGAGAGCCATCTACCAACACCCTCAGTGAGCGATCAGAGAGTACACTGGATAACCAATTACAAAAAACAGTTGGCAAACCATAACATTGAAGCTTGTTTAGGAGACCTTTATGCCAAACAGGATCGAAAGCCTTTGAGATGTCAAGAGCAACTGCTTGTGTTTCTCCGAACGGTTCCATTGAATTTGTCCATAAATGGGTAACTTAAGCTAGAATATCACCAGTGGATCGACACTAACGGAATCCATACTGGCAATCGTTGATAAGATGGAAGGTTTCTAGGTAGTTTAAGTGTTGGTGGTTAACTGATTTAGAAAGAGTAGAAGTAATTGCAATGGGGCGATAATTGGATGGGAGGGATTTGTCACCCTTTTTAGGAACTGGCTGGATACGAGCACATTTTCAAACAGAACGAAAAACACTTTTGGAATAAGAAAGTGAAAAAAGGGGGCAAAGAACAGTAGTAACTTCAGCAGCACAGGTTTTGAGAACAAGTATAGAAATACCATCAGGACCTGAAGCTTTCTTAGCATCAATATTCGTAAAATCCTTCTGACATCCTTTTGACGGAAGACCACAGCAGGCATTGAATGGCGCGTGTTGGGAATGGTGGGATGTGTTTTACCAAGATCATTAATACAGAAGTTGGAAGGAAAATGGGATGCTAGCAGGTCAGCTTTATCCTTGGCTGAAGTGACAACAGAACCAACTGGTTTTGACAGATTCGGGAGCAGAGATGGGCAAAAGTTACGGCCAATAGCTTTGGCAAGAGATCAAAATGCTCGGTTACCATTAGGGAAGAAGAAAGTTTTCTACTCTTAGCCTGTCAAAATCTAGTTTGGATTGATTAATAACTGCTTCACAATTGTTGCGAGGTTTGGTGAAGGCAGAAAATAAAAATGAAGAATTGGAAACAAGCCAATTACGATATGCAACGTTCTTCTCTTGAATAGCCTTAGCACATTTATTGTAAAACCAAGGTTTAGATAAAGGACGAGATTTTAAAGTGGAGTGTGGGATAAAGGATTCCATTCCTGCAAGAATAATTTCACTGACACGATCTGAGCAAATGTTGACATCAGAAGTTTTGAAACAGTAATCCGACAAAGGAAAAGAAGTCTCGCAGGTCATCCCATCCCATTTTGCATTCTTGTAATGCCAAACAACACAAGGTTGGGAATAGCCATGAGATAAAGGTTCCATTGGAGAAGAGACAATCACCAAGTTGTGATCTGAAGTGCCTAAAGGACCTCTCACTTCGACCGTATACTTAGAAGAGTTGTTTGTGAGAAAAAGATCAAGCGCATTGGCTGTATGATTAGGATTGTACGGTATTCTTGTAGGTAAATGAACAATCTGTGCTAGGTCATTAGCAATTGCAAAAGCCTCAGCATCTTCACCAGCTGGGCCGGTGGTGAATTCTGGCAATGATGTTCGAAAAGTAAAACTTGATGATGTTATGCCTGTCTCCTCTCTTTTTGTAATTTTATAATTTTGAAATTTTTATAATTTTGTACACTTTTGTAATTTTTTCTGTGCATGAGATAAAAAAAAATTGAATGAACATTTCTATTTACATGTTCATCAAAGATTTCTTTTTTGTTTCAATCAAATTTGCAAGTGCTGCATAAGTTTTCAGGGAAATTCTGACTTATATAGAGTTCTGTGGAACACAACCCTTATATATGTCGGGGAGTGGCTGTACTTCTGCCAAAATAGGCTAAAAGTAAGGTTAACCCCAGTAAAGATACATGCTCTTGCTAGAAACCTGTGTGTTATTAAAAATGAGCATGGGAGTAGCAAACATTTCTTTCTTTAATTTTTTTTTTTTTTTTAGAAATAAAAATGGAATTTAGTTAAGTTAAGATCAGTTACTTAACCTGTCTTTTCGATGGAGTCTAGAGTCTAGGAGGTTTAGAGAGATTTTGCAAGTAACATCCCAGAAGTAGAAAAATATGTCAAGGGAAGATGGATTTGCAATTTATACTGAGTTTGCAACTCTTCTAAATAAAAGTAATATGAAGAATGAAAGAGAAAGACCAATTTTTTTTAAATACAGATGTAAAAGATATTTCTAATACATGTCTGCCTAGACAGGTTAGATATTAGGGTTACCCCCAAGCAACAGTATGTGTTTTTGTCTAGTAAACTCATCATTACTGAAGATGAGCATGAAAGTAGCAGTTTTTTTTTTTTTTTTTTTAGGGAAAGGAAAATGGACTGGAATTTAATAGAATTGAAACATGGCTATGTCAAGACTTTTAAAAATCAGCTCTTAATCCTTTTATAAGTATGCACAGATAAATTTTTTCTTGTAAAGGAATAAAGGATTATGCAAACATATACATTTTCAAGGTTCTTTCAACATAGTATCATTTCTCTTGAAACTCTATAGAGACAAGCTGCTTGTCTGTCAATTGTGTTTACAAGTAATAATAGCTGTTTTTATAATAGATGATAACCAGCATAGGAGGACATACACTTTCAACAAAATTCAAGATGATATGTCACATCAGCTTGAATTCTTTGGAATCCGAATCCAAATCTGAAATGCATGCAAAACATAGAGGATATATAAACATTATAAACAGAGATATTAAAATTTTTTATCAGCTTTTATGATTTTAAACTCCAATTTTTTAATGAAATTTTAAGTTTGATTTTATTTAGTCCCACTAAGCTCGGCTATAAAGTCAAAACAAGGGGAAAAAATAATATTTAAAAGTATTTATGTTCATAATTTTTCAGATTTTACAAACTTACAAATTCCTTGAAAAAGTTTAATTGGAGTCACATGCATGGTCAAAAAAACAAACTTGTGAATGGGTTGGCAAGAAAATGCTATCCCTTTCCATTTTTTGAAAGGACAACTCATTCTATATTTTGCCGCCTCTTCCTCCAATATATAAAAAGATGTATGTTCATTTTACATCCTTCATGTTTCCATGTTAAAAGTTGCAAACTAAAGTTAAATTACCCTTTCTATATACTCCCAGGTATTTTCGATTTATTCTTTACATATAATACATAACCTTTATCCTCATTCCATTAGAATGACTACCTTGTTCCTCTCTAAATTCATTTTAGCTTGCGATAGTTTTAGACCAGTAAAGGGAACATCATCTCATTGGCTTTCCGGAGGTTTCACTTCTGAAATTTCTTCAGCCATTTTGTGTACTTTACTCGTGATAAAGTCACTAGCATTTTGGAATTTTCCTGTTTCTTCTATTTACTTTATGGGTAAAATTTATATATTTCCTTAAAATTTGGTGCTAAATTTTAAGTCAACATGAATGACATACTGTCTTGATTAACTTTTTCAAGCTTTATTTCCTGTTTGGTTGGTGACAGCAAGAATATAACATTTGAAGTTAATTAAGCTGATTTCTCTCCACTAGAGAACTAACCTAAAGATCAGTACTTTAAGAACTGGTGACAGATATTCAAAAAGTTAAAGCTGTATATGTGTAAAGCAGGGGTTGTCAAACTGCAAAATAAAATTCCTATCCACGGTCTTTCTGTACTACCTTCAGAAACTATCTATCATTACATTCAATGGGGAGGGAGGGGGGAGAGAGAGAGTTGGTTACTGATTTAAAAAACTAGAAGGCAAAACATAAAATGAAAGCTTTTCTCGAAAAATGTCTCAAGAGTTATGTTTACCAATTTTTAAATGAAGTCTGTCAACAAAAAAATAACACAAACCAAAATATGTGGATCAGCAATCATTAGATCATTAATCAGATGGAAGGTTTCCATATATTAAGTGTTATCAGTTGATGGATTTCTACATTATTTTGAAAAGGGTTAAGATAAGTACAAAAAAATAATAATTGAAAGGGAGGCATTTGTCACCCATTCTTCAGAACTGGAGAAAAAAACACAGAAGTACATTCTGTTCAAAATTTTTATGCTCTGTCATACAGTAATATGAAAGAGCATAGAAAGGTAAAGCAATGTAAAACAGAATAAAAAAGTGGGGCACAAGTTTTAAAAATAAGTGAGAAATGTCATCAGGTGTTGGAGACTGCTTGGTATTGAGTTTGTTTGGGATTCTTCAAATATCTTTCTATTGTAAAACCAAGCAATGTACTGAGTGCAGTGTGTTCAGTACAGTAGGGGATTTACCAAGACCATCAATGCAAGTGTTACATGAAAAGCATGCCAACATGTCGGTACTTGTTGTCTCAAGAGTTTATTGTTCATACTCTAGAACTTTCAAATTAGAATTCATACTTATTAATAACTTGTTTGCTATTACTAAAGCTTATGAAACTTGTCACAAGCTTTAGTAATAGCAATTTAGTAACAGGCAGAAAATGAAGCTGGAGATTTTAATATAAGCCCATCGTAAAATGATTTATTCTTATAAATAAAATCAAGAGAAGTACAGCGGACTGGATCTTATGATGTTAATCTTTGGGCAGTGCACTGTGGAACACTGGAATAAGTTTACTGCAAGGGTGATTGTAGCACAGAGTGTTTGTAAAATTTCAAGGAAGAATTGGATAAAAACGTTATGGGAATCCTTGGATAGGCACTGTCTTACAAGAGTAATATGAGAGAGGTTTTTACTTTATTTATTTATTTTTTTGGCAAATGCAGAAAAAGTTCACTCCCTGGCATCCTGGAAATTTTTGGAGGGGGGAGGAAATCACAGTTTAGAAAGAGGATGTTTTAAGGTGGACTAAACGATTTCATTCCCACAAGAATAATTTGAGCAATATAATCCAAACAAGAATTTGGTCAGATTTAAAACAGCAGGCCAACCAACAGATATTGGAATATAAAATTATGCAAATCATTCTATTTTTTTTTACTGTTGCTGCCAAACAATGGTTGATAATGGCTGTGAACACTGTATTAGAGAAGAGATGATGAAAAAGATGTGACCCGAGTTCCAAGATGCTATCACTGACTATATACCATAAAGGTTTGTTGGTAAGGAAAATATCAGGTGTTAGGTATGTCAGTAGATGTGTGAGGAGTCTAGTATTCTATTAGGTAAATGAACAATTTATTTAAAGTCACTAGTAATAAGCAAAAACCTTAGCACCTCTACAAGTTGGGTTCATACAACAATAAAATTGAAGCCAGCTAGAGCTATAACTATTGCAATTATCAAGTAAATTATTTCACTGGTAGGAAAATTATTAATGGAGAAATTTCAGTTTCACAGAAATCAAGAAGTTCCAAATTTTTGGAACTTTTTTGAAAGTTACAAATTCAAATTTTATGTGATAGAAACAGAAGATAAATTGGAAAGAATGTAGTTTGTTTGTTTGGTTTTTAGGAGCATTAGCAACTAAGGCCATATTGCTCCGGGGGTATGCGGTGGTCATTCCCTGACCTTTCCGCATCCTCCGTATTTGGTGGGCACGGGCTCGAACCCCGGTCTAATAAAGAAGCGTGTGCTACGCACTGCTACTCCTGCCCACCTGGCTAAGGAGGCACCAAAGAATGTAGTAAAAAGGATTTTGAGCCAATGGAGATCAGAAAGAAGAGATTCCAGAATATGAAGTTTCCAGTAAGGAATATCAGTGTGGGCATGTGCAGATATTACCTTTATATCTGAAGGAATACAGGGAGTAATTAGAACAAATGAGATCAGATCAATGGCTGCTCAGGAACATTATAGTTAAGATTCTCTCATAAAAAATAGCTGGGACTCAGTAGATGTAGACATGTAGGCAAATGACATAACTGAGATTATAAATGTGATCTCATATATTTGGGAAATGAATTAGAGAGTTATCAAGAAGTTTAGTTATTTTGGCAGATAAATTTTAAGTCTGAGGAAGGATTAGTAAATCAGAATGTTATATTACTCTAATTTTCCAGAGACTCACTGAAACCTGTGCAATGGACACTCACCTAGTAGTTGGGCACTTTTTGATTTAAGAGATGACTGCTCTTACATCAGCATGTTAGAGATTCCACAAGGGAAAGTAATATTCACGACCATGCTATCAATAAAGATCCATCAGATATTATGAAGCTTCAAATAAAGAAATCACTGAAGAGCAGTGGTCATGGTGTATTAATGTGAAAGTTATTTAGAGAATTAACTACAATTACAGGAAGGGGGACACAAGAGGAGTATAATTGGCTTAACATCATTTAAATTCTATTCAATGGGAGCCCAAACGATAACTAATAAAATATAAATTCAAAATAGGAAATGTTTTAGAAAATTACTTTGGAAGCTACTAAATTTTTTATATCAACAAAAAGTTATTATTCGACCAAAATAGAAGACAAATCAAGTGAACTTAGCAACAGAGAAGAAAGAGGTATGGGATAATTATAAATTATCAGAGGAGCAACGAATCCTACATTAAATTAATTCAGTAATAAAGTTACTAAACTAATGTTAGCCATGCTAAGGTAGATTATAAGGAGTCCTTAGCTAAGGGGGCAAAGAACAGTAGCAAGGAATTCTTTACTTATGTTAGCACTAAAAGAAAAGGCCAACCATATTGTTCTTCTTCGTAACTGCATTAACAGTACTGATAATCCTGAACTGGTTGCTAATAAGATGAATAATGTGACAAGTTTCATATTGCATGTACATTAACATGTCAGGAAGTTTTTAATATTGAGGATACTGGTGACATTACTAAGAAAAAACTAGAAGCAAAGTTATAACAAGTAAAAGTGAACAAGGCACCAGGAGGTGATGCAATCTATCTAATTCTATTGATGGAAGCAGCAAGAATGCTTGAGCAAACTTTTAATTATAGCGTGAGAAAAGTGTCTCCTATTCATAAAGGTGGCTCAAAAGTTGAAATGACAAAAAATTTGTCAAGTTGACATTACCATTAGTAGAGACATATGATGAAAGAAAGCAAGCTTATATAACACTACCAAAAAACCCAAAAAAAAAAAAAAAAAACACCTTTCTGTTTCACCGATCCATTCACTCCAAAAGTTTATCTAGTTCAACCTTGAATTTATTTAAGCTGTCACCTTCCACAATGATGGAAGTTTGTCCCAGCAATCAACCACCCGCTGGTTTAAGACAAATTTCCCCACATCTATTCTACAACTGTCTTTCCTCAATTTGAATTTATGCCCCCTCAAGTACAGAATCTGAACAAGGGCAGGAATTTCATCAGCACTGAGCTTGTTCAAACCTTCAAGGCCTTATACACCTCAATCAGATCACCTCAAAGGTGCCTAGTCTCCAGATGCTGCAATTTGCAGAACTTAAGCCTATCTTGGTAACAGTAATCCTTGTCTCATTGCCCTTCTCTGTACTCATTCTAGTAGCTCAACATCTTTCCTAAAATGAGCCCTCCAGACCAGTATGCAGTAACCAAGATGTGCCCTGACCAATGCTTTATACAAGGAGATAAATCACCTCCTTATTCCTGCTAGCAAAATTTGTAAATATCACTTACAAGACCCAATGAACTAATCTTCCAATATGCAGTACTTTGCTTTTGTCAATGTTAAACTTCAGTTGCCACCTCTCAGCCCATCGGCTCAACTTTTCTAGATCCTGTTGCAGTAGCAAACCGTCCTTACTGTCATTAAAAACCTTGCCAATCTTTGTATCATCTGCAAACTTGGACATAAGCCTGATATATCTTCATCAATATCACAGATAAATACAGAAAGCAACAATGGGCCCAACATGGACCCCTGGGGAACTCCACTAATAACATTAGTCCATGAACAGCAGTGTCCATTGATTACCACTCAACCATTCTTCCATTTATTGTAGCAACTTTCCCTTAATGCCATACTGCTCCAACTTGTACAGTTGTCTTCCATGTGCAACAGTATCAAAAGCTTTCCTAAAATCCAAGTATATGATATCAAAATTATTTTTTGCATCCAGTTCTTTTGTGACCACATCATAGTATCCAATCAAATTGTTCAGACACGAACTTAACAAACACAAGCTGTCTAAATTATAACTGCAGTCTTGTCGAGATGATCCTGCAGTGCTTCTTTAACCAGTGACTCCATTAATTTCCACAAACAGAAGTTAAACTAATAGATCTGTAATTACTCGTGTCAGCTTTTGGTCCCCCTTTTTGAATTGGAGATACATTCGCACATCTCCAGTCCGTGAGGATCTCCCCTGAGTCCAACAATGCTCTCATAATTATGGCTAAGGGTTTCCTTACTTCCTTTGCTATCTCCTTTAATATAACTGGATATATCCCATCCACCCCAGGGGCCTTCCTTATGTTTAACTTCAGCAATTTCTCCTCCACTTTGCTCTCAGTTATTACAAAATCATTTAACTACCTGTTAGAATTTGATAAGCTTCTAGCCTCCACTTCCTGACAGAATTCCTCATATGGGAATGTAGATGCAAAATACTCATTCAGTTTGACAGCTACCTGAGCAGGATCATCAGCAGTGAAACTATCGATATCAAGCGGACCAATCTGATTCATCCTCTTTCTTCTAGAGTTTATATAAGTTAAACAGTCTTGGCTATTTTTATTTGCATCCTTTGCCAAAGATTTCTTGTAATCTGCCTTTGCTTGCTTAACATCCTTTGTGACTTGATTACAGACTATCTATTGTACCATAGGCATCTGTCTCTCCTGATAATTTATGTGTCCCATGCATCTTTCTTCTCTGCAACAAACCTCATTAGTTCATGTGACATCCATTTAGGCCTACACCTTGAACAGTATCTCTTAGTTGGTATGAAAAGCCTAGTAGTTTCCAAGATTAATTCCTTGAATGCTTCCCATTTAGAATTTGCTGTTGGTAACGTCATCAGTTGGTCCCACTGTATAGAATTTAAAAAACATCTGAGACCACCTTTACGAAAGCAAAAACCCTTACCTTTACTCCTGATGGTAGTTACATCTTTGAGTAAATCCCACATTAGTACACTGTGATCACTGCCACCAAGTGGTTCCTTTATCTGCAAATTCTTAATGCACAAATAATCACTGCTGATAATCAGATCAAGAGTATTACTCCCTCTGGTTGCCTCTCGAACATGCTGCTGTAGAAAAAAGTCATCCAATAAATCCACAAAATTCTTGCTAGTGTGTGAGTAACCAACCACAAGTTCCAGTCTATACCTGGGAAGTTAAAATTCCCCATTATAAGACAATCTGATTTTCTGGCTCACTCCATTTCTCTGTATGGTTGCTTGTTGCACTTATCAGAGTCATTAGGCCTATAACACACTCCTCCTCTCAAGCTTTGCTTTCTCAGTGCTTATGTCATACCAAACTGACTCAACATTCCACTGTCCACCCATGTCAACTGCATGCACTTCCTTAGATTTTATATGTTTCTTAACTAACAGCATGACCCCTCCTCCCTTCTATCCTGTCTATCTTTTCTGTGCACATTGTACTCTCCAAATTCCAATTCTGCATTCCTTATATCTGTGTGACACCACATCTCTGATATCCCAACAATATCTGCCTGTGATGTAGTCACCAGCACCTCAAATTCATCAAATTTAGTTACTATACTCCTAGCATTGGTGAACATGCAAGTATACATGCACCTATCCTTACACTTAGTTACCCTAACACAGGGGTCGGCAATCTGCAGCTCGCGAGCCGCATGCGGCTCTTTGAGCATGTAACTGCGGCGGAAATAGAGTTAGAGGAACTAAAAATCAAGGACATATAGAGTGCAAGACTAAAATGCCTTAAAACTGAAATTGAGGATTTGGAGAGGCAAAAGGCTGCCCTTGCAATTCTACATAAATGGATGCCGATAGATGAGTTTAAAAGGCAATACCAAATTGTGTTTGATGCATGGTGTAGCTTACTGGATACGTATATAAATCTGAAAATACGGTAGGCCCTCAATTTAACGGATTAATTGGGGAAGGGGTGTCTGCTATAACCGAAAGTCCATTAAATTGAATGTATTTTAAAAATATATATTAATAATGAACTTACAATGTACACGACGTATTAAAATGTTATTGTAATATATAAGCATGAATAAAATATTATTAAAATGTATAAGAATGAATAAAATATTATTATAATGTACGTTGAGTAATTTATACATGCCACTAAAAACATCTGTTAAAAATATAAAAATAAATTTGCAACAGGAACCAAACTTTATTTTAATTTAACACATCAAAAACTATACAATGTAACTATTAGTGTTTCCATCACTTTTTTTTATTTTTTTCCCCTTAAAGCTCACAAAGTTGTTTACAATGTGAACATTAGTTTTTTCATTTAAATCCATTTTAGAGCGGAAAAAAAATTCTTTAAAATTCGTAAACCCCATTGAATAAAAAATTACAAAAAAAATGTTAAAAAAAGATACATAATATTCGATATTAATATTAACTTAATGAAAATATCACAATCTTCAGAGTAAGAAACAACTGTCATTTGGAGTGAGAGGTGTTAATTCCTTGCTGGTAGAGGGTTCTGGTGAAACAGGTCCAGTTGATGAAGTGGTCTTGAAGAAATCATCAAGCTTCAATTGCCTTACACCTTGGTGCTGCTCCCTTATTACTGTAGATTGAAATTCTCTAAAATGTTCATAATAAATAAGCACATCAGGGTCTGATGATGATTCAATATAATGTATGATGTCATCCATATGTTGTCTTATAACAGACAATTTAGGATGAGGTGCAACTGATTCTTCGTCTTTGTCATCGTCCTCTTGTTCTCCATGAAGAATATTTTCTGCAATCTCTACTTTTACAAGAAATTTGACAGCCCAGATCACCATCATTTTCGAGCCACTGTTCCACATCATTCTCGGTTGCATTTTTGTTGTCGGCTCTCAGAAGAGTGTCCTGAAAATTAAACTCCTCGACTCCCTCAAAGTCCATTTCAGGTTCTATGTCATACAACAACTTCTTCCAAGCATTGGCCAAGGTAGTAATCTTCATATCTTTCCACATAACTACTGCTAAGTTGGATAGCAGATCTGACGTTGTATGCATGTAAATTTTGCAGTATCCTGGTGCCTCTTGTATCTTCTTCTGTGTCTTCTGTTTCTTCCAAAACAACCATCACCTCTTCAAAAACTACTTCTTATACAACCTCTTACATGCAATGGTTACACCTGATCCATCGGTTGTATCAGTGAAGTAGTGTTAGGAGGCAGAAATACATATTTAATTCTCCCATCCCTGCTAACTAACCTCTCAGCATTAGGATGAGCAGGTGCATTATCTAGCAATAAAACAGGATTTATTTCACAAGAAGGAATTTTCAGCACATCTGTCTGATGTGGGACACTAACAGATATAAATAGGTTCTAAAGTTTGACTTTAGGACAGAAATTTTTTGTCTGTTAAATCCGAAGTCCATTAAATCGGGGTCCGTTAAATAGAGGGCCTACTGTATTTGTCTTTGGTCTCAATTTTTGGTTTGATGAATTTATGCAGGCAAATATTTTTGAACGTAAACTATATTAAAAATAAATCAAGAAACTGTCTGAGCAATGCAAGTCTCTCAGCACACTTAAAATGAAAATTACGGCATACTTCTCTGATTTTGAGAGACTCGCTCAAGAAATTCAGCAGCAAAAGTCATATTAATTAGAAATATTATTAATAAATAATATTTCAAAATACATACACCGAAGAGGCAAAACATTATGACCACCTACCTAATATGATGTTGGTCTTCCCAGTGCAGCCAAAAAACAGCTCGTACCCAGCAAGGCATGGATGCTACAAGATTTCTAAATGTGTCTTGTGGTATCTGGAACCAACACGTAACCAGCAGATCCTTTCACTCCTGTAAGTTCTGCCGCAGATTGGAGTTGCTGTTCTAACACAAACCACAGATGCTCGATGGAATTGATGTCTGTGGAATTTGGAGGCCAGGGCAATACCTGGAAGTCTTCCTCATGTTACGTGAACATGTCTCGAACAATCCGGGCGATGTGACATGGCGCATTATCCTGCTGAAAGACAGCACCGGCAGAGGGGAAGAACGTTGCCACAAAAGGGTGTACCTGGTCAGCAATGATGTTTAGGTAAAGTGTAAAGTAAAGTGTGTTGATGTCTAGCGGCACCAGGGGTTTCCCCCATCTCCGCGTTGCTTACACTGTGGGTGTGCCAGTTTGCTGGAAAGCCAGAGAGATTTAAAAGTGTGTGGGTATTGAATTTGTGTTATGTCGTGTACCGTTTAGCCACTAGACCCCTGCTCAGGCCCAACATTGCCCCACTTATGCCCTGTGGAGGCAGACCAGGAATCTAGTAGACTGCTTTTACTCTGGCAGGCCCTGCCACCTAATTTCCTGAGATTTCTGTGGCTAGAACCTAAAAAAAAAAAAAAAAAAAAAAAAAATTTAAATATATATACAGGGTGTTTCAGTTAAACGTTTCAGAACTTCTAAGAGGGGTAGGGTACATCCTGACAACTCGAAATCATATAGCAATGTGGGGTCGGAAATGCTTTCCTGAAGCGGTGTTGTACACAGAAGCACCATAAAGAAAAGAGACCGTAAGTGAGAAATCGTTTTAATAATACATGAAAAGAAGCAAAAGGTACATGGATTAAAGTAAGTGTTCGAAGTTTCTTCCACGGGCTACAATGCACGCCTCACATCTCCGACGCATGGACATCCGAACATTCTGGAATACTCCAGGCAGCGTGTCCAGACACAGCAACCGGAGGATTATGCACCTCGTATTGCTTTCGCACAGTGGTACCTTGGAAAATGTGCTACAAATCCCCTTTTTCCTGCTGAAGTGTTGTTTTCCGATGAGGCATCCTTCACAAGGGAAGGAATTTTCAACACGCATAACGACCATATCTGGGCGGTCGAGAACCCGCATGCAATATGACGTCGTGCAGCACAGATTCGATTTTCAGTAAATGTATGGGCCGATATTATGGGAGATCACCTCATCGGACCTTACCTGTTACCGTGTCGTTTAACCGGACCTATCTACTTGATCTTTCTGCAGCAAGTATTGCCACAACTTTTGAGAGATGAACAGATTTCTGCATCGACGCAACAGACAATGTGGTTCCAACACGATAGAGCCCCTGCCCATTATAGCGGAGATGTTCGTAACTACCTGGATGTCACATTTGGTCAACAGTGGATCGGACGTGGTGGTCCCGTGCGTTGGCCTGCTCGGTCACCCGACCTATCATGTCTTGATTTTTATTTCTGGGGTCATATGAAATCGCTAGTTTATGACACCCCTGTTGACAATGCTGAGGAGCTGGTTTCAAGAATCGCAGTAGCTGCCGAAGAAATTCGAAATTCGCCTGGAGTATTCCAGAATGTTCGGATGTCCATGCGTCGGAGATGTGAGGCGTGCATTGTGGCCCGTGGAAGAAACTTCGAACACTTACTTTAATCCACGTACCTTTTGCTTCTTTTCATGTATTATTAAAACGATTTCTCACTAACGGTCTCTTTTCTTTATGGTGCTTCTGTGTACAACACCGCTTCAGGAAAGCATTTCCGACCCCACATTGCTATATGATTTCGAGTTGTCAGGATGTACCCTACCCCTCTTAGAAGTTCTGAAACGTTTAACTGAAACACCCTGTATATATATATAAATAAATATATACATATACACATGCACATAAAAAATATATATGTGTGTGTCTTCAATTGTGTGGGAAAATATCGCTTAGATGTAAAAAGGCCGAAAGTGGGCATAGTTAATTTGGAGTTGTTTAAAATTTTGGTGTGGGGGCATTACGCTTGCACAAAGATAGAGGGGGGAGACTGTAGAGTGGGGGAGTAAGGCAGAAGTATGGGAACAATAGAGTAGGCAACCCCAGTAGATCAGTGAGGCATATACATGCCTCACCAGAAGGAAAGGAGGGGTGTGGGCCCTCCAACCCCAGGATTTAAAGAGAGTCGGGCTAGGTTGCCCGGCTCAGATCGCCATGTGGCGTTGGCAGCTGGGCTGCATGTCACACACGTCAACTCCATCCGAGTTGTAGGTCCGGTACTTGTCCTGGAACAGGAGCAAGGATCCCTTTATTCCAGCTATGTGGATGTCCTCAGGTTCTGCTTGTGGTTGTAGGTGACTAGTCGTGTACCTCGTGAGTGTTCATTATTAAGTTCACTTCTTGTTCCTCCTTCTTCATTGTCACAGTCGATGTTCCTATGATCCAGTCCGGTTTGTTTTTTTTTTTTTTAGACGGGGTCTCGTCCTTGCGGGCAATCCCCGAGTGTTTATTTGTTCTTTTATTGTGTTTATAGCAGAAGGCTGTTCGCCTACTTTGTGAATTGATATTTGTCCTCAGTCGGGGTCTTGGCTGTGATAGGACACTGGGGTTTCCTTTTTGTTTCACCTGATTAGTTACAGGCTTTTCTCGCTGGTTACTGTCCTTATTTTGAAACATGATCCAGTTACTTTAGTCAGGATTGAATTTATCCTGGGAGTGTTGTCAATTGTGGGCGATGGCGTAGTTGGCTCTCCATCTTGCAAACAATTTCTGGGCAAAATCAGTGAACGCTAGGTACTCGTCTTTGGTGTCCAGGAGGTTTTGTTCAAGGCCTCTTGGTAGGTATCTGATCTTGGTGATTAGGGTGTTGTGTAGGTCATCATAGAGCTGGCAGTCATACATGAGGTGCTGCCAGCTCTCTAATCCTCCACAAACATAGATGGGGTCGTCTTGGATCCCAAGGAATGATAACTTTGCATTGATGGCCGCATGGCCTGTGAATAGATAGGTTGATTGTAAGCCAGGAGAGAACCAGTTGGGGTGATGTGGGGTATACCCGAGTCACATTAGGTATGAATTTTCTTGCGATGTCCCCAGTACTGGAGTTTTGCTATCTCTCCTGCCACACCTGTATTAGGTGCACGTTCAGTCTCTTCTTCTCTGTTTTCTGATTAGCACCCGGCGATGTGACATGGCGCATCGCTGGGTGCAAGGCTGTCGCCTGTTGGAAGTGAGTGTGGCCTTTTGGAACCACGCTCCTGTGGCATACGTTATGATGGGGATGTACACAGCCTTGTAGAAAAGATGGAGCGTGCGCCGGGTGAGCCCGCAATCCTTTCAGGTGCCTCTCACGATCATGGCTGAATAGGATCTGATTTTTTTGCGGATGTATTTTATATGTTCCCTGAAGGTTAGTTTGGTGTCTAGGATCACGCCAAAATATCTGAACTGTGTAGAGAATTTAATGGTTGGATTGGTTATCTTTATTTGTGGGGGCTGTCTGATTTGTAAGGTGCCTTTGAGCAACATTGAGTTGGTCTTTGCTGGGGAGATGTGCAGCTGATTGTGTCGAGCCCATTGCTGCAGTTTGTCCAGGGAGGTGTAAAGTGTTCATTGTATAACGGCCCCAGGGGTTTCCCCCATCTCCATGTTGTGTACTCTGTTTGTGAAACACAGAACACTGTGAAGGCCAGAGATTTTAAAAAGTGTAAGGTTGTTTATGTTGTGTTGTTCCTCTGACCTTTTAGCCATTGGGCCCTAGTGGGACCCCCCCATTGCCCACACTTACCCCCGAGGAGGAAGGTCAGGCATAGAGGGATCACATTAGAAGTAGGTACTCTGGCAGGCCCTGCCACCTAATTTCCTAAGATTTCAGTGGCAAGGGCCTTAAAAAAAATAATAATAAAAAATAAATGTATATTCAGTTAGAGTAGGGGTGAAGACTGAAGAAGGGGGGGACAGATAGAAATATGGGGATGATAGGGAAGGCAACCCCAGAAAGATCAGTGGGGACTGGCCCCACCAGGAGAAAAAGGTGGTGGCAGGGAGGGGGAGGAGACAAACCCATCCCCTCTCTCTCCCTACTAGGGGAGGGGGGGTTAAAGTGAACCAAGTTAGGATACCCAGTTCAAAATGCTAGTTGGCCAAGAAAAGCAGTTGACATCTAATGGAATGCCGATGGCGTTGTCAGCCTTCATCTAGGAGATTGTCTTATTGGTCACATCCGTGAGAGTCAAGTCCAGTAGTATACGAACCTTTTGTCTTTCTTAGATTGTCTTAATTTGTGGGTTGTCTCTATTCAAAGGTTCTTAACTTGGTAGTTATCTTTGGTGGGTGACATCTTTGGAGAATGTATGGTAGATCACACCAATGATGGTAATGCTGGTCACATTTTGCTGCCTTGTTTCAGTACCATCAGGGTCCCTAGGTTTATTTAGTAGAGGGTTATCACGTTGCTGTGATTAGTTGTCTTCTCCTCAAGAAAAGCTGCTGTGCGTAGTTGGTGAGAGCTTGATATCCTTTGTATCCAGTAGGTGGTTTTCTTTATGATAAGCTGGCAGCGGAGGTCATCGTAGAGGGGGCACTCGTGCATGAGGCCATCCCAGTCCTCATTTCCTCCACAGGAGCATGTTGGGTCCTCTCCTAGGCCAAAGGTGGTTAGTTTTGCCTTTATTGCACTATGGCCAGTAAGCAAATACGTGGCATACAGGCCTGGAGAAAACCATATTGAGGATTTTGGATAGACTCTGCTAATATCTGGGATGGATTTCCTGGTGATTTCCCCATTGGTTGAATTTGTCCAGCGGTCCTGGCACACGCTGCATGTGTGCTTGAAGTCTCTTCTTCTCTATTTTTTGGTTGTTGGTAAGATTCAGCTCGAATCTCAAGCAGGTCTGAGACATGCCCTTAGAAAGATGATACAACATTCCAGTTCTCACCACCTCCAGGTCAAGGGGGAGGGCCCCCACCAGGACCTGGAGGGCGTGAGTACTTACAGTGCAGCAGGCATGAGAGATGGAGAGCAGGACCGTGTGTTGAGTGGAATCCAAGATTCATCTGTTTACTGCAGTTGTAGCCTTGCCAAACCAAACTCCGGCTGCATACGTAATCACAGGAATGAAGATAGCTTTGCAATACAATGAGAGGGTTCGCTTGTTGAGATCCCAGTCCCGATGGGAGATCCTAGCAACCATGGCAGTATAGTTTCTTACTTTGGTTCTGATGTATTTAAGATGAGTTTGGAAGGAGAGTTTTCTGTCTAGTACTATGCCAAGATATTTCAGTTGCTCCGACAACTTTATGGTCTTGTCTAGGGAGGTGTTGGCCATGCTTTCCAGTTCTGCTCTTGAATATGCCGTAATGGTAATGATGAGGTCATCGGCAAAAGCCTGAGTTTTGACCTCGCCATGATTCTAGGTAAGGAAGCCGTCCCACAGTAGGGGGCCCAGGACGGAGCCCTGCAGACAGCCTCTATAAATGTTCCTAATCAGTGTCTGGAAGGGGGCTTTCACTGTGATTTCTCTGTCTGAGAGGTAGCTCTGTCTGAGATGAGATTGTAGAGGTTTCCTGGAACACTAGCAGCCCTGAACCTCGCCAGGACGCTCAGCCACCAAAGGGAGTCAAATGCCCAGCGAAGTCCACAGAGATCACGAGGAAGTATTTTTTGTTGCATGTGGCCACTTTATCCAGTAGGTGCTGAAGCACATCCACTGCCGAGGACCCCCATCTGAAACCAAACTGGTTCGTGGAGGAAAGCCCAACCCTGTCATAATGCTTTCAAGACGTTTAGGTAGGTGGTAGACATCAGATTGCCCAGCACATGGATGACTGGACCCAGGGTATCCCAGCAGAACATTGCCCAAAGCACGACACTGTCGCCACTGGCTTGTTTTCATCCCATGGTGCATCCAGGCACCATCACTTCCAGACGACCTTCTTCCAATCACTCAAGGTCCAGTTTCGATGTTCGCGTGCCCATTGCAGGCATTGCCGCTAGTGAACCATGGTTAGCATGGGCACTCAGTTGCCTGCGGTTACACAGCCCCATTTTCAGCAGGGTTCGATGTAGTGTGTGTGTGTGTGTTGTGACACATTACTCCCGTCACCAGCATTCCAATTACTGGTGAGTTGTGCCATAGTTGCCCTTCTGTTGCCATGTACCATCCAGGAGCGCTTTCGCTCACCTCGAGCATTGATGAGACGTGGTCATCCAACACTTCGTGGGTTCCCCTCCTCGGACCACTTTCGGTAGGTACTAACCACGTCTGACTGTGAGCATGCCACCAGCTGTGCCATTTTGGATATGCTCTAATCCTGTCGTCTGGCCATTACAATTTGGCCTTTGTCAAACTCACTTATGTCCGCTGCCTTTCCCATCTGAAGAACAAGAGTAACACTGATTAACGAAAATCAGTATCAGGTGTTTTTTATACCATGTCTCGACCCGCTGCACGTGCCATAGTTCACCTGCAGTTCACTGCTCCCGTAGTTCATCTGAAGGTGAACTACGGCACGCGCCGTAGTTCACCTTCGATTTGCATAATGACTCGCTGGTCATGAAGTTTTGGCTCATCGGTGTATATTTTTAATAAAACACCTTCTCACTCTATTCCATTTAAAAAACTCCCCCACCCTTCAGCATGAGCTGAAGTGCGGCTCTTTAGATTCTCTTTTTTTTTTTAAATTTAGATCAAAAATGGCTCTTCACTCAAAAAGGTTGCTGACCCCTGCTCTAACACAACCCATGTATTTACTTGTTTCATGATGATTCCCAGCAGTCCTTGAATTCCCCAGCACCTCACTTTGAAGCTACTGCTCATTCCAATAGAAGTAGTGCAAGAATCACTTTCACCTCTGCCTGTGGCTACTGTTAATCTAGTAGTCTGTGAACCCCTCCAAGCTAGCAGTTTTCCAACCCAGCCAACATTGCCTCAATAGCATCAGCAAATATTCTTGCACCTTTTCTACTTAAGTGTATGCTATCCCTGTAGAAACAATCTCTCCTCTTAACAAGCACAGATCATGCTGAGAAAATTTGTACCCCACAAGCCTTGCTTAATCTCTCCAGGGCCGAATTGATTGACCAAGCTATCATCATATACTCCGTCTGGGCAGAATTGTAAACACTTTTCAGACTTCTCTGCCAGGGAGGATTATGCCGCTTTAGTTAAGGATTCAATACAAGACAAGCATGGAATTACAAAGGAATCACAACCCAGATTTGTTAATGGTAAAGCATATCCAACTAATCTAATTAGTTACTACAAGGAAGTCAGTAAATAACTGGATGGAAGGAATAATTTTGACATCATGTACTTATAGGGCAGTAAAGCTTTTTATGCAGCCCCACATGAATGATTGTTGTATAAATGGATAAATGGAACAAATTAAGGGCAATTTACTACTATAGACAAAGGGTTCATTAAGTTGTATAGGAAAGAGGGTAAATCATAAATGGAAACTGCTATTTATGTACTAATGTTATGGGTGAAGTCTACAGGGTTGAGTTTAGTTCTTGGCCCCTTACTGTTTCTAATGATACTGATGCAGTTTTAAGAATATTTGATTCAAGTTTAACGTATGCTTGCTGATGATAAAAAGTTTAGCATTAGCATTAGCATTAGTAGAGGCATTTGATGCAAGAAAGCAAGCTTATGCAGCATCAGCCAAAAAAAAAAAAAAAAAACCCACTTCCACTTCACCCCTCTGTTCGTTCAAAATACCTGTCCAGCCGAGCCTTAAACTTATTTAGGCTATCAACCTCCACGACAAGGGATGGAAGTCTGTTCCACCAACCAACCACCCGCTGGCTGAAGGCAAATTTCCGCACGTCTATCCTACATCTGCCTTTCCTCAATTTGAATTTATACCCTCTCAGGTGATTATTCTGAGCTAGAGGAAGAATCCCATCAGCATTGAGCATGCTCAAACCATTCAAGGCTTTATACACCTCTATCAGATCACCTCGCTGGTGCCTAGTCTCCAGACACGGTAATTTGCAAAACTTAAGCCTTTCTTCGTAAGAGCACCCCTTTGTTCCATTCACTAATCTTGTTGCCCTTCTCTGTACTCTTTCCAGCAGCTCTACATCCTTCTTGAAATGAGGCCTCCAGACCTGTATACAGAACTCTAGGTGTGGCCTGACCATTGCCTTATACAAGGGAATAATCACCTCCTTATTCCTGCTAGAAAAATTCCTGTATATCATTGACAATACTCCATGAGCTACTCTTGCAGCCCGTCTGCACTGCTCAGAGAACTTCATATCTGCCTGCACAACCACCCCCAAGTCCCTTTCATTCTCTACCACTGTCAGTGTAGTACCACAGAGTTGATACGTTGCTCTGGGGTTGCTGTTTCCCATGTGTAGTACTTTACATTTGTCAATGTTAAACTTCATTTGCCACCTCTCAGCCCATCTGTTCAACCTTTCCAGATCCTGTTGCAGCAGCATAGCATCAGTAGTGTCCTTAACAACCCTGCCAACCTTTGTATCGTCTGCAAACTTGGACATTAAGCTTGATATACCATCATCAATATCATTTATAAATACAGAAAACAATAATGGACCCAACACTGAGCCCTGAGGGACTCCACTAATAACATTAGTCCACAATGAGCAGTGTCCATTGATTACCACTCTCTGTCTTCTCCCCCTCAACCACCCCTTTATCCATAGCAGCAATTTGCCTCCAATGTCACACTGCTCCAATTTGTGTAGCAGTCTTCCATGTGCAACAGTATCAAAAGCTTTTCTAAGATCCAAGTATATAATATCAAAGCTATTCCCTGCATCCAGTTCTTTTGTGACTGCATCATAGTATCCAATCAAATTGGTCAGGCAAGACTTCCCCTTAACAAAACCATGCTGTGTCCGAGCTATAACTGAAGTCTTGTCTAAATGATCCTGCAGTGCTTCTTTAACCAGTGCCTCCATTAATTTTCCTGGAACAGAAGTTAAGATCACAGGTCTATAATTACTTGTGTCAGCCTTTGATCCTCCTTTGTGAATTGGGGTCACATTTGCACATTTCCAGTCTATAGGTACCTCCCCTGAGTCCAAGGAAGCTCTCATAATTATGGCTAAGGGTTTGCTTACTTCCTTTGCTGCCTCCTTTAATATAACTGGATAGATCCCATCCACCCCGGGTGCATTTCTTGTGTTTATCTTCAACAATTTATCCTCCACTTTACTCCCAGTTATTTCAAGATTCTGTAGCTTACTGCTAGAGTTGAATACACCTCTGGCATTCCCCTCGCTGAATAACTCCTCATGTGTGAATGTCGATGCAAAATATTCATTTAGTTTGTTAGCTACCTGAGCAGGATCATCAACAGTTGACCCATCAATATCAAGTGGACTAATCTGATTCATCCACTTCCTTCTAGAGTTTACATAAGTAAAGAACTCTTTGCTGTTTTTCTTTGCATCCCTTGCCAAGGATTTCTCGTAATCTGTCTTTGCCTGCCTAACCTCCTTTGTAACTTGGTTGCATATCAACTTGTATCTATCATAGGCTTCTGTGTCATGTGTTAATTTGTAAGTATCCCATGCATTTTTCTTCTCTGCCATATGCCTCATTAGTTCATCTGACATCCATTTTGGCCTAAACCTTGAACAATATTTCTTAGTTGGTATGTAAAGCCTAGTAGCTTCCAAGATAAGTTCTTTGAATGCTTCCAATTTTGAATTTGCTGTTGGTAACATCATCAGTTGGTCCCACTGTATAGAATTTAAATACTGTCTCAGTCCATCGTAGTCGCCTTTACGGAAGCAATAACCCTTCCCTTTACCCCTAATGGTAATTACCTCTTTGAGTAAATCCCACTTCAGCACACTGTGATCACTACCACCTAGTGGTTCATTTATCTGCAGATTCTTAATGCATGAATAATCACTGCTGATAATCAAATCAAGAGTATTAATCCCTCTAGTTGCCTCCCGAACATGCTGATGTAGAAAACAATCATCCAATAAATCCACAAAAGCCCTGCTAGTGTGTGAGTGACCAGGCCCCAAATTCCAGTCAATATCTGGGAAATTAAAATTTCCCATTATAAGACTCTCTGATTTACTGGCCCACTCTATTTCCCTGTACAGTTTCTTATTATACTCATCAGAGTCATTAGGCCTATAGCACACTCCTACTCTCAATTTTGATCTCCCGATGCTTTTGTCACACCAAACTGACTCAACACTGCACTGTCCAGCGATGTCGACTGGCTTCACTTCCTTGGTTTTTATGTGTTTATTAACTAATAGCATAACCCCTCCCCCCTTCCTATCCTGTCTATCCTTTCTGTAGAATTCCAGTTCTGCATCTCTTATATCTGTGTGACACCACGTCTCTGATATTCCAACAATATCTGCCTTCGATGTTTTGAGCAATACCTCAAATTCAAATTTGTCAGGTACTTTGGCTTCTAGGTGGTGTCTCTCTCTCTCTCTCTCTCTCTGGTAACAACACAGAGACAAAATAGTTATAAACGAGTCAAATAGTTATAAACTAGGTTTCCATTGCACAATATAGGGCTCATTTTAAGAAAATACTATCTGGCCATTTCAATCATTGCTTTTTTTACATATTTGTTTTTTTTTTTTTTTTTGTCATTGATCCAACAGTCAAGATATTTCATTTTGCCAACTCTATCAGCCTTCAATTTAACATGAGGGGAAGTCTTGACATTGCCCCACTAATGACCATGAGCTTAGTCTTATTAATATTAATCCAGAGGCCTACTCACACGATTGAGGAGTATCTGTAAGTCCTGCATATTAGTTGTACAAAGTACAGTATCATCTACATAGCGAAGGTTGTTAATCACTCTTCCATTGAGAAATATTCCTTTATTTCTTACCACCTAATGCTCTCTTGAAGATGACATCCGAGTAAATGTTAAACAGGAGGCGAAGAGTGCACAACCTTGTCTTACTCCATGTTCAATGTTATCTGTCTTTCTGCCATCAACTACAACAGATGCTGTTTGGTTCCGGTAAAGGTTTCTGATTATTTGGATGTCCTTTCCATCAAGGCTGGACTCCTCAAGGATCTCAATGAGCTTGGTGTGTTGGACTTGATCAAAAGCCTTCTCAAAGTCAATAAAACAAAGATGGGCATCAACCTGTTGTTCTGTACACCTTTGGGCACAAAATAGTGCTTCTGTTTCACCCAGTCCTTCCCTAATTCCAAACTGTTGTTCTGTACACCTTTGTGCCCTGGGCACAAAATAGTGCTTCTGTTGTACCCAGTCCTTCCCTAATTCAAAACTGTGCATTGTCCATTGATTGCTCACAATTCTTTAAAATCCAATTTTGAATTATTTTTAGGAATATTTTGAGGACTTGGCTCATCAGCTGATTAGTCTGACGTCTCCAAAAATCCTGGTGTTTAGTTTTTTGGGAAGATTGATGAATGTTGATGTCAGCAAGTCCTGAAGGATGTTGCCCATGTTGTAAATTCTGTTAAATAATTCAACAAGAATGTCAGTGTTTTTGTAATTGAGCAATTTGACTATTTCTGTTGTGATTTCAACAGGTTCTTTGGCTTTTCGCTTCTTCATTGATTTAATCACTCTCTCCACCTTAGGATGGATGGATGGCCCTACTACTACATCGTTGTTGTCATCTATCTCACGTTCACTGTCAGCAAAGAGGTCTTTTATGTATTTAGTCCACATGTTCAGTTTTTCTGAATCTTCAATGATAATCTCACCTTTGTCATTTTGGTATTGAAGTTGGTTGTTTAGTTCTATTAATTCCTGAAATCTCTAAATCTTTTTGTGAAGATTGAAATCATCATCCTTTTCTTGCAGTATTTCTCTGCATTTTTCTGTGTTCCTGCTCCCTGTAGCTCCTTTAATTTTGTTGTTAATCAGTCTATTCACCTCCTTGTATCTTAGTGCATTGCAGTTCTTAAATATTCTGCACTTCTCCACGAGTGTCAAAATGTCTTACATGTGCAACAGTATCAAAAGCCTTTCTAAGATTCAAATATATAATAACAAAGTTATTCTCTGCATCCAGTTCTTTTGTGACTGCATCATAGTATCCAATCAAATTGGTCAGGTAAGACTTTCCCTGAACAAAACCATGCTGTGTCCGAGCTATAATTGAAGTCTTGTCTAGATGATCCTGCAGTGCTTCTTTAATCAGTGCCTCCATTAATTTTCCTGGAACGGAAATTAAACTCACAGGTCTATAATTACTTGTGACAGCCTTTGATCCTCCTTCGTGAATTGGGGTCACATTTGCACATCTCCAGTCTATGGGTACCTCCCCTGAGTCCAAAGAAGCTCTCATAATTATGGCTAAGGGTTTGCTTACTTCCTTTGCTGCCTCCTTTAATATAACTGGATAGATCCCATCCACCCCAGGTGCCTTTCTTGTGTTTATCTTCAACAATTTCTCCTCCACTTTACTCTCAGTTATTACAAGATTATCTAGCTCACCGCCAGAGTTGAACACACCTCCGGCACCCCCCTCGCTGAATAACTCCTCATGTGTGAATGTCGATGCAAAATATTCATTTAGTTTGTTAGCTACCTGAGCAGGATCATCAACAGTTGAACCATCGATATCAAGTGGACCAATCTGATTCATCCCCTTCCTTCTAGAGTTTACATAAGCAAAGAACTCTTTGCTGCTTTTCTTTGCATCCTTTGCCAAAGATTTCTCGTAATCTGCCTTCGCCTGCCTAACCTCCTTTGTAACTCGGTTACAGACCAGCTTATATCTATCATAGGCCTCTGTGTCACATGTTAATTTATATGTATCCCATGCATTTTTCTTCACTGCCATATGTCTCATTAGTTCATCTGACATCCATTTAGGCCTAAACCTTGAACAATATTTCTTAGTTGGTATGTTTGTTTGTTGCTTGGGTTTTATTGGCACATTAGCGACTAAGGCTATAGTGCGCCAAAACCTGGTCATAAAAAGTAAAATTTACAGTGGCCTAATGATTTAGGTCACTATTAGTTGGTATGTAAAGCCTAGTAGCTTCCAAGATAAGTTCTTTGAATGCTTCCAATTTTGAATTTGCTGTTGGTAATATCATCAGTTGGTCCCACTGTATAGAATTTAAATACTGTCTCAGACCATTGTAGTCGTCTTTACGAAAGCAAAAACCCTTCCCTTTACCCCTGATGGTAGTTACTTCTTTGATTAAATCCCACTTCAGCACATTGTGATCACTGCCACCTAGTGGTTCCTTTATCTGCAGATTCTTAATGCATGAAAAATCACTACTGATAATCAGATCAAGAGTATTACTCCCTCTAGTTGCCTCCCTTACATGCTGATGTAGAAAACAATCATCCAATAAATCCACAAAAGCCTTGCTAGTGTGTGAGTGACCAACCCAGAAATTCCAATCAATATCTGGAAAATTAAAATCCCCCATTATAAGACTCTCTCATTTACTGGCCCACTCTATTTCCCTGTACAGTTTCTTATTATATTCATCAGAGTCATTAGGCCTATAGCACACTCCTACTCTCAATTTTGATCTCCCAATGCTTATGTCACACAAAACTGACTCGACATTGCACTGTCCAGCGATGTCGACTGGCTTCACTTCCTTGGATTTTATGTGTTTCTTAACTAATAGCATAACCCCTCCTCCCTTCCTATTCTGTCTATCCTTTCTGTACACATTGTACTCCCCAAATTCCAGTTCTGCATTCCTTATATCTGTGTGACACCACGTTTCTGATATCCCAACAATATCTACCTTTGATGTTTTGACCAATACCTCAAATTCATCAAATATATTTACCAAACTCCTAGCATTGGTGTACATGCAAGTATACATGCACCTGTTCCTATTGTTAGCTACCCTAACACAACCCATGTGTTTACTTGTACAGCATTTACTCCCAGCAGTCTCTGAAATATCCTGCATCTTGTTTTCCAGGCTTCTGCTCATATTTAAGACCCTTCCAAAGATTTTACACTGCCCTCTCCTCATGTCTATGCATGTGTTGCATTCTTTTGTTAAGTCATGTCTTCATTAAATGATATGTTTCTGGATTTTTTTAACTTCTCTAAGTCAGCTTTCTTCGTCAGTTGCTTTCTCCTAATAGCCTTAAATATTAGCTTAATCTCAATTATGACTGGATTGTGGTCAGAATCAATATCTGTACTGGGGCGTGTCTTGGTGCTTTTAATACTGCTCCGGAAATGCTGATTAATCATAATATAGTCAATTTGATTTCTGACCATGTTTTGTGTGCTGTTTAGGGACAACTTCCATGTATAAAGCCTTTCTTGGGAAATTGATACCAGGTGTTAGCAATCATCAAGTTCTCCTCTTGCCAAAACTGTATTAACCAATCCCCTCTTTCATTCCTTGCTCCAACCAAATTCTCCTATAGTTTCACCAGATCTGCCTTTTCCAACCATAGCATTCAGATCACCCATAACAATATATTGGTCTTGTTTCTTTGTTAGTTTGACTACTTCTTTCAGCTCTGTATAAAAACGTTCAATTTTCACATCTTCCTTATCAGCCATTGGAGCATATACTTGAATTGTGATGACATTTAAAGGTTGTCCCTTCAGCTGGAGTAACATTATTTGCTCGGAATGTGGCACAAAGTTGAGGATGCTTTTGGAGAGATATCCCTGGTGACTTGAATGCCACTCCATCTGGAGTATGTTGTTTTCATTTCCAGAGTAATACAAAGTTTTGTCTTCGGAAACACATGTTCCATCTAGTTTCGCATACCCCCACATTTGTACATTAAGTCTTTTCATTCCTTGATCTCATTCTTAAGTTTTCCCACAGCAACCAGCATTCTGACATTCCATGTTCCAATTCTCAAAAGATTCACCATTTTGAGTCAGGGGATTCTTAGCACTCCTGTCCCATTAAACGGACGCTGGGAACTCGGGGGGGGGGGGTTGTTTTCTTGTGGTGGTGATTGTTCACCCCTAGCAAGAAAACTACAACATAAAATGACAATCACCATGGCAATATTATTATAATATTGTCCAAAAAAGAAAAATTGTAATTTTTGATAAATAATAAAGGAACAGGGGAGGGGGATACAAAAGAGCAAGACTAGATTCAATTTATCTGGGGAACTGAGCGCACATCACTAGGCAGATATGTACTCAATTAAACCAAATTAAAGGGGGCTGCTATGGAATACAGCCAGGCCTTGCATAACGCGAGTTCGATTAACGCGTTTTTCAGTTACCACTATTTGAAAAAATTATACCATTTTTCACTTTACACAATCCAAATTTCCAGTTATCACAATCTTTTTTTATGTGATAGTTGAAAAAGATTTGAATCACGCATTAAGCTTACTGTGCATCGGATGGGCAATAAACAAACGTTTGCCTGTTGCCTGTCTCAGTGTGTTCCATCAACCATCGTGTTTCTTGTTTGTTTCCTGCTAATAAAGTAAATGCAGATTTGCATTTAAAAATTATAATTTTTAAATGAGCCAGATGAAAATGTTACTGCAAAGGAATAACAATAAAAGAACTAGATGAAATCTTTCACATCGCAGAGAACCTCAAACAAAAGGTTTGAGGTTCTCTGCGATATTTATTTCGCCAGGGCCCGGAGAAGATTGTTGTTGGCTATCGGAAATTGATTGATGTAAAGAGAAAGTCAACACTGTTCAAATGACTCTGTTCAGATATTTTCATAACAAATTGTTTCTTCATTGTGTATTCTGTGTCAGAGGTTCCCAAACTTTCTCAGTTCATGGTGCCCTTAGTGTCTCGGTAATTTTTTCACGCCGCACTTAAAGAAATAACTAACAGTTCCGTTTATTAAGTAGTTAGGTCCAAACAACTTAATAAGAAATGTTGAAACTATGAACTAACTTGAGCTAGTAGTTTGCGTGGTGTCTGATGGATGTCAAGTATCACTGTGTTTCCCTTGAAAATTTTAAATATTCTGCGGTGCACAGTTTGGGAACCACTATTTTATGCAATAAACATTTAATTCCATAATTATTTTCATTATCTTTTTATATGGTATACAGTTAAAAAGTTATTTTTAAAATTTTTTATGGACATTCCTGAAGGTCAAAGACCAATTATAATTTTTCCTATTGATTATTATATTCGTTTTGTGTGATGTAAAACAAATATAATAATCCACATGATGCACTCGCGGGACAAATTAATCACATTAATTGAAGTCAGCCTGTACTTATATCAGAGGTATAAGTATGGATCAATGCCAGACCTCTGATATAAACCACTCATTACACAACTCATAATTTCTTTTTGGTAGAAGGACTAAATATACTTCAAACAGATTTTTGTAAACTTTATTCATTCTCATCATTATTTTCTGTAATGCCAAATTTTAGCATAATTATAATATACTGAATTCCTTCCCATAATTTATATATCAAGGGGGGAAAAAAAACTGCTTAGTTCAACTTACTACCACTTTTCCTCCATCTAAGTATTTATAACCTTTTCGTTTAGTTCCAGTTGTTGAATCTGCCCTAAGAAACAAAAATATTATAGTGAGTCATAAAAATGATAAAGAATAGTCCAGTCAAATTATAATAAAAGATATCTCCAAGGCCATTAGTGGATGGGCCTGTGTTGTGTTGTGTTAGTAATTATGCAGTGTCTACTTCACAAAATTAATGAATACTTTTCATTAATTTTCTTATCTTTGTCAATTATACCACAATCACCATAAAATAAAATATTCTATTCATAATGGTAACTAATTTTAATTAAAAAAAAAAAAACAAATAAGCATGACCTAAGTGCTTCATATTAGCCGTTTCAAAATTTTCACACACAAACAGTCCACAACATAGTCACAAATAGATACTTTTTAACACCCCCCCCTTCCAGTGAAACAAAAGGAAGAAAGATGCATTAATGATGTTCTCCCTGAGAGTGCAACAATTTTCACTCATTCAGAGTGGTCTGTGATTGAAACACAGACCACTCTAAATGAGAATGAGAAGTTGGAAAAATTGTTAACAAACAGTTTCTAAATCAAAGTGATCCCTGAAGTGTTACAAATTTTCTTCCAAGTATGATATATACAGAGCAGTTAAAATGCTCTGTAAAGAGCATTTTAACTGCTCTGTATATATCATACTTGGAAGAAAATTTGAACTACTATTCATGCCCCACTTGTGAGTCAAGTCAGCCAAATTCCAAAAAGGCAATCATTCCACAATAACTAAATCTTCTGCTGGAACCTTCATGATTGAGATTTTTAGTAACCCTGAGTATATTATCCCACATGCAAGGTCAGAAACACTGCACATAGCATATTGGAGGTGGCCACCCAGGTGTGAACATAAGGGCATCCACAGCTGTCGTTAAGCAAGATGTCTGTGTCAATAAGTGGTAGGTGAGTTTCATCACCCAGTGCAATACCACCAATTTGCTAACTGGACACAAAGTAGCAAAAATCATGCTTTGTCTACAGGACAAAGTTACAACTATCCCCATCTCTCTCTCTTGTTGTGTAATACAAGTTATCTTTTGAGATTATGATAGGCATCATGGCAAGATCTGATATTCCTTACATTTTGAGGGTACAGTGCTTAAAATGGTTTTCACAGGCTGGCTGCTTGATAATCCACTGGATTGAACCTTTTGGTAACTCTCTAGGAGGCATCCATATCAGCCTGTGTATAATTTTGTTCACAGCCTCTACTCCACTAGCGACTGACTAGAGGTAGTCAAAGAAGTGTGCATGCAGGAGAGCACATTATCAAGGAGCTGGGCATATTCTTGCTGTGTCTATGCCATATAGCTATATAGTGCAAAAGCCTGTGGCTTCCTTGCACTTATGGCAAATACTATTATGAGTACTATTACTATATCCAAAAATATTGGATATCCAAAAATACTATATCCAAAAAATGTTTGTTGTTGTTGTTGTAATATCCAATCCCATGTGTAACAAGGGAATACTAGGTGGCAGATGAGTCTCATAAATGCAAACCACCATCTGCTTATTAGAGGCCTGAAGTTGTGAAAAACCATGTTTATTCTCCAGAGAAAAGCTCTGGCATCTCCCCATCCCTTCAACGTTCCTTAAGTTTTGAAGAAACAGCTTTAAAATGGCTTTTACAAGTCCACCACTATATCGTCCACTGAACCTACTGATAAATTTCCAGGAAGCATCTGGAGGGTTATCAGTAGTAATATTAGGTAATGTTATGTTAAAGAGCTGGGTATAGACTATATTAAAAAACTATATTCATACAATATATTCCCCATCTCCCAACTTTTACTATATCTACATCATGAGCAAACTAATAAAATCAAACACCTATGAAAAGATCTACACCAACAAAATATTTTCCTAACTCATTTCACAAACAAATATCAGTTCCAATATAAATGATATCCATTGGCACAGAGTCTGCCAGGAGCCTTACTTTTTTGGACAGAATCTGAATTACTGATTCCATCAGCCACCATCCATCTCTGTTCCCTAAGTATTTCATCTATAAATTCTTTGGCTACAAAAGCATACTTGTGCATATGTACCCTCTGAAATTCCTAGTCAGAGATGTCCTAATCTGGAATCTCCTCTGGCTTAAAATCTGTTTGCAACATTCTGCAAATTTATCTGTTCATCTATCATTCTCTGAAATTCACCTTTCTCCAATTTAATTTTCTTAACAGTGAAGTACATTTTGTTGTAATTTTGTTTAGTGAATTTAATGTGCACAGCCTTAACTAGCTTTAATTTTCTTACTGCGCATGTTCAGTGGGTTGAAATTCTGAGGCTTTTGTGATTATTAATAACATTACATAATTTGGGCATTTGGTCACCCAAATACCAGATAATCGTAACCACACATCCAATGATCAATCTTTCCCTTATAAACAGCTTTTCAAAATAGTGTACATCATTAAATGTACTGTGTTGTGATCTGAGGTCTTCTGGTACTCAGAACACAACACAGTGATAGTATCTTTTCTGATGGAGCCTCTCTATCTTACATCCACTCTCAACCTTGTGTCATTTGGCATTACAATAATTTGAAATAGGACAACCCATGTGATTTCTATTCCTCTTTTCCCAGATGAATTATTGTTTCCAAATCCAAATGTGTGCTAAGATTGTCAGTGGAATTATTCTTGTATTAAAAATAAAAAAATAAATAAATAAATTTTCTGTTTATACTCCGGGACGACCAAACGGTCAGAGGAGTTCACAAGATAGACAGAATACAAGAAAGAGCACCGTATTCAGCAGTCACGGGCTTGAACCCCGGTCACTCAAGGCACGTGTACTTATGCACCCGCGCGCCTGACCACTAGGCTACGGCGGCATTATTAGTAGTAGTAGTGGCATGTAATGCAAGAAAGCAAATGTATGAGCTTATGCAGCATCAGCCAAAAAAAAAAAAAAAAAAAATCACACCATTCCCTCCAAATGCCTGTCCAGTTCCTCCTTAAATTTATTCAACCTATCAACTTCCACAACGACAGATGGAAGTTTGTTCCAGCAATTAACCACCCGCTGGCTAAAGGCAAATTTCCGCACATCTATTCTACATCTGTCCTTTCGTAATTTGAATTTATGCCCCCTTAGGTTCGTAATCTGAACAAGTGGAAGGATCCCATCAGAATTCAGCGTGCTGAACCCATTCAAGGCCTTATACACCTCAATCAGATCACCGCGCAGGTGCCTAGTCTCCAGCCACTGCAATTTGCAGAACTTAAGCCTCTCTTGATAAGAGGATCCCTTCATTCCCCTCACCAATCTTGTTGCCCTTCTCTGTACACGCTCAAGTAAATCTACATCCTTCCTAAAATGAGGTCTCCAGACCTGTACGCAGTACTCAAGGCGTGGCCTGACCATTGCCTTATACAGAGGGATAATCACCTCCTTTTCCCTGCTAGCAAAATTCCTATATATCATTGACAAAACCCCATGACCTGCCCTGGCAGCCTGTCTGCATTGCTCAGAAAACTTCATATCTGCCTGCACAATTACTCCCAGGTCTTTTTCATTTTCTACCACCTTAAGTGTAGTACCACATAGTTGGTACGTTTCTCTGGGGTTACTTCTACCCATATGCAGTACTTTTCATTTGTCAAGGTTAAACTTCAGTTGCCACTTCTTAGCCCATCTGCCCAAATTATCTAGATCCTGTTGCAGTAGCACACTGCCATTACTGTCATTAACAACCCTGCCAACCTTTGTATCATCTGCAAACTTCGACACTAAGCCTGATATACCTTCATCAATATCATTGATAAATATACAAAACAACAGTGGACCCACCGAACCCTGTGGGACTCCACTATTATAGGGATGAAACCCTTTATTTCACAGTGCATGCTAAAATGTCATCCTTTATCTAATCCTTGGCCTCCAATAAATGTGCCAAGACTGTTCAAGGTAAGAACATAACATACTGAAAGTAGCTTCTATCCAAATCTCCATCTTCATTATTTCCCTACACTAAAGCTTGCAATGGTTGTTAAAAAAAAAAAAAAAAGTTATTAATCAATTCAAACTCAATTTGTTCAAAATTAAGTTTGAATTGATTAATAACTTTTTTTTTTTGGCTAAGTGTAGGAAACTTGCTTCTAATCCATATAGTAGCTTAGCCTTCTTGTCTCTGGAAAAAGCTATTGGTTGCAACTTTTGTTCATTCATATTCCATCTATTTTACAACCCAATGGCTCAACTGAATCATCATCCAAAGAGATAGCTGACCTGTTAGCTTCCTACTTTACCTCTAATTATTGCATTAATGATCTTAGTAAATCACTACCATACCAATCGCACTGTACTCAATCCTTCCTATCTGCGAAATAGAATTCTGAACAACCTCGATGTCAAGTCTCCAGGTCCTGATAGCATTTCTCCACATGTTCTCTAAACTCATGCTCCTGAGCTTGCTTCTATTCTGTGGCACCCTTTTACACTTTCTTATTCCATTAAAGTTTTTCCCTCTGTATGGATATCGGATCATATTCAACCAGTTCCTAAAAAGGGTGACAAATCCTTGAATTCCAATTATCATCCCATTGCACTTACCTCTATTCTTTCCAAAGTAATGGAGAAATCCATCAACTTCAGAGCCCTCTGTAGCTGAGTGATCAAGAGCGGGAGTGCAATAGCACACGCTCTTTGAGTAGACCGGGGTTCAAGCCCCTGACTGCTGAATACGGTCGATCTGCCAACCCGCACTGGACCAGCGTGGCAGATTATGGTCCATTTCCCTCAGCATGACTTGTTGAGGAGGCTTCCATCCTGCAGTGGGTTGATAATGGCTGCACTTTACCTTTTTTACCATCAAAGTCTTATATTATCTCAAACTCTTCCATGGTATATCATGCATATACTTTTGACATTTGTTCACAACTATCTGTCTCATTTCAGATTTGTATAAGGACATCGTTAGTAGATTTGATGGAGAGCAGCCAACAACTGAAACATGATCCTCTTAAATTTCACAAGGACTTGAAGAAGTAGTCATTATGGGTTCCCTATCTTTATTTTATTTTTTGTAGAGGTCGTACTCTTCCTTTGGTGTGTGTCAAATGGACATGTCTCCTTGTGCACTGATAATGGTGGTCACATTAGTTTGTTTTTAATTTTATGATTTTATCTTGGTACTCAGGTATCAGAAAGGCATCATGACAAGCATAATTGACAAGCTTAATGTATTAGCACAGTGTTTTTGTTTTGTAGTACAGGAATATTCTGTTTTCTACAAAAAAATTGCTATCTATAGAAATTCGAGCCTGATGTCAACAAGTGTCGTCTTCTATTTTCTCAAACTTGAAACCACACACAGTACTAAGTAGTACAGGTTCCATCACCTTTTGTGTTTGGGGTTTTCATTAAAAAAAAAAAAAAACAATATACTGAGACAGCAAATTTCACCCATTTTTATCTGTTCATATGCTGCCCAATAGCATATTGCTTAGTCCAAAGGACTGCAGCCTATCAATATGCACACATAAGTTAGCTATCATGGAAACAGTTGTATTATCAAAAATGCCTAAAACTGGGAGATCAGTGAAGCAACTATATGCAACTTTTTTCTTCCATAATATACTACAGAGAATAGGTAGGAAATTCAGATGCACCGTTTAAAAAATACATATTACCATCTTTCATTATTGCTGTTTTTGCATTGTGCACTTTTTTCTGCGTCGCATATTGACTCTTTTAAATGTTTAAATTAAAACTGCTGGCTCCTCTAAAAACAGCAAACAGAAACAATTCCGATCAGTACTGGATCCGTACCACTTAACAGATTTCAGTTGGGGATGGGGCAATGAATCTTGTCAAACAATTTGGCCCTGGAGAGATTGTGCACACCTCATGGAATAGAATTTTTCTCATGTCTTTACTTGCATGGTCTTTAACTTTTAAATTATAACTTAAACAGAAATCCCTAGAATATGCTATCAGGGCAGTGTTAGGTGGGGTGGAAAACTGCTAGTCTGAGAGGATGATTGCTTCTAATTTTACATGCAGTAGCCTGAGACATTCTGGGACATTCTATTGCATGCTAGTGCCGGGAGCACAGTAAATGCAGATATCAATCAAAAAATGGTGCTACTTAGACATGGGGTGAAAAAAGTGAATATGGTATGTAAAATGGGTACAGAAACAAAGAAAGGGCAGGAAGGGGAAGAGGATTATGCTCTTGGTTAAGAAGAAATCAAAAGGTAAGGTGCACCCAGTTGATAGGGGTGGCCAGTGCAATGTTGAGTCAGTTTTATGTGACTTAAGTATCAGGATAACAAAAATGAGAGTAAGAGTATGTTAGAGGCTAAACGACTATGATGGATATAGTGAAGAGAATAGTAAATCAGAATAGAATAGTAAATCAGAATGTCTTATAATGGGGGATTTTAACTATCCAGACATTGACTGAAACTTTTGGGTTGGTCACTCACACAGTAGCAGTACATTTATAAATTATTGGATGACTATTTCCTACTTCAGTACGTTAAGAGAGGCATTTTCATTTCATTTTGCCACACTAATGGTATTCCTTGAGATTAAACCTCATCCATACTTTAATTACTCTTATCTTTCATTAGACAGACTAAATTTGTTTCTCACACTTTTAAATCAAAAATTTGAAATATGTAAACTCAAGTAACTATTAAAATATTAGAAAATGAACAGAAAAGCTAAAATCAAGATTACTCGAACTGTTTAGACCAAAAGACTCTATTGAGTTACCACCCCTACCACTATGAAGTACAGGCAACCTCCGTATAACATGGCACTTCTACAACACGGTTTCGCTCTAACGTGATTGATAAATTGCAGCAATTCTCGCACAATGCGGTACTTATAAAACATGGTTTTGCTCAAACACAGAGAATTTCGATAAACCTTCATAACAGAATACTATAACAGAGTATTTTTGAGCTTTTGTGCAGGGGTAACCCTGGTATTATGTTGATGTAATTTTTCAAAATTTCCACTCTTTTTGAATCCCCGCTGTTGACTCACTAGTCAAAAAAAAATCCCTGTATTTTATTTTGTTGGGAAATTCCCATGTTACGTTCTGTGCTATTGAACTTGTGAAAAAATATAGATTTCAAAGTGTTATTACTATTGGATAGCATAGCACACCAGGCCATCCAAAAGATTTAAGTCATCCAAACATTGAAGTTATGTTCCTACTGCCACAGTTGTACTGGATTAATACAACTTTCATTCAGCCGTTAGATCAAAGCATTATATCCACCTTTAAAACTCATTCCATCAGAAAATCGTTACAGTGGATTTTGAAAAAAATTGATTCCAAATCTATTGAAGTAATGGAGGCATGGAAACATTTCTCAATTGTGGACTGTATAAGAATCATAACTTTACTGCTGAAAGAACTGAAACTGTCAACATTAAATGCGTGTGGAAAAATGTATGGCCAGGTCAGTTCATTCAGGAAATATGATCGAATGGGCAGAAAACGGAATCGGTGCAATAGTAGAACTTGCTATGTCGGTAGGAGGGGAAGGGTTTCATGATATGACTACTGAAGCCCTCATGGGTAGCACAGTTGATAGAATCACCCTCCACCCCCACACTGGCTAGAAAAGAACCCGAGTTCGAATCCCGTCAATGAAGGGAGGAATTTTTACTGGTCTGTGTATATAGACAACATACACAGAGTAACATGGCCTTAGTCGCCAATACTGCTAAAAAAAAAAAAAAAAAAAAAAAAAAGATATGATTACTGAAGAAGTTCAAGAATTACTGGCAGAAAAAGAAGCCGGCATAGTGGATTTGGTGCAAATGACATCGGAGGTAAAATCAAATCAATTCAGATGATAATATCGCAGATTCTAAACTTCCAAATTTTATACTAAAAAGCATAGGGGAAAGAATAAAGTTAGCTGAGCAATTAGAATCTTATTTTTTGAATGCAGATTCTTAACTGAAAGAAGTCCAAAGTTCAAAAGGGAGCTTCAAAAATGCTTAGTTTGATACGATGACATTCGCAAAGATTTATCAAGCAAAAGCAAACAAACCTAGATTACTGATTTTTTAAAGAGAGCAGAAGATACACAAAATCTAGAATGGTGTATTTTTGTTAACATTTTGTTAACGAAATGGTGTATTTTTGTTACCTTTTGGAACGTAACCCCCCCTTTTTTGTACTTTTTCTTAGTCCCATATAACACAGTTTCGCACAACACGACATTTTACAGGAACCTAATAACCATGTTATATGAGGGTAACCTGTATAGCATTACTATAATCTATTTGCTTTTTCTTTTTAATCATCTCATTTGCAAGTCCTGCAAATATCTTTAAAATGCCAATATCAAGGATAACATTACTGTAAGGAATGGAAATCAAGCTGTTGACAATTGCTTTCATCGCAGGAACAGTGGGTTCACCTGCTTTGACAATAAAACTCTGGACAGGGCAAGTTCTAAATGTCCACGTAGCAATATGAATGGCTTGGTGCTGAACTGGGTCTAGCCACTGTAGTACAGTCAGTCCTCGTATAGGACGATAGTTGTGTTCCTAGAAACCCTCGTGCAATGCAAAATCGTGCAATATAAACAACAGGCCCTATGGGAAAAATAGGGTTAGGTGCCGGCCAACCAAGTTTGAACACACATTTGTAACCAAAACATTACCAAACACAATAAATAATCGTAATAAAATACGTATTTTATTACGTAATAAAATATTGCTAATGCTTTCGCTTCTATCGTAAGCAAACTTGTTTTTTGTTTGATTTTCTATCCAAACAGATGACAGCCGTTCCATCTCTTCCAGTTCTTTGTGTCTTAATCTAATGGATTTTAATTACACTTTGAGTTGTTCCTGCTATGAAAGTTGTTTTTATTTTCTCTGCATTCTTTCTAATTCTCGGCATTGCCTCATTTAGGTCTGTAGTACGTGCAATATCACATGGTCTTTCATTTCGCTCAAAGCGTTTCACAATTTCATATTTTTTCTCTATCGACAGAGGCGGACTGGCCATAAGCCTTACTGGGGAAACCCCAATGGACCAGAGGCCGGTGTGATTTTGGCCATAAACGCTAGTATGAGGCCACTGCAAATTTTCTCGAGTAAGAATTTTTGACCCAATCCGCCTCTGTTTATCGATATTGCTTTTTTTTTTTCTTTTTTTTTTTTCTCTCTGAATCTGCAGTGTCTTCACCAGGACGCTTCCTTTTCACACCTTTTAAGTATTTTACTCATTTTTAGGGAATAAAGCACAATTACAAAACGAGGAGGTATGCTTGATAAACATAAACAAAGCTGCGCGTGTGTAGCAACTGAAAAAACAACACTGTAAAGGCAGAAATACACTATTAACACTTCACATTTTACTAAAGCACATTTCTAGGGGTTACTACCATAAAACAATTTCCAGTTGCATTTCTGCTAGTGGAATCTGTTATAAACTGGTAGTAAACTCAATCTAATTGCATTTGCAATTATACCAATAGCTGGAATTGTGTTGGTTTTTACGTTTTTATGGTGAAATGTGTTTCCCCTTCACCGATATAAAAAACAAATACATTTTCAGAATCTTCTCTTCATTCCTATTGTGTTGCATTCAGTTGGGGTGATTCTGTGTTCGACTGCCATTTCTTGTAAACACAAAGGCGAATCGTGCATAAGCGAATTTGGTAGTGTTTTATACAATATTGTTCCCCTATTTATAAATCGTGTATGATCGAATTCGTGTAGTGTAAACACGTGTTATATGAGGACTGACTGTACACGGTTTCTAGCTGATGTGTATACTTGGAACCCATAGTCTAATTCCAACAGATGACTCCTTCTGTTCTTGTGGAGAATGATTGTGTCTCATATTCTGACAGATGATACATTCCTCTAAAAAATGCCATGCTGTTTCTTCTTCTCCACAAGAACAGAAGGGAGATTCCAGAAAATCTAATTTGTTCAACTTTAATTAAGAGAACCATGTCCAGTTAAAAAGCAGCAAACAGATATACTAAAGACAAGTCAATGTCTTATTTTGCTGTTAGCAAAATCCATATCAGCAATATAGGAGACGGTAACTCTTTCTTTTCTGAAGAATACTAGGCTTTATCTCCAATTCAGCCTTCAATCTTTGTCTTCCTCTTTTTATCATATGAGGGTTATATTCAATAGTAGGCTCTGGACATGCCTCTACTCCAGCAATACTGAATCTTCTGTTCCTTTTAATATTAAACTCTAAAGCTCTTCTTATAAATAATTAAGCTATAAATCTAAAAAACTACATCCACTGCCAACATTCATAATATGAATGTCATCATTCAAAACAGTCCTTGTAAACTTATTTATAAAAAAACAAGACAAATTGTTGAAAGGAAGTAAGTTGCCTTCACATGTGAACTATTGGAACATATTAGAACCAGTGAGTCCTTACTGCTGATGCATAAGTTACAACAGGAAGAAAAAATCCTTCATTAAGTCTCCAAGGATCTGGTTTCAAGACTCCACTCAACTCTTCTAATCTTCACAAATATTCTCTTAACCTTCTAAGATATTTAGCATGTTCAAGAAATTGCATCTTCTCGTTGAATATAAGTCCTACAAACACTTCTACCAAAAAGTCTATAATCGCAGAGTATGACAACAGTTTTCATTAATTTTTTTGAAATTAGCTATGAAAATGTAAGATTTAATATAAAAACAACACCCTACAAAATATTTTAAGATTTTTTATTAAAAATTGCAAATTTACAGCAAAACTTGCTGATGTTATGCCTGTCTCCTCTCTCTTTTTGTAATTTTATAATTTTGTACAGTTTTGTAATTTTTCCTGCACATGAGATAAAAAAAATTGAATAATTCTATTTACATGTTCGTCGAACATTTCTTTTTTGCTTCTATCAAATTCGATACGCATAGTTGAGAGTGTGGAATTTCCCTAAATGCTTATTTAGAGAAATTCCGACTTACATAGTGGTCCGCAAATGAAACCCTTACGTTAATTGGGGAGTGGCTGTATATTATAATAAAGGCATAAAAATAAATAAAATATAACAATAAATAAATAGCAATAAAAAGGTAAATTTTAAATATGAGTATAGAGGCAAAATGATTTTAAATAACTAAAAACAGAAGACACGTGGTCATTGTCAGATAAAATCTGACTTGAATATATAAGGCTCAGCCAGATGACTAAAAGTGGTAAAATATAAAGCATGCTTGTGTCTATGACGTGGACACTCAGTTAAAATATGGCAAATGGTTAAAACGGTGCCACAATTCTCAGACGAAGGAAAGTCATCTGCCCTCAGCAAAACTGCATGTGTAAGATGACTGTGTCCTATGCGGAGGCAAGTCAGAACAGCTTCCTCTCTTCACTGCACAGACTAGACTGCCAGTGTCAGATTACAGGCTTTATCTGATACAGCTTGTTTGTAACCTGCCCGTGCCAAGATTGCTACCATTGGGAGAGTAGTGTAAGGTTTATCACCTGCCTATAGTCTCTATGGGATACTAACAGGCCATAAGTGTTGTGGGGTCCTGGTTATCTGGCCACAGCATCTGGCAGTTCATTCCTCTTGGTCCCAATGTGGCTTAGAATCCAGCAGAAACAAATGCTGAATAAATGCTCAGACAGAGAATGTAACATCCTCTAATCCGGGTCAGGAACGGATGAGGATTATACCTCATCCCCAATAAAGCCTGCAGTATACTTAGAGAGTCAGTATACACCTTTGGTACTTGTGAGTTTTAATGTGTCCAAGGCTAATTGTATAGCATATAACTCAGCTGTTTGTGCTTATATCTATATGCTGCATTCATGGGGAATCTTCCCCATGAATGCAGCATATAGATATAGTGCGATCTGGGAAAATTGCAGCAGATCTGACAGATGACTCCGAGCCACCAGTAAAGACAAGTAAGAAGTCAGAGTATTGGACTCGGTGGGCAGCATAGAGTTGTCGGTAGACAGAAAGTGGGGTGGTAGCCTTACCCTAATCTTTGATGGAAAAGTTGCATGATGGGAAGCAGGCATGTCAGGGTGGAAGTAGTTGTGTTAGTGACTGGGCAACGTTGTCTACTGTGATGTCCAGTTCTCTGAGAAGTTCTTGGACACAGAAACCAAAAGGACGTTTGGTAGTCTGACGGGTGTTATAAAGAGTCTGTCATCGCGGCTTGAAGATGGATGTCCATGTAGGATTGTCTGGCAGGGATTTCAATTTAAAAGTATATTTTAGTGACAACTGCTTTCATCGCAGGAACAGTGGGTTCACCTGCTTTGACAATAAAACTCTGGACAGGGCAAGTTCTAAATGTCCACGCAGCAATACGAATGGCTTGGTGGTGAACTGGGTCTAGCCACTGTAGTACATGGTTTCTAGCTGATGTGTATACTTGGGACACAGTCTAATTTAGATCAGAGAAGTGCATGATAAAGGAGGAGAAAATTGCAGCGATCTGCACCCCATTTATTGGAAGAGATAGCATGTAGGAGGTTCAATCCCCTCAAGCACTTTGTCCACATTTGATGGATATAGGGTAAAATCTTATTGAACATGAGCCCCAAGAATTTTGTCTTGCTACTGGAACGATGTTTTGTCCAAGCTTCAGTTCTGGTTCAGGGTGAAGGTTCCACTTGTAACAAACGTATATGCAAATGGTCTTCTGAGGTGAGAACCTGAAACCATTGGCCACTGCCTTTTGATAACCCTCATGTTGCATGACTGCAAAAAGATGCTAAAGTCGTCAACAAAGAGGACACTGTTTAAGGTTGAAGGAAGTTGTTCAGTGATAGAATTAAATTTGATAGCAAAAAGCGTTACACTTAGTACTCATCCTTGAGGAACTCCCTCCTCTTGGCAAAATAGCCAAGAGAGAGGATCGCACAAACTTGGAATGGCCAGTTTGAGAGGAAGTTTTTAATAAAGATGGCAATGTGTCCCCTAAGACTAAAGTTATATGTCTTTTAAAATTCCAAGCCGTCATATGCTTTTTCCATATCAAAGAAAACCGACACCTGATGCTCACATTTCAGGAAAGCATCATGGATAGATGTTTCCAGGCAGATTAAATGGTCGAGTATTGACCCGTTTCTTTGGAAGCCACACTGTGTCCTGGAAAGAATATTGTTAGTCTCCAAAAACCACAAGTCTAGCATTGACAATTCTTTCCAGGATCTTGCACAAGCAGCTGGTCAGAGCTATAGGATAATAATTAGACAGTATCTTTGGATCTTTTCCTGGCTTAGGAAAGGCAACTACGATTGCCTTATGCCAAGAGTCTGAAAACTGCACTTCGATATAAATTCTATTGTAGAGACAGAGCAGACAATCCACAGATTCTGAAGAAAGATGTTTAATACTCTCATAATGGGTGTCATCAGCCCCCAAGTACTCGCCTGAGAACAAGAAAGTGCCATCAGTTCACTATGTGTAAAATGCCGATTGTATTGTTTACAGCCATTTGAGGACAGCTTCAATTGCTACTTTTCAAAGTTTTGTTTGATGGTCAGAACCTCTGGGGTGTAGGATGTTATAGCAGACACATTGGCGAATGTCTTCTAAGAGAGTTCGCAATTGCAGTTGGGTCTGCAATTGCACATCCATTATGTTCTAGGATTGTTAAAGGGTGTGATGTGTATTTCCCTTTAATTTTCCGGACTATGTCCCAGACGACTTTTGGTATTGCTGCCCAGCTGATGGAAGATGTAAAGTGGATCCAAGATTTTTCAAACTCTGACGTCTAATATAACATGCCTTGGCATGTGCATGTTTGAAGGCTATTAGATTTTCTGTGGTAGGATATCGAAGAAATATCTCCCATGCCTTGTTTTGTGCCTTTCTTGCTGCTGTGCATTCTACATTCTACCATGGTTTTGGAAATGATGAAAACTAAGCTGATGTCTTCGGAATTGAAATTGCCATTGCTTGGACAACAGTGGCTGTAATGTGCCTTAACATGTTATTAAATGGCTCCTTGCTGACTGTGATGCTTTCAAACAATGCCAGATCTTTGAAGGCATTCCAGTCAACGTGATCAATCTTCCACTGTGGTATCCTAGACGGGTGGCAGGGTCTCCCATTGCAAAAGGTGGATATCACGGAGAAGTGATCACTACCATAAAGGTTGTCTTCAACTTCCCATGTACAAAGAGAAAGGAGAGAGGGGGAGCATACAAGAGATCAATCGCAGTAAATGTTCGGGCGGGCATGTGGAAGAGGTGTTATGTCCCACATTTAGCAGGGCCAGTAATTTTTTTCAAGCATGTGCTCTATAGTCCGACCCCTTCCATTACTGTTAGCACTACCCCATAGGGTATTGTGCCAATTAAAATCCCCTAGTAACAGAAAAGAGGATGGCAATTGCATAATGAGATCATCAAGGTCTGCCTGAACAGTTACAAGAAATCCTACTCATTTAGCCACTCACTGCTAATTTAGAGTATGTGGCCTCTAAATTAACAGTGAGTGGCAAAGTTTGAAAGGGGGGTATGGTTACCCACAAAGGGCGACTTTTCCATAGGTAGGCCCATCCCTAGTTCTTCTGCCTTTCAGATTTTGGGAACAGTTATGCATATGAGGGTCCTCATTTGCTTTAAATGTCTCTCTCCTGTAAGAAGAAGAAGCAGCAGCATATTGGCTCATACTTACGTAGGAGGGCCTTGATGTCTTCACTGTTTCAACAGAAATCACGGCAGTTCCACAGCAGAAATTTGAAAGTGGACATTACATAGATTTGGGGGGTCTGTCTGTGGACTTCCAAAGGGCTGAGGGATTTAGTTTCTCAGTCTTGGATTTATCCTCTTTGGAAAGACTGGACGTTGTCCAGTGTCCATATATTCGTCAGCAAAAAGTTCCAAGACCACGTCTTAATGTTTTTCCTTCACCTCTATCTCCATTTTTTCATTTACCATGGGCAGCGAATCAGATTTTTGGTTTCCTCATTATTTTGTTCAGGTACAGGTGGAGCAATAGGTGGTATCGATATGGGAGTGGTAGCTGACTGGGGGTTTTGAACTGCCATATGAGCGTTGAGTATTCAGTAAGTGGAATTGTTATATCTGTTTGAATTCCAACAGATTGCTTCTCTGCAGCGTTCTGTACACATATGGGTTTATTACTACTTACTGGCATTAACAGTTTCCTTGCCTGTTAATGCAAGCAAAAAAAAAAAAAAAGCACCTGAGGCTGATGAAATCTAACCAATTATTTTAAAAGAAGTAGAAAAGGGGTAAGCAAACCATTAGCCATAATTCTCATAATTATGGCTAAATGTCTCTCTAATCATAAAAGGGGTGGGGGTAACCTAAGGGCAAAGTGGCTAAGTACAGGCCTGTAAGCATGACTTTCACTGCACTGCTCAGAGAACTTCATATCTGACTGCACAATTACCCCAGGTCTTTTTCATTTTTCACTACCTTTAGTATAGTACCACACAGTTGCTACATTAATCTGAAATTACTGTTAACCATATGCAGCACTTTGCATTTGTCAATGTTATATCTCAATTGCCATTTCTTAGCCCAACTGCCTAATTTTTCTAGATCCTGCATCAGGATCTAGAAAAATTAGGCAGTGGCAGCAAAGGAGGTTTGCTTACCTCCTTTTCTGCCTACCTTAATATAATTGGATAGATCCCATCCACCCCAGATGCCTTTCATACATTTAACTTCAGCAATTTCTCCTCCACTTTCTTCTCAATTATTACAAAATCATTTAGCTCCCTGGGGTGGATGGTCATAATCATTTTCCACTAGTCATACTAATATAAAACTAATTATAATATGAAACTGTTTACATTCCATATTTTTGTCCTCCACAACAGTTCAGTCAGTATGATACATCGCCATCTGCCACTGTGGTGATGTCGAAGTTCAATTTCTGTCAATAACTGTAGGAATTTCTAGAGTCCTCTTTCACTGGAGGCTGAAGTTATCTGATGAAGAAAACACAAGTGGGGTTTTTCCTGTGGGTTATTCCAGGTTTTTCAGCCTGCAACAATGTGCAAATTGCCCAGTGAACACATACATCTGCATACACACAAAATATAAAAATGGATATTAGCAGCAAAGTGTGGTGCCAATAAAAATAATAATTAAATTATTTTTATGTAAATACAATTATTGGAATATAATGTTTGTGGAATATTCCCTGCATGCTTTCCTCTACCCAAATCCAATTCTCTTAACAATAATCCTAAGTTTTCTTGAAGCATTTTTCTGGTTCCCAGCAGAGACACAAAGATAACTTGCATTGTTATAACAATTGAGAGGTATATCAGTTCTGCTGCATCAAAAAATTTTGGAAAAAATCTTTTTTGACGTATGCTTTTTGCAGCCTACATATCCCTAATAGTTGGATATACAGTCGGATCTCTCTTTAACGAACTCCCATATAGCTAATTTTTCCATTTAGCGAATTTTTTTGATTTCCCCTTGGTCATTACATTAAAAATAGCTTCTGTATAATGAAGAAAATTTCCATATAACAAACTGATTTCAAGAGACCTGGGTATGTGTTGTTCGCACCTCTGAACGTTTAGGCAATAGAGCTGATGCCGTAGAAAGCACAAATTACGAGATAAAAGGATTAAGAATTAATCCCTTTAGCTTTTAAAAGCTAAAGAGATTTATTCTTGAGAGCATGAATTAAGAGCTAAAAAATTCCACAATTTAGTGGTGCCTATACAACTGCCTCTATCGTATCGAGAAGTTGTGCTATGATTAAAGCATATTCCTGACACTGACACTGGCTCTGGTCAGTCAGCCTGTTGTCTACTGTAAGCACCATATTAGAGAATTAGAAGAGTTTCCTTTATCCTGAAAATTCATCTGTTTCACAAAAATGAATCATTCACACCTCCATTAAATTTCACCTGTCTCTGTTTACATGGTAGGTTCAAGTCGTGCCTAAATCAGTTTAGTTTTAACTGCTGTGCAAGTAACCTTACATGTCAAAGACGAAATCCTTCAGTGTAGTGGAAAAAGTGGCAGTGTTTAATAGTGTAGATCGAAATATTAAAAAAAAGAAATCACTTTAAAATTTGGTATCTCTGCCAGTAGTGTGTCAATCATTCTGAAAAATCGTGTTTTCATTCTCAAACTGTTTGATTAAACGGGACCCAGTCGGAAGCATGCAAAATTATGCCTGTATGAAGATGAAGCTGTTTTTAAGTGGGTGAAGTTGACTCGAGACCAAAACATGTCAATATCAGGGCCATTAATAAAAGAAAAGGGTTGGGAGTACACATCTTTTCTGGGGCATAAAACATTCCAAGCCAGTTCTGGTCGGCTGGATAAATTTAAAAAGTGCCATAGCTTACTCAAAAAAGCTATTTCTAGTGAAAGTGGAGTTGTAATTGAAGACTACCCATTGGAAAGAAACAGTTTTGAAAAAATTACAGAGGACCACAAGCCCAGACTGAGACCTTCAAGTGTGAAGAAAATGTGCCAGAAAATATATTTGAATGTTTAAACAATTGTGAAAATTTTTATGAATGATGTACATTAAATCCAGTGTACAAAAAAATAACCAAATATTTTAAGAAATAATTCTTTAAAATGTACTAATACAGGGTGTCTCAAGAATATTGGTATATTATGTTTAGGGGAGGTAGGTAACATCTAAAGCATAGGTTCCCAAAGTGGGTGGTACCACCCCCCCCCAGTGGGTGCTAAAGGGGGGGGGGGGCGATAGTAGGTTCAGAAGCAATTGGGGGACGTTCAGGCGGTCCAGGGGTCGGTGGCTCCTTATTCGTATTTTTATCTCCTCAGGTCCAGCGTACCCAGTTCAAAGGTCAACTAATAAATTCTATAATTTTTACTCTATGGACATAGCGGAAATTCGCTATAGGTGAAGCCAGAACTGTTTTCTTCGATTTTCCCACTTCAGTTTTCAAAACCTTCTATTGGATTTCACGCAAATGACAAAAATGTGACATCAAGTGTGTATTTTTTTAGGCCTTTTTCTGTTATTTTTCTAAACCCACCCTAATTAGCCTAGGGCCTTTGAAACGCGACAACGCGAGCTACTGTGAGTTGACATAAAGAAGCGATAAAGCGAAACAGTAGCAACAACTATTTTTAAAAGGTGAACAGATCGTATTTCCTTTCTTCAACGTGTATTGCTCCTACGAACAGAAAATCAAGGAAATTCATCTTTTAGAAACGAGAAAAACTGGTGTAAAACTGATAACACTGCAATGCGCAGTGTTATCAGTTGTTTTTTTTTTATCAAAAAAAAAAAAAGTTTGCTTTATTGTAATTGTTTTTAGTAAACAATATCGGAAGAGCAGTTTCCTGGGTTTGATCTTCTAACGAAATTTCGAGAAAATATTTCTATTTGAAGCTGCGTTATAAATTTCGAAAATTGGTGTGCAAAAGAAGAAAAAAAACATCATCCGCTATGAATAACGGATTGTTTCTTGAAATGTGTATTCTTCACAAAACTGCAATATTTTCTAACAGTACAAAGCTAACAGATTGCGACTAACGGCTGCTCAAAAATTATTCTTAGAAGATATTTGCTTGTTACACTTTGATGTCATCGCAAAGGGAGAAATTCTGTTTTAGTACAGAAGCCGAATAAATTCACTATCCACAGTCATGATGCTGTTCTGAACTGCAATAAACAGATAAACTCCGCTGAAAAACTGATTTTCTCCCCATCACTTCTCTTGTTTTGCTGTGGTTTATGGCGAGAAATTTCAAACAATCAAGTCCGTGACTGCTAAATGCGGTGCGGTTTCTTGTATTCTTTCTCTCTATTTCGGGATCTCTGACGGTGTGGTCATCGTAGAGTATAAACAGAAAATTTGTTAGTAGGAATGCTGCCCACCAATGGCACCAATTATCAACTCTTTTACTGTCCTAATTTTCAATATGTGCAGATAATCGACTTGGGCAAAATTCGAAAGTGCTACTTCAATTAGGAGCAAAAACCGCTTCCCCCAACATAACGAATTACTTTAGGTACAATAAAGGATGACTACTGATGGTTTTACTGACTGGAAGGAAGTGTCCACAATAAAACATCTGTACAAGGCGGTCACTCAAAGGAAAGTAATCGTAGTCATTTGTATTCAAGGACAAGCTATACAACAATGTTTGAAATGTATAATTCAGTTCACTGGCTAATATTTCCAGGGGGATTATTGCAAAATATTGTTCCGAAAAACAATTACAATAAAGCAAAGAGGGACTAATCGGACTAATGTGAACTTAGGCATCCTACGATGAAGCTGACTTATTAGAACTTTAGTATCTGTTGTGAAACTGAATGCAATAAAGAAATACTTCCGAATCCGCGATGAAACCGACTTATTAGAACTTCAGCATCTGTGATGAAAGTTACAAGTGTGGACCTCTGACAATCTCCTGGCCTTCCTCCCACCAAAAGAGTATTTTTATTTCTTTCTCTCTGTCTCTTTCCCTTAGGGTCAGACTAGAAAGGGGACCTCCCTCCCCTAATGAGTTTTTTCCCCCCAAATGAATGAAAGGAAGTGGAAATTTCAGGAAAATTAACCCCGTTTTCCTTCATTCGGCAAACAGCAGCTCTGTCAGTGCAAGAGAAGTCAAATTACATTTGGAGCTCAGATTGGAATTCAAGCAAGCAAATGTATGACACTTTATGGTGAATTTTTCAGGTGTGTGTGTGATAATGAAAATTCAATTTTCCCCTCAAATTTTTTGATGGTATCAGGTGAGATGCATGTGAAGTTCCTTCGACATCAGTTTTCGAAATTTATAACGCAGCTATGAACAGAAATATTTTGTTGAAAGTTCGTAAGAAGATCAAATATACATCCATGAAACTGCTGTTCCAATTTAGTCCTCTAAAAACAATTACAATAAGCGAACTTTGTTTTTATGAAATGCACATTGTGGTGATCAGTTTTACGACAGTTTTTTTTTTTTTCCCCTTCCGTTTCCAGTATGGCTTCCAACAGATGAATTTCCTTGATTTTTTGTTGGTAGATACAATACATACTGAAGAAAGGAAAGAAGATATTTTTGTTCTTCAAAACCAATTCATTGCAATTCTTTCGTACAACAATTACAAAAAGCAGTAAAGGCAAAATGTTGTGACAAAGCAACAATGCAAAATACTGTTCGCAAGTAATGATGATCAACTGTTTGTTTTCCACGAAAATTGTTCACAGTTTTATTTTCTCCTTGGATCACCTTGGTAACACTAATGACATAAGCCTGACCAGTCAATTATATCTCCGCATCTGTTGATTCATTTGAGACAGATTAGGCACGAATTTTAAACTAATGCCGTAGCGCATTTCATCTTCAAAGCTTCCAAGGCCGTTTTTCCGACGTAATAATTCATAAATTGATATGTGATCATGTAAGATCCATTCTTACAAATATTATGTTAATAAAATTTTACCAATTTTTTTGGAAAATATCTAATGTTTAAAACAGACAAGCACTCAGCAGAATTTGCTTGCGCTGTGTACATTTCATTAGGGACTGGATTAGCGTGGCAACAGGAGGGACGCTGACCTGTAGGTAGTACAATGGGAAGGCCAGTTTTGATGCGGTTCTTGTTTACAAAATGTAGGGCTGTACCCAACTTATGGCAGCAGGGGACAAAAGAACGCCCACACCCTAGAATGGTTTTGGACTCCATCCAAAGGGAAGACCTCAGATCAGAGAGCACACCGTGTTCGAGTGATAAACAAAGTACAAACGGGCCGACACAGAAGGTACTCTCAATAATTTCAAGGGCGGTAACTTGAAATAGAGTGTGACGGAAGAGATAAATGGAATGGTCATTCCAAGGGTAGTTCTTGAGATTGCTTAGCACCCGGATGTTCTCGACATAAAGAAGGGAGCTCGACCTACCAGATGTGGGTCGGGACGACGTCGAAAAAAAAATGAGCGAATGAAATTAAGGAGAGATGGAGGACTACCAAATGATTGGACAAAAAATAAGGAAGGGAGTTTGAAGCAAAAAAGTGATGCAGAGAGGAGAGGAGAGCCCAAGAAAAACAGAGTCCCAAAACCTGAAAGGAAAGGATCCGGAGGAGAATCCCGGGGAGAGGTCCATGAGAGTAGTGGAAAGAAATTTTGGGAGTGTGGGAAATGCGTACAAAAAGTCCAACTATGATAGTTTAGTTAGTGAGTAAAGGTAGTAGCGAAAGGCAGTATGATCAGTGCAAGGAAGGCCGTTCGAGTTTCCCTAGAGAGTTAAAAGGAAGCAGTCGTGGAGAAAGATTCTAGTACGCGGTAGGAACGTCTAAGTGTCGAGCCGGGAGCACACTTAGCGAGTCTACGGAGGCTGAGCTCAGAGAGGAAATAGCGGAGGAAGACCTGAAGGATCGGAAACTCACCCAGGTGGTAGGAAAAGATAGCAAGTAAGTTTGTTTAAGAAATATATTAACAGAAACGATGTTACAAAGAAATAGACGAGAAAGGAATAATGCACAGGACAGTCAATAAAAGAACTGTAGTTAGTGGAACTTTTATCGTTAGTGATAGATATTAGAATCAATAACTAGAGAGAGAGAGAGAGAGAGAGAGAGAGAGAGAGAGAGAGAGAGAGAGAGAGAGAGAGAGAGAGAGAGAGAGAGAGAGAGAGAGAGAGAAAGAGTGTGTACGTTACTATTCTGTGATTAGAGGTATTGGTTAGAAACTTAATGAAATGTGTTAAAAGTAAAAGAGTTGATATCATGAATTGTCTAATTGCTATTAATGGAGTGAATTGATATTTCCTCCATAGAGTATGTAAGAGAGAGTGAAGATTTATTGGAGTTATTCAGTGTATGTTGGAAAGAATATATATAATAAATATATAAGTGAGAATAAATCATCATCATTTATTTATCCCCCCCCACAATTGTCGAGTGAGAGAATAAGTAAATCATTCTTCATCCCCCTCCCCGCCACAATCATACATTTTTGCTGTTTAGAAATAAGTTTCATTATTTTTTGTGTGCTTTGCCAACAATTATCAGTTGAAAGTGTGATAGATAAGTGGAGTCATACAAAGTGTAAATTAAATCTTTTATTTTGTGAATATTGTTGCAAATTTTATTACTTCATTATGTCTGAATCTAAGAAGAAATGTCGACAGTAGGGTATTGAGTATTTGAAATATGGCTTTATTCAGTCTCCTATGAACCAATTATTACCTATGTGCTTGATTTGCCAAAAAGTATTTTCAAATTAAGCAATGAAGCCTTCTAGGCTACAAGAGCATTTGACTAAAATGCATGCTGACGAAAAGGATAAAGATTTGTCCTATTTTCAAGTACTAGGAGAAAAATATTTTAAACGTCCAACTATATCAAAACTTTTTGCGTCGTCCACTAAACAAGATAATGACGGATTACAAGCTTCTTATAATATTTCATTATTAATCGCAAAAGCGGGAAAACCACACACAATTGGTGAGGAATTAATCTTGCTGGCAGTAAAAGAAGTAATAAACACTATGCTTCATAAGCCAGCGTCAGATATCATCAGGAAAATTCCTTTGAGCAATAATTCAGTGCAAAGAAGAATCAATGAAATGGCTGAAGACGTTGAAAAATCACTGTGCGATTATTTGAAGACATGCCAATTTTCCATTCAACTCGATGAATCAACTCTCCCAAATAATGAAGCACTATTCTTATCATACGTACAATTCATAAAAAAAGAAAAGGTTTGTCAAGAATTATTATTTGCTAAAAATTTGGAAGCGGACACAAAGGGAGAATCTATATTTAATACCATGAATAAGTTTTTTCAAGAGAAAGACATTCCTATTCGTAATATTTTGTCTGCTGCTACTGATGGTGCTCCAGCAATGACAGGGCGCCACAAGGGTTTCATAGTGCATTTGAAACAAGCAGTACCAAATGTACTCGCTATACATTGTGTTCTTCATCGTCAACATTTGGTTGCGAAGAATTTAAGTGAACGCTTGCATATGTCGCTCCATTACGTTATTAGAGCAGTCAACAAGATTAGAAGCAATTCATTGAGTGACAGATTGTTTAGCCAACTTTGTAGTGAAAACGGTGAAGATTTCAATCGTTTGCTGCTTCACACAGAAGTTCATTGACTTTCTAAAGGTATTTGTCTGAATCAATTTTACAATTTGTTTGATTCAGTACTAGAGTTCCTAGAAAACAGAGACGACGGATTGCGGGCCAACCTGATTACATCCAAAAATGACATCGCTTATTCGACAGACCTCTATAAAATATTTAATGAAGTCAATCTACAATTACAAGGTGATGAATGGAATTTAATTAAAACAAAAAAACGTTATTGCCGCTTTTGTGGGGAAACTTCTTCTGTTCAAGCGGAATCTAGGCCGAGGGGAATATAGCCACTTTTCAAATTTATCAGCAGTGTCTCTCAAAAAGGAAGATTTACTTACATACTGCCAACACTTGGAGGTTCTCCATGCTGATTTTAATAAGCGATTCAAGGATATTCTAAACATGAATATACCAAATTGGGTTCTAGATCCTTTCTCACATGTAAACACAGCAGGATCATCAAATTTAGAAGAGGAACTCATAGAACTCACAACAAATGAAGAACTAAAAATAAAATTCTAAAGTGGATACCAAGAGTTCTGGCTTCAGAAATCAATACCGACACTGTACCCTGGATTATGGGAAATAGTGCAGAAATTTTTAATTGCATTTCCATCTTCTTATTTGGCTGAGTGTGGGTTTAGTGCTGTAGCGAATTTACTATCTAAGAAAAGGAACCGATTGCATATAACTGAGAGTGGCGATTTACAACTGTTTTTAACAAAAGTTGGACCCGATATTAACAAACTTTTAAAAATGCATCAGGCTTATCCTTCACATTAATTTGTTATTTTTTCTTTGTAAGTTCGAAATAAACAATTTTCTAATACATTTGATGGTGTTTTAATTATTATAATAAGATTCTTACTAATGTAATACAATCTCCTAATATGTATTCCAAATTTTCATATTTAAACCATTGTATGAAACTTCACATTAATTTGTTATTTTTGCTTTGTATTTTTACTTTGTAAGATCGAAATAAACAATTTTGTTTATTTCGTGACATTTCCGGCTATGGGTTCCTATGTGATTCACATTCCTTTAGATGTTACCTACCTCCCCTAAACGTTTGTACCAATATTTTTGAGACACTCTGTATATTGTGCACATCATGTAAGTAGTCATTTCTTAATATATATGTATTAATAAATTAATTGTTTTAAAATGTTAGAAAATTTATTCATTCACACTGATTTCTGATTTATTTCCCATATTTTACTATATTTATGAATGTTGAATTACAGTATTTTTCATTGTTGAAAAGGTAAAATTCTTTATAATGAAATTTCTGTTTAACAAATATTTTCAAGAGAACAATCAATTTCATTATATAGAGGTCTGACTGTATTCTGGAAAGAGATATCACTAATTTAATTTTTATTTGACAATATATTCAGAACATTATCTTTCTCTCAAAAAAATAGAACACACTTGTATAGTATAATAAGTTGTAATACAGGTAATATTTTGGACAGTTTTTTTTTTTTTTTTTATGAATGACAATACAACCATCTAAATTCTGGGAAATTTCAAGTTCCAGCATGGATTAAGTCCCACGATTGCCTAATTTGAAAATATTTTAATTGTGTGCAATTATAAAAAAAAATTTTGGCACATTCATATTCATATTCTTTTATTTTCACACATTCATATGATTTTTTAAACAGAAAAGCACAGTTTACCAAAATGTAAATACTAGATAGTGAATTTTTATTTTTATTTTTTTTTAATTTAAGAAAAGCAGAACACAAAATCAAAATTGAAATGCAATTTTCTAATGGAAAGTCAATATTTTCAGAAAGTGGATTAAGAATCTAAATTTACAGCAAAAGAACAATGTTTTATAATTCAAAATCTCACAAAGTAATAATATGCTTTCATTAACAATACTAGAAGATACATTTGGCTGAAAACGTACTAAAACATAATTTAGCTTTTTTAATTGAGTGATGAATCCAAGAGAAAATAAATTTTCTGCTTATTTTCAATACACTTCAGACAGATATGTACATGTATATTTTTAATAAGAGTGTTATATATCTTTAATAATAGGGAATATTAGTAGTAGCAAATGATCCAAGGAAGCACGCTTATACAGAATCAGCCAAAAAAAAAAACTACTCTATCCATCTAAATTTTCAATCCCCTCTAATAATTTTCTAATTCTTCCTTAAAATTTATTCAAATTACCTCCACAACCCACATGAAAGTTTGTTACACTCTGGCTGAAAGCAATTGTCAGACATGTAGTATCCCGTTTTTCATTTTAAATTTATGTCCCCTTTTGTATACCATTTGGGAAAGACTTAGGATGACATTTGTAATTAATTTCTGCAATCCATTTAAGACCTCAAACACTTCAATCAGGTCTCCTCATGAGTGAATAGTTTCCAGAGACTGCAATTCACAAGATTAAGGCTTTCCTATTAAGAATGTCCTTTTCTGTTCCTGACTAATCTTGTTGCTCTTCTCTGCACCCATTCCAACAGATCCACATCCTTCCTAAAAGGAGGTTTCCAAACCAGTGCAGAGTATTCAAGATATGGCCTAACCACTGCCTTAAACAACAGAACAACCACTTCCTTATCACTGCTGGAAAAATTCCTACATTAATGATGGAACCCATGAGCTGTGCTAGCAGTCTGTCTTCATGTCAGTGTGTACAATTATCTCTAGATTTCATTCATTCTCCACCACTTTGAGCATACCTTAAATGCATGCACCGTACTAAGTACTATAGGTTCTAATACCTCTCATGTTTGGGGTTTTCATGGAAAAAAAAAAAAAAAAAAAAAAAGTACCACCCAAATGGTATGTTATTCTGAAATTACTGCTACTCGCATGCAGTATCTTGCATTTTTTGATGTTAAACCTTAATTGCCACTTCTCAGCCCATCTGCCTAATTTTTTAGGTCTTGTTGCAGCATTAAACCCTGATTTCTATCATTATCTACCTGCCAATCTTCGTATTATCTGTAAACTTTAACATTAAAATTGATATGTTGTCATCAATATCTTTAATAGACACTCCGTTAATAAATAAAATATACACAATATTTAATAACTGTATCGAAACCAAGATGCCATTACTACAAGAAAAATTTGTGAGTAGACAAGACTTAATATCATTGCTATTTAAAAAGTCCATTACCTTGAAACAAAGAAAGATATCACTCCTCTTTCTAAAACTGCCCACACAGGTTTCCACCCAAGAAACCGAGATTTCTATGACAAATATTGAAAATTATCAATCACTGGCAACTGATATTACTGAGAGTATTAATTCCCTTCCCTAGACAACATAGAGATAGGGAAAGGAAATAATAAAGAAAAATGTTCTTATAAACATGGCCTGAAAACACCTGCTTGCCAAGAGACTAGAAAAATTTCAAGAAACTTTCAGCAAAGAGGTGTTTTATATAAAATGTCACAGAACTGTGACAGTATAACAGGTTTTTTTTTTTTTTTTTTTTTTTAAATCTAGATTTTGAACTTAAGATTAAATTTCACTGAAAACAATGTTTTTTTTATTGATTAACACAATTATGTATTTTTTAAGTAAATTATCATGTCCATAACTGACAATTTTAAAGATTAATATTAAATTAATACAAGACTCTTGCATCACATGAAAACTAGGACTGAGAATCTTTAATGAGAAACCTCAATACATACTTTAAATGACTAGGCTTCATTTCAAGACAATACTGTCTCTTCAGACCTTGTGAAAGTGGAGAGATTCATGTTGTAAATGGAGCCCTAAAAAAAAAAGTTAGAAAAAAAGTCTGCCCTGGGGCAGACTTTTTTTCTAACTTTTTTTTCTATTATTAATTTTGTAGCATAAGTAGCTATAACAGATTATTCTGACAAATTTATAAATGTATCAGTATAACTCAATGGTTTTTTTTTTTTTTCAGATTAGATGAGCACAGAACAATTCTATGCTCATATTCATAATCTCAATTTAAATTACTGGTCATATCACTATATCACTATAAATGGTCATATCACTATTTTTACGTATTCTATGCGCATTATAGCCTAAGTTGCTAATGCGCCAATAAAACCCAAACCCAAACGTATTCTGTAACATGGCCACATATGAATGCTTCATGTTATTTTTTTATTGGTAAACTTTAAAGTAATTTTACAATTTTATTTTATTATAAAATCATAATTTTATATAAATAATACGTATTAGTAAAATAATAAGAGGAGTTTACCTCAATATAGTGCGCAGAATACTTCCATATGATACCCTCCAGAAATTAAAACAGAAAAAATGACAACTTACCGGTACATTAGAGTAAAATATAAATAATTAAATAATCAATTTAACACAATTCAAATCAATTTAAAACAATTAAAAATCAAATTAACGCAATTAAAAGAATCTAACGAAAATATTCAAAATGATTTTCCTTCCTGAAGCTGACAACGCTTTTCGACCTTATGTCGTGATCACAGGAATGAAAATTACCGAATCGGGTTAAACCTGATACTTAAATAGAAATTATTTGTCTTCGCGCATGCGCGTAAAGGTCCACTCATCGGAGATCAAATATGGCCGCCGAACATTAACCGAATTCTCGTGTAATTTAATTTCAACGGTTTCTGCAATTAATAGTCGCGTATAATTACGTTGAACGTTAAGTATTTTGGCTTCGTTAAATAAAAAAGTATGTTTTTCGTTAATGGCATGAAAGGCTAATTCTGACGCTGCTGAACGAGAAGCCCGAACCGAGGCTTCATGTTGATTTACTCGAATATTAAGAGAAAATCGGGTCGAACCCTGATAAGACGAGTCGCAATCACCGCAAGAAATGTTGTATACCAGATCATTAATTTGTGTTGCGAACGTTGAAAGAACCGAGCGATTGTTCAGTATAGTGTGTAACTTCCGTATTGGCCTAGCTACAATTTTAAATTCGGTATCTTTAAAGAATCTGTTAAGCTGTTTGTGGCACTGTACAACATATGGGACAGGAATAAAGTATTTTTTGATATTACTATTGTTGATTGGTGTAGTATTTTGTATCCTATCCTTAGCTTGTACCCTAATTTGGTTTATTGTGGTAATGGAATAACCCCTGTTTAAGAATCTGCTAGTTAATATTTGTATTTCTGAGTCTAAAGCAGATTCCGTCGTTGAATCTGCTTTAGATATTTTCGTTAGATTCTTTTAATTGCGTTAATTTGATTTTTAATTGTTTTAAATTGATTTGAATTGTGTTAAATTGATTATTTAATTATTTATATTTTACTCTAATGTACCGGTAAGTTGTTGTTTTTTCCGTTTTAATTTCTGGAAGGTATCATACGGAAGTGTTCTATGCACTATATTGAGGTAAACTCCTCTTATTATTTTACTAATATTATTATCAACGTAGAACATATTGAGTAGTACAGCTCTGATTCATACTATATAAATAATACGTATATAATACATACATAAATTTTTAGTTGAAAATAATACATATCAAGATTTAAGGTGCAAAAACATGGCTGGTATCATTACTTTTTACTGAATTTTGTTTTCTTTTAGACCACTATAGGTACTTATGAATAAATAATTATATTCATAACTCCAGCAGTTTAAAAAGCTGTAGATAAAGCATTTATAACATTCTAACTTATTACACATTAACCCTCCAAAAAGTACCCTGATGCAAATCAGTTTCACACTGGTGTCACTGTTACTCACTTCAATAGTGTGTTGGCTACAAGATTGCAGTTTCAAAGATGCTCATACTGGCTTGTCAGGTACCAATTACCATGACACATTCAAAATCACTTAGTTCTTTCATCGTTCCCATTGTAGTGCTAAATTGCACATATACAGCATCCCTACATATCTGTCATGATATGTAGGAATGCTGCATTTATATCATGATACAAACACATGATGCTGTTACTAAAGGAACATTCCAATTTTATGAAGAAGATTGGTACGCCTAATCATTCAGTGTATAACAACTGGTCAGAAAGGGCCCAGCGGGAGTAATGTTTACATTACTCATTATTCTGCTCCTTCAGTCTTGGGATGGATGCTTTTTCTGGAACTCTCAGTTTCCATCTCCTACCAAATGGAGATAGGAGTAGGATTACCAGTGATTAAGCAAGAATGTGAAAGAATATCTAATATGTTGCAAAAAAAAAAATAATAAAGACCTTAAGGAGATCATACTTTAATCAGGATAAGGTCCTAACAGGTTAAGTCAGACAAGCAAGATGTTCAAACAGTTGACTACTGCAATGTACAAGAGAGGGAAGTACTTAAAAATGTGTGAAAACAGTGGACTCACAGTCTACTGTTTTATTATGATTGCATAATATTTTTCAATATACAGGTGTTCTGTGATGTATGCAAAGGTGCCATTCCTGAAAACCCTTGCATAAAAGGATGCACATAACAAATAATTAAATGGGGAAAATTAAGATGCATTCAGCAACCCAAAATAATGTGTTCCAGACCCGTTTTCAACATAATTTTATTGCATTTAAATGATTACTTTTATTACATTTAATAATTATGAAAGTGGTATTTATTAATGAAAGCAGACAACGCAGCTTAGGTAGATGAGTGGTAGTGGAAGTGGTAGTAGAGATTTTATGTAGTCAGTGATATTGAAGTGACATCTGCAGGGTTGGATTCCACACCAAGAAGTGAAACATCAATAGAGCTGATATCATAGAGGACTGTCCTTATCAGACAGCACCAGAGGTGGTGAGGGTGTGATAGAGGCTGTAGGTAAGAGAGGGGTAGAAGAAGTGAAGGTGAAGGATCTAAAAGGGAGTGGAGGAGGAAGGCATTAGGAATGCTAGTTCAGTTTTGCTTTTCAGCATAACTCTCCCTTGGATTGCAAGAAGATTGTATAATTCTATAGACTTTTGTCCAATCAACTTGTATTGGACACAGTAGGTTGGTATAATGAACTGTTACAGTTTGACCTATTAGAACATATTCCACCATTATTATTCCTTTTGAATCCCAAAAAAAAATTACCACCATCACCTTTTCAGTCAATGGAACTGTTTTTTCGATTTTCAGAGGTGGAAATCTCAGATGTTTCCACTGTTTTGACTGTTGCTTTCATTTAGGATGATAGTGGATTTAAATTTCATCCCTGATTACAAATCTTGCAAATAACAAAAAGTTCCCAGATATGTTTTATAACATGCCAGAAATTCTGAGGAAGTTTTGTACCTATCTTGTAGAAACCTATCACATACCCAATTCCCTTGTTAAAATATTTTGCACCTATTCGTTTTTGCACTAGGTTTTTCGGGTTCTTTCACCTGTTTGGCCGCTACTTTGCTTCCACTTTCTGCTGTCCCTTGAACTTCTCTTAGTTCTGGCACCTTGTGTGCTTTTCGTTTCCATTTTCGCAGACACTTTATTTGTTCTACAAACCACACATTATTTATATCCTTCTGCTTCCTCTACTGCTACACTGCACGTTTTGGAGCATTAGACATTCTATAACTTTTGTTATTTTCCTTTTCCTGCTTATTTTGCTTCTTAACTGTTATATATTTCTAGTATATATATATTAGTCAATTTTTTTTAATGGTATCTATGTGTAGGGAATTAGGTGTATAAGGACCAAACTAACAAGTTAGTAAACTAGCTTTAGTCTGGAAGGCCTATATAAAATTATATTAATGAAAATGGAAATAAAAAGTGATGTGAACAATGAAAATAACAATAAAAAATGATAACAAACAATGAAAATAAAATTGTAAATAACATTCTTCCACTTGGTCATCTGTCTGCTACTTCTTCTGGGGCATTGAGCAGACCTATAGCCATACTAAAAGAATATCTCATATCAACAGAAACCCATTTCTGTTGTCCCCATTCCAGTTTTGCCTGATTTTAATTTTTTGGTGATTGTACAGAAATTAAATGGGGAATGCTAATAAATGAGAAAAAATAATGTGTTAAATTAAAATTTTGTAAAAATAGTGTCAGAATCAGGAAACTGGGATAGGCGACACAAAGCCCAACGGGTATGTATATATGTATTAAATGAGAATGGGTTCTTATTTCCTTCTTGTACTGTGATGGTCAGGCTGAAAAGAAATCAAATCCCGCCTTCTGGTTGTTTTATGTGTGCTGATTAAATGATACTGCGCAGCCGTACTTTTTATTGACTGTTTGTTTGTTATTTGGTTTGTAGGAGCATTAGCAACGAAGGCCATATTGCTCCGGGAATATGCGGTGGTCATTCCCTGACCTTTCCGCATCCTCCATATTTGGTGGTGACGGGCTCGAACCCCGGTCTAATCAAGAAGCGTGTGCTACGCACTGCTGCTCCTTCCCATCTGGCTACGGAGGCGCCTTTCATTGACTATGGTGTGATGGTGAAATTGCTGTAGGCAATGTGCCCTATGTCAATGCAAATGTTCTGATAGCCTCGAGAGGGTTTTTATTTGAGTTAGTGGGGGGGGGAAGTTGCCTCTGATGGCAGAAGAAATCTATATAAATGAAATGATGTGTTTATACAAGTACAATAAGTGTTAGTATGATTAATTACAAGAAGTATGTTAATGAAAAAGTGTGTTAATGTAAATATATAGGAAATGCTATCCCCTGGACAAGGGCCGGTATAGCTTTTCTAAGGCATAACGACCCATGTATGTCTAAGGGGATAGCTATATACATATTTACAGCCTCCTTCAAAATGTGAATTTTCACCCTGTGTCTCTAGGTTTTATACTGTGTTTGTAATTAAATGAACAGACATGAACTTTATTATGTGTTTAAAATAATACCTTAGGCACAATTATTCTGTTGTTAGGAGTTTGATACAAGTTGATAAATTACCAATTATTAGATTGTCTGTTTTTTGGGAGGGAGGGATTTTTAATCAGCCGGGTTACAGTGCGGTCAGATGACGAGCCTCTTCTTAGTGCAGTAAACCCGGGAATCAAAATTGGGAAGTCATTTATCTGGGCAATAATCTTTATCTTAGTTTGATGAAGGACACTGGTTTTAGACAATCAGGCAAAGATGGGCTACGGGCCATTTATTGGTGTTATAGTTCTAAACTGGTTCAGTGTATTTTCAATAAGTGTATTAGGATCGATGTTGGGGTGATGTAGGATGAGGTTCGCAAGTATGACTGCTTTAATATGATGTCTGCTGTAATTGGCAAGTATATTATTCTTGATGAGAATATCTATCAGTTTTTTATTGCTTCCGTCATGCTATCTAGATTATTGCAGATGTGTATTAACCTGTTTGTCTGATTTCTAATAGTGTTGCCATGGATATGTTTAGCCAGATTGCTCTCCCAGTTTGTAAGCTTTATAGCTGGGAAGCTAAAATGATCTCTCTTATCATAATGTCGAGCGTAAACATTGTCATTGGTGATAGTGATTTGGCTGTCGAGATAGCAAGCTTGTATATATATATATTTATATATATATATACAAATAAAGCAATAAACATAGAAAGAGAAAATTTGATGTGATACAAGAAAAACAGTATGGATGAAAGTAATTTATTTATTTGGAATAATGCATACACTAATTAACATGTATACAAAAGTACAAACTAAAAATTAACACGAATGTACAGTAATTGAGAATATGCAACTGTTTACAGCTATGAACAACCTATAATTAAAAAAAAGTTACTTCAGCATATCAAGACTCAGCTTCACAACAAATTTTTTCGGAACAAAACTGTCATTCTTGTGAATATTTATTGTTTCATAGCGTGAAATACCAGACTCAAAGATGAATAATTTTTTCTAAGAGGCAAGGAGTACATGTATTGATGACTGGAATTTTCTTGAGGAATGTGCAAAGGAATAAGAGTTAGAGGAGCAGGAGAGTGAATAAAATTGTGGACTAAATTATAAATGAAACAGCAAGACTGAATGCCACATAAATTAAGCCACATCATAAGAGAAATTAAATGAAACTTGTTGCATAGAGTATTGTAATCTCTGTGATTGAACTCTGTGTGTTTCTTGAAACAGAGGAAATGAATAAATTTGATTTGAATACATTAAAGTACAAGATGTGTTGAGTATGGGGTTGGCACACCCAGGGTCCTCAGCTGGATATCATCATTCTTCTCTTTCTTGGTGATTTCCTTCTACTTCTCTCACTCACTCACTCACTCACTCACTTGCACACACGCACGCACACACACACGCACACACACGCACACACGCACGCACGCACACACACACACACACACACACACACACACACACAGGGTAACTCAAATTTTTTTTGGCTGGTGCAGCATAAGCCTCAAGCTTCCTTGCACCATATGGCTAATAATAATAATAATAATAATATTCATCTGAGATGCCTATAGTCTGCATTATTTTATGGATTGCAAATTAATGGTCTGCCATTTCATGTACTGCATCAATGTTTTTTTGGCAATTAGTCATTACTGGTTATCCACTACAAGGATTATCTTTCTCTCTCTCCCTCCCTCACCCCCCCCCCATTTAAATTCCTATTTCTTTCACCATGGCATATGATGGAGCAGATGCACCCAAAGTCTGACTAATTTTCTTTATTCATCGCAGAACCTAAATACAATGCTGCTTGATGCACAACATAATCACACATACACTGTTATTCAAAGAAAGTGCATCGCCCCTTAAAATTGTAATTGTCATCTGAATAACGTAAGTATATGGTAATATTTCGTACAGATTGCATCAGATAAGATTGACACGGCGTAAGTGATGACATAATATTGCATCAGCTGTTACTTTCAGGTATATAAGCATGCTCTGCAAGAGTTGGCAGTCATTCCTTGCTTGTATCACAGGATGGAGAGTTACGTGCAGTTGACCCCATGAAGAACGAGTGCTATTGTTGCTTTACGTGAGGAAGGATGTTCTTCTTGTCATATTGCTTATAGAGTGTCTTGTAATCAGTCGCAGTGAGTAGATGTCTTTCCAAACTCAAGAATACTGGTTCTGCTGATAAGAAAAAAGGAACCAGATGGAAACGAGTCTATATGCCAAAACAGGACCGCGTTTTGAAGCATGGTCCTGTTTTGTCTTACGGTTTTGCCTTAAAAACCGTAAGGCTTCTTGCTACCACTCCTGTATGGGAAGAACATACAGGAGTGGTAGCAAGTTCAGTAACAGTCAGAAGATGCCTCTTCAAAAATGGATGTGTAGCCCATCGTCCTAAGAAGAAGACCTCCTCACACAAAAAAATTAAAAAGGCCCAATTAATTTGGTGTACGGAGCATGTCAAATGGACCCCCGAGCAATGGAAGTCAGTTATTTTCTTGGCTGAGAAGAAATAAAATTCAACCTGCATGGCTCTGATGAGAGACAAACGATTCGCTGTAGATGTGGTGAAGAATACCATACAGACTGTATGGTGTTTACAGTGAAATTCTCTACCAGCCAAATGACATGGGGGTGCATTTTGTATCACAGAGTAGGTCAGTTGCAGTTTATAAACAGTTTCGTAAATGCCAATGGATACCTAGCTATATTGGAAAGCAAATTGCTGCCAACTATTAGAGACCATTTCAACTTGCCAAATAACTGCATCTTTCAGGATGACTCTTCTCCTTCATCGGGCAAAAAGTGTAAGTAGGCACTTCTGTAGTTACTTTAGCTTCATTTCTGCATTAGAGGTTCAGCGGAAATGTGTTTAGATTTGTTACAGGTGAAAAAATGGTTGGAAGAACGATCCGTTACAACTCTTAGCTGGCCAGGAAACAGCCCAGACCTGAATTCTATAGAGAACCGTTGGCGCATCATGTGGAATCTGCAGTTGCCAGAAAGAAACCAAAGACCCTTCGTGAACTTCAGGAAGCTATAATTCGTATTTGGAACCATGAAATATCAGTTGATTATCTTCAGATATTGATCTTGTCAATGCCTTGACGGTGTGCTTCTGCCATCAAGGCCAGAGGCAGTTCAACTAAATATTAGTTTGCACCTGGTGAACTTTTCATTTTGTTTTCAATTTAAAATGATAAACTGAAGCAAATTGAGGATTCTGATAACATTTCAGCCATAACTGTCCTGTTTACCAAAACTGTTGTATAAAAATTGCAAATGCTCATTTTGGAATATTTTGAGAGCACCTATCAAATATTACTTAGCTCTGCCTTAACTATTAATAAATATCTTTTGTTTATATTTATATTTGTGATGCTAGTCATTAATGTAAAATATCTAAAAACAATGTTCAAAATGAGGAGACATTTCTTAGACTCCTTGAGGAGCAATAAAGTTGATTCCTATGATCAGGTAATTACCGCTTATTTTATCATTCAATAACTAGTTGAAGAATGTGAGGTCAGCATTATTTCTTCTGCACCGTAATGTCTCCAATTTAAAATTTTTGCACTACTCTGTACATGATTTTGAATTATATTCAAGACCTCTTTAATAGCACAAGTAACATAAAGCTCTTTTTTGAACTTTCTCTATATCTGTTGTTTGGTAAGCAGTATTTTGTAACAATAGCTGGGAAACATAATGAAGAACAGGCTTAACATATACAGTATTTTATAAAGCAGCAGGAATATATGAAGAACAGGTCTAATGTTTATTTTATAAAGTTGCAGGAAGGTATCAACATTGTGGAGATCTTTGGATATTCTTTTTAGGAATCCCAGTTTTTTATAGGCCACTTTTATCACACTTATTATTTGTAAATTAAAGGATGTAGTTCCTTAAAGTGAACCCCAAGTTTTTTAGGGAAGTGTCCCTTTTGACTATTTTTTTTAATGATTGCATAAGAAAAATTATATTTGTTTTTCTTGTGTACATCAGCAAAACTTATCAGAACACATTATCAGACCATCAGACAGTTTTTGTGCGAGAGAATTCTCCCACAAAATTCAAAAGAATGCAGTCTATGTTGTTTCATATAGCAGGGTATATCTTTATGTCATCAGCAAAAATAATTATGTTGATTTTGAGATCTTCTATTATTAATTGTGGAAGGTTGTGGAGGTATATCAAGAAAAACAGAGGTCCAGTGATGATCCTGCAGGACTCCCTTTGAATTTGAATTTTTTTGGGGACCTTCCTTTATAAAGAATAGTCAGGGATCTGTCTTCTAGAAAACTGGAAATCCATTTGTGTGCAGTGCTCTAAGTCCATAAGAATACAGCCTGTCAAATAGTCTCTTGGCATTACAGGTTTTTCTTAGGTCAAACAATATTGAGTCCATTTGTAGCCTTTCATCCAATGATATTTTAATTTGTGATATAAAAGTTTTCATGTCTGAGCAAGAGGAATACCCTTTGAAGAATCCATATATATGATCCAATAAGTTCAGTCTTGTGAAGTTGAAAAGTTGTCTTATTACCACAGATTCTATAATTTTTGAAAACAAATTAGGCAAGTAAAATTTTTTTTTTTTTTTTTTTGTTTGTTTTAGTTAGTTGTTGGCACGTTGATGTGGCCATAATGCACCTCCCAAGGTTTTTGCAGTACCGTAATCCAAGCCCGAGGCGGGATTCGAACCCACGACATTTGGGTTGCCAGGCCGGCACTTTACCCACCCGGCTAGCCTGGTCGGCAAGCAAGCAGATAGGTCTCTATTAGCGTTAGCATTAGTAGAGGCATATGATGCAAGAAAGCAAGCTTATGCAGCATCAGCCAGAAAAAAAAAAAAAAAAAACTTCCATTTCACCCCTCTGTTCGTTCGAAATACCTGTCCAGCTGAGCCTTAAATTTATTTAGGCTATCAACTTCCACAACAAGGGATGGAAGTCTGTTCCACCAACCAATCACCCGCTGGCTAAAGGCAAATTTCCGGACATTTATCCTACATCTGTCTTTCCTCAATTTGAATTTATATCCTCTCAAGTGATTATTATGAACAAGAGGCAGAATCCCATCAGCACTGAGCATGCTCAAATCATGCAAGGCTTTACACACCTCTATCAGATCACCTCGCCGGTGCCTAGTCTCCAGACACTGTAATTTGCAAAACTTAAGCCTTTCTTCGTAAGAGCACCCCTTTGTTCCACTCATTAATCTTGTTGCCCTTCTCTGTACTTGTTCCAGCAGCTCTACATCCTTCTTGAAATGAGGTCTCCAGACCTGTATACAGTACCAAGGTGTGGCCTGACCATTGCCTTATACAAGGGAATAATTACCTCCTTATCCCTGCTAGAAAAATTCCTGTATATCATTGATAAGACACCATGAGCTACTCTTGCAGCCTGTCTGCACTGCTCAGAGAACTTCATATCTGCCTGCACAATTACCCCCAGGTCCTTTTCATTCTCTACCACTGTCAGTGTAGTACCACAGAGTTGATACATTGCTCTGGGGTTGCTGTTTCCCATATGCAGTACTTTACATTTGTCAATGTTAAACTTCATTTGCCACATCTCAGCCCATCTGCTCAACCTTTCCAGATCCTGTTGCAGCAGCATAGCGTCATTAGTGTCTTTAACAACCCTGCCAACTTTTGTATCGTCTGCAAACTTGGACACTAAGCTTGATATGCTGACGAGGCTACTAGAGACGGTCGTGTTCAAAGCCGCTAAGTGGATTTTTCTTATTTATTGATTTGAAATTATTGTTTTTCTAAAACTTTTGATTTAAATTTAGTAGAATAACATTATTTTGTGATTTTCTGATTAATTTGGTGTATTTATTCTTTACTCGGCCTTGTAATTGCATAAACGTATCGGTAAGGGTTTCCACGTGTTTCAACTCCGCTACCGTTCCTAATTTTCCCGCCTTTGTGATACGATAGTTATATGCCGTACTAGATAGCGTTAGTTGAACTTCGTTAGCAGTTAAATTGTACTTTTAAATAAATACATATAACGACTTAGATTACAAACGTAATATAATTAATTATATTTAACATGATTAATAACATAACATAATTAATTATAATTAATTAATAGAATCATGACTCAGACCAGAGCAGCAAAGCAAAAGGCTCAAGCTAATGGAAGTGCTGTGGCTCAGAGCAGAACTGAGGGGGGGGGGGCAGTTGTCCTCTGACTCACAGCCTTATAAAATGCACTGTTTGCTTGATGTTTGCAGAGCAATCGGGTACGGGACATGATACTGCCAAGGGGGATGTCTTTGTGTGTGCGCGATGCAAGGAGTGTATCGATATCAGGCAAAAACTCGGCGTTCTTGTGGGCCTATATGAGAGCTTGAAGGATAGGGTGGATGCCCTCGAAGAAACTACATTGAGGGGCCCATCAAGCTCTCAGCTGCCCACATCAACGCCAGAGCTTGCACTTGGGCATTGCGTGACACAGAGGCAACCCCCAAGGCAGAATGCGCTGGTCCCAAAGGAACTAGTAGTTGTTGGTGACTCTATTGTCAGGGAAACGGGGAACATGCTTTGTAAAAAAGATAGGTGGAACAGGACCAGGGTATGCCTGCCAGGGGCAAAGGTTGATGACGTTGTACAGCGAATATCATCTTTTAAGGGCACAAAAGGTGATATAGTTGTACACGTTGGCACTAATAATATTAAGAGTAAGAGACCGGCAGAATTACTTAACAAGTACAGGTCACTGTTGAACAAAAGCCGAGAATTAGGGTTAAATTTGAAAGTGTCTGCAATTCTGCCCAGACACGATAGGAGGGAGTATATGATGAGAGCCTTGTCGATCAATTCGGCCCTGGAAAGATTGTGCAAGGCTCAAGGGGTAGAATTTTTTTCAGCCTGGACTGTACTTGTTAACAGGAGAGATTGCTTCTACAGGGACGGGATACACTTAAATAGAAAGGGTGCAAGAATATTTGCTGATGCTATCGAGGCAGTGTTAGGTGGGTCAGAAAACTGCTAGCTTGGGGGGAGACAAAGACCAATAGATTGACAGTAGCCACTGGCGGAGGTGAAAGAGATTCTTGCACTGCTTCTATTAGAATGAGCAGAAGCCTGAAAAACAAAATGCATGGTATTTCAGAGACTGCTGGAAGCCACTGCGGTACAAGTAAACAAATGGGTTGTGTTAGGGTAGCTAAGAATAGAAACAGGTGCAGGTATACTTGCGTGTACACCAATGCTAGGAGTTTAGTAAATAAATTTGATGAATTTGAGGTATTGCTCAAATCATCAAAGGCAGATATTGTTGGGATATCAGAGACGTGGTGTCACACAGATATAAGGGATGCAGAACTGGAATTTGGGGAGTACAATGCCTACAGAAAGGATAGACAGGATAGGAAGGGGGGAGGGGTTAATGGGAGGTTTGAGCATGCTCAATGAAGATGGGATTCTTCCTCTAGCTCAGAAAAATCACCTGAGAGGGCATAAATTCAAATTGAGGAAAGACAGATGTAGGATAGACGTGCGGAAATTTGCCTTTAGCCAGCGGGTGGTTGGTTGGTGGAACAGACTTCCATCCCTTGTGGTGGAGGTTGATAGCCTAAATAAGTTTAAGGCTCTGCTGAACAGGTATTTTGAACGAACAGTGGGGTGAAGTGGAAGTGGGTTTTTTTTTTTTTTTTTGGCTGATGCTGCATAAGCTTGCTTTCTTGCATCAAATGCCTCTACTAATGCTAATGCTAATATACCATCATCAATATTATTTATAAATACAGAAAACAATAATGGACCCAACACTGAGGGACTCCACTGATAACATTAGTCCACGATGAGCAGTGTCCATTGATTACCACTCTCTGTCTTCTCCCCCTCAACCACCCCTTTATCCATAGCAGCAATTTGCCTCCAATACCACACTGCTCCAATTTGTGAAGCAGTCTTCCATGTGCAACAGTATCAAAAGCCTTTCTAAGATCCAAGTATATAATATCAAAGTTATTCCCTGCATCCAACTCTTTTGTGACTGCATCATAGTATCCAATCAAATTGTTCAGGCAAGACTTCCCCTTAACAAAACCATGCTGTGTCTGAGCTATAACTGAAGTCTTGTCTAGATGATCCTGCATTGCTTCTTTAACCAGTGCCTCCATTAATTTTCCTGGAACAGAAGTTAAACTCACAGGTCTATAATTACTTGTGTCAGCCTTTGATCCTCCTTCGTGAATTGGGGTCACATTTGCACTTCTCCAGTCTATGGGTACCTCCCCCTGAGTCCAAGGAAGCTCTCATAATTATGGCTAAGGGTTTGCTTACTTCCTTTGCTGTCTCCTTTAATATAACTGGATAGATCCCATCAACCCCAGGTGCCTTTCTTGTGTTTATCTTCAACAATTTCTCCTCCATTTTACTCTCAGTTATTACAAGATTATCTAGCTTACTGCCAGAGTTGAATACACCTTTGTCATTCCCCTTGCTGAATAACCCCTCATGTGTGAATGTCGATGCAAAATATTCATTTAGTTTGTTAGCTAACTGAGCAGGATCATCAACAGTGGAACCATCGATATCAAGTGGACCAATCTGATTCATCCCCTTCCTTCTAGAGTTTACATAAGTAAAGAACTCTTTGCTGTTTTTCTTCGAATCCCTTGCCAAAGATTTCTCGTAATCTGCTTTCGTCTGCCTAACCTCCTTTGTAACTCGGTTACAGATCAACTTATATCTATCATAGGCTTTTGTGTCATGTGTTAATTTATATGTATCCCAAGCATTTTTATTCTCTGCCATATGTCTCATTAGTTCATCTGACATCCATTTAGGCCTAAACCTTGAACAATATTTCTTATATGGTATGTAAAGCCTAGTAGCTTCCAAGATAAGTTCTTTGAATGCTTCTCATTTTGAATTTGCTGTTGGTAACATCATCAGTTGGTCCCACTGTATAGAATTTAAATGCTGTCTCAGTCCATCGCAATCGCCTTTACGGAAGCAATAACCCTTCCCTTTACCCCTAATGGTAGTTATCTCTTTGAGTAAATCCCACTTCAGCACACAGTGATCACTGCCACCTAGTGGTTGTTCTATCTGCAGATTCTTAATGCATGAAGAATCACTACTGATAATCAAATCAAGAGTATTACTCCCTCTAGTTGCCTCCCGAACATGCTCATGTAGAAAACAATCATCCAATAAATCCACAAAAGCCTTGATAGTGTGTGACTGTCTACTAGTGTAAGATCACCTTTCTTATGTACACAAGTGGATATATACCACTTGAAAAGGATAGATTTATTATGTGAAGTAATGGCTACGCCAGATTTTGTGCACATTTTTTCCACAGTATTAACTGAAAACCATGCAAGCCTTCTGAGAAGTCCTTTTTCATACTAAAGATTGTGTTAAAATGTGACAAACTGTAATTGACTTCAAAGTCTGAGAGGACATCTTCATAGTTCACGGCAACAGCATCAACTCCATTTCTATTGTTTTGTTGTTTGTAAATCCTCTCAAAGTGGTAAGCAAAGTAATCTATGTCAGTTTTCAGATCACTATTCTTGGGAATTTTCAGGACAGCTGCAGGGTCATTTTTGTTTTTGGATTTTACAAAACTACAGATTGGTCTATATAATTTTTCCTGAGTATTTCATTTTTTATTGAATTTGGATATCCATGAAAGTCACCTCAAGAAGTTTGTTTACAATACTTCTTAGTTTGGAATAGTTGTTATATAAGAAAGGCTCATCACTTTTCTTGTACAGTGGATTCTGGTTATTTGGGACACATCGGGATAGTGCATTTTGGCCCGATTAAGTGGCTGCCCCAATTATTCGAAGTTTCACATAAATAGTTAAAAATACAATGGACCCCCACATTACAACTGATTCTCTGTACGATCAAATAACATTACGATGGACTCACCATAGCAAAATACATTCACTCTACGATATGTAGTAAGCCTGGTCATTGTGATCATGTTTGTGAATTGAATTTTGATTCTATTAAACAGCGATTCTAGTAAGTAAAAATAGGAGGAATTATAATAGGAGGAATATTATCCACAGGTTATAAAAGTAAAGATATATTAAGCACAAATTTACACTTTATTACCTTACCAATTAAAAAATTAAATGATACGTGAAAATCGGAAGAATATTTTCCACAGGTTAGCAAAATAAAAATGAATTTATGCTTACGTGCATAGCTTTAATTAATATGTACTGTAATATATACATACTAACTAGCTGATATTTCTGTTCACTGATATTTGCGGGGGGGGGGGGGTGTTAAAATTTAAAACAGTAAAAAAGATAAGCAATCAATAACAAAGAACACAGCACACACAAATTACAACTAACGCGATACATGCAAGTGAGAACAGAGTAACAAGTTATGAAGCTTAAAAAATAGGAATGAAGAAAAGATTCTGACAATTCATTTATATTTTTTATATGATTGAAGATTTCATGGAAGGGGAAACACATTTCACCATCATCATCATCATCAGCCATTTTCAATCCACTGCAGGATGAAGGACTCTCCAGCAACTTTCCAGTTCCTTCTGGTTTGAGCACTGACCATCCATTTACTACCCACAAACTCATGAATTTCATCTATCCATCTCCGCCTTTGTCTTCCAGTTTTTCTTCTAGCTCCTCTTGGGTACCATTCTGGTGACCTCCAGAAATCCGACCATACCAGGTGGTTTGGTTGGAGACAATCGTAGGGTAATCTCAAGTGCTGTGGTCTCCTGCCCCAATTAAATGGCATGTTGTCCCAATTAAGCGAAGAAAACTTTGGCTATTTTCTCGATTAGGTTCTGTTCTTTAAGATTTGTCCCAAATAAACGGCTGCCTCAATTAACCGGTAGCCCAAATAACCAGATTCTACTGTATTTCTGGTGAATCTTCAGTTTAGTTCCTTTGAGAACCACTGGGGATGCCTGGCAGTCCTATCTGCAAAGCTAGGAATAGGGGTGATAATGGATTCATTAATTATTTTAAAGAAACAGTTATTGGCAGATTTCATTTCTGTATTTTTCAATACTGGATTCCAGTCATAACATTTTAGTGTTTTATTACACTCCAACCAGATGGCTCTTTTGAAGTTAAATCTTGTAGTATTTTTCAGCTTCTCTTTCTCCATTCATTGATGATGTAATTTTTAGCAAGAAAAATGGAGGGATGTGATCAGATTTGAAAAGTGTGGTACAACTTTGAACTAAAAATGGTAAATTTGAAATTATAAAGTACAAATAATTGGCACATTTGGTAGATATACAGTAAACCCCCGCTATTCGCGGGGGTTTACTGTATATCTACCAAATGTAAACTGATGTAAAAACCAAATGTAAAATGAAAATGTGAACATTTTCCGCCATAAAAAAAACATGTGCGTGGGCTAAAATTATCTTTCCCGGTCAAAACAGCACTCAGTGGGGGGAGAGGAGTGACAAAATCGCGAGTGTGGATGTTTCTCGCTAATCCTTGTTCAGTATGTGTTATGCGCTTGTCATGGAAGGTTTCGTCGTTTGCTTTTAATTTATATGCTTAAAAATTGAATAAATTTATAAATTGATATGCTTACAAAAGTGATAAATCTAACATTTTGCAGTGTAAAACAGACTTTTTCGAGTGTGTTAATGGAAGAAAGTGATTTTATTGTGGACAAGTTCTTTCTAACCCGTACAAAAATATGGCTACGAATAACAAGGGAAATGTGAAAAGATAAAAGAAGGTGACATTAGCGAATAAAATTGAGTTATTAGATAAAATTTCTAATGGTGAAAATGTCTCCTCAGTGGCAAAATATTATAAAATCAATGAGTCAACGGTACGATCAATCAAGAAATCGGAAGAAAAAATCCGCCATAGTGTCCGTGAAAACGTGCTAATTGCTTCAAAAATTTGCTCTGTAACTCATGATGTTAAATTAGAAAAAATGGAAAAGGCTTTAAATCTGTGGATAGAAGACCGAACTCAAAATAAAATTCCGTTAAGTTCACTCATCATTCGTGAAAAGGCAAAACTCCTTTATCAACACTTTAGCAAAACTGGTGATAGCACTGGCGGGATAAGTTTTTTAGCTAGCAAAGATTCTGGTTTGATAGATTTGTTTCGAATTTCTAATAAATATTACATTTAATATTAAATTGTTTCTTATTTTCATTTCGATGCCTTATGCTTGCATTTCACTATGTACTGTCAATGTACATAGTCATATTATGAAGGTACATATAATACATACATACATAGACAAAATTTTAGACTAGTTTTTCTTATATATTTCATACTTTGGAACGGAACCCCTTTATTACTATGGGAACCATAACTCAGTATTCACGTTTTTGGTATTCGCGGCATTTCTCAGGAACGTAACCCCTGAACGTAACATTACTGTACTGCATTTTTGTCCTTGAGGCTTGTCACAGACACTCTCTCATTAAGGCATGCTCCTGAGAGTCTAAAACACTGATGAAACTGATATTTAGGTGACATATGTAAGCCAAGCCAAATTCAGTGAAGTCTAGTCATTTACAACAACCAAATCCTCTTCTTGGTGGGACTGTTAGTAACCTTGTGTAACCCCATTATTGTGTGTGTGGTGTGGACACCACATACAGGAATACTGCCCCTCAGTGTCACCATGCAATACTAGGTGGTAGATGGCTCTCATCAACAAGTGCAGTACCACCACTTTGTTTATTGAAAGCTTGAAGTGGTGAAACCAATGTTTAGTTTCCAGAGAAAAGCTCCAGCAACTCCCATCTCTTCTATCATGCAGTATGATTGATGTCTTTTTAGGTTGTGATAGGCATTGTGGCAAGATCCAACCCTCCTTACATTTCAAGGATACAGTTCTAAAACGGTGTTCATGGGCTATCTGCTAGATAATCCACCAGACTGAATCTATTTGGTAACTCTCTGGGAATCTGGTTCAGCAAGTACATAATCTCGATGTTTCTACTCTACCAGGTATTGACTGGAGGGAGACTGAGCAGTGTGTATGTTGGGGGCATTGTTGAGGCCACATTATACCAAGGAGCTGAGTATATGCTTTTACATGTATGCCATACCCAAAAATCTGATTACTTCGTACAAATCCCCCCCCCTGCCCAATTTTACTTTCCTGCTGAATACATCACAAATAAGTCACACTAATAAAACAAACTTATCTGTAAAAAGATCTAAACCTCCCAAACACTCCCTAGTTCATTTCATAAATATATATTAGCTCAGTTCCAATCTCAATGATGTTTATTTCCTCTTACAGTCTGCCAAGCCCTACTTACTTTTTCTAAGGAATCCTAATTATTGGATTCTCAGTTGTACTAATTATTTGCTGTATGATTCCGTTTGCTTCAAAGGTAGTACTTGTGCATATGTTCACTCTTTGATGTTCCCTGTAAAAGACTTAGTAATTTGGAATCTTCTTCTTTCAATCTTCTATGGCTTAAAATCTTTCAATTCCATTCTCTCAAATCCATCTGTAGCCTCTATCATTCTCCCATCACCAATACCACTTGGAATTCTGTGACTCCCTTTTTCTGAAACTTGACTTTCTTGAGTCGGACTTTGTAAACAGTGGGAAATTTTCTATGGTGATTTTAACATTCACAACTTTAGCTGGCTAATCACATGGACCCAGCTGATCAGGATCTGAGACTTTTACAATTACTAACAACCTCAGATAGACTGTTCATTTATCTAACAGGATACTAGACAATCCTAACTACACACCTAACACTCTTGATCTTTTTCTTGAAAACAATCCTTCAAAGTACACAGTCAAGGTGAATGAGCTGCTAAGCAATTCAGATCACAACTTGGCAATGGTGACTTCTTCAATGGAGCCTTTTTCTAATAGCTATTCTCGGTCTTGTGTTGTCTGGCATTATAAGAATGCAAAATGGGATGATAAGTGCAATTTCTGTTCTGCTTTTCCTTTGATGGATTACTGTTTTAAATATTCTGGTGCCTATATTTGCTCAGATTGTGTCAGTGAAATTATTCTTGTATAGATGAAATACTTTATTCCACACTTCAACTTAAAATCTTATCCTATACAACACCTTGGTTTTCCAATAAATGTGCTAAGACTGTTCAAGAAAAGAATTTTACATACTGCAATTGGCTCACATACAATTCTACAGATTAATTTTAAGCCTACGCTAAAGCTCACACCAATTGTAAAGCAGTTATTAATCAATTCACACTTGATTTTGAACATCCTGTCAGTAGTACTTGCTTCTGGTCCAAATGGGAATTGAGCATTGTGGTCACTCAACAAAGCTACTGGCTGCAACTTTTACCCTAATCTATACTTCCACTTCTGTTAAAACCTGATTGTTCTGCTGCCTCCTCAGCTAAAGATAAAGCCAAATTACTAGCATCCTACTTTTCTTCTAACTCTTAGCATTAGCATTAGTAAAGGCATATGATGCAAGAAAGCAAGCTTATGCAGCATCAGCCAAAAAAAAAAAAAAAACTTCCACTTCACCCCTCTGTTCTTTCGAAATACCTGTCCAGCTGAGCCTTAAATTTATTTAGGCTATCAACCTCCACAACAAGGGATGGAAGTCTGTTACACCAATCAACTACCCGCTGGCTAAAGGCAAATTTCCGCACATCTATCCTACACCTATCTTTCCTCAATTTGAATTTATGCCCACTCAGGTGATTATTCTGAGCAAGAGGAAAAATCCCATCAGCACTGAGCATGCTCAAACTGTTCAAGACTTTATACACCTCTATCAGATCACCTCGCCGGTGCCTAGTCTCCAGACACTGTAATTTGCAAAACTTAAGCCTTTCTTCGTAAGAGCACCCCTTTGTTCCACTCATTAATCTTGTTGCCCTTCTCTGTACTTGTTCCAGCAGCTCTACATCCTTCTTGAAATGAGGTCTCCAGACCTGTATACAGTACTCAAGGTGTGGCCTGACCATTGCCTTATACACGGGAATAATCACCTCCTTATCCCTGCTAGAAAAATTCCTGTACATCATTGACAAGACACCATGAGCTACCCTTGCTGCCAGTCTGCACTGCTCAGAGAACTTCATATCTGCCTGCACAATTACCCCCCAGGTCCTTTTAATTCTCTACCACTGTCAGTGTAGTACCACAGAGTTGATACATTGCTCTGGGGTTGCTGTTTCCCATATGTAGTACTTTACATTTGTCAATGTTAAACTTCATTTGCCACCTCTCAGCCCATCTGCTCAACCTTTCCAGATCCTGTTGCAATAGCATAGCGTCAGTAGTAGTATCCTTAACAACCCTGCCAACCTTTGTAACGTCTGCAAACTCGGACATTAAGCTTGATATACCATCATCAATATTATTTATAAATACAGAAAACAATAATGGACCCAACTGAACCCTGAGGGACTCCACTAATAACATTAGTCCACGATAAGCAGTGTCCACTGATTACCACTCTCTGTCTTCTCCCCCTCAACCACCCCTTTATCCATAGCAGCAATTTGCCTCCAATGCCACACTGCTCCAATTTGTGAAGCAGTCTTCCATGTGCAACAGTATCAAAAGCCTTTCTAAGATCCAAGTACAGTAATACCCCGAAGTTACGCGATAGGTGGGTCCGACGAAAATCGCGTAAGTCGAATTCGCGTAAGTCGGGGTACAACTTTGCATATAAATACATATAAATTTTGCTTAATTGGGACCAAGGACTAACAAAAACACTAGTTTAGAAGAAAAATATTAATAAAATTGCAGTTCTTTATACATATTAATACAAAATATGTATTAAAAAAACAAATGACTTACGTTAAAAAGTTATTTCGATGTCGATGGCTTCATAAAATCTAACAAATTCGTCTGACGACACAGCGCGTTCTTTTTTTCACGCAGAATTTCTTCGTAGCAAGCTAATAATTTTTTTATTCCTTGCTTTGTAGCTATAACGCGTTCTTCGTTGGAGTCTATGTTTTCTAAAATTTTTAAGCCCTTTACAATTGAGATCTTTTCAATTTTCAACCTGTCAAGTTTGCAATTGTCATGTGCTTTTCGCCGTTGCTTCATTTAGGCCTGTAGCACGTGCAATATCACATGGTCTTTCATTTCGCTCAAAGCATTTCACAATTTCATATTTTTTCTCTATCGACAGAGGCGGACTGGCCATAAGCCTTACCGGGGAAACCCCGGTGGGCCAGTGTGATTTTGGCCATAAACCATAGTGCGAGGCCACTATAAATTTTCCCGGGTAAGAATTTTTGATCCAGTCCGCCTCTGTTTATCGATAATTGCTTTTCTTTTTCTCTCTGAATCTGCAGTGTCTTCACCAGGACGCTTCCTTTTCACACCTTTTAATTAAGTATTTTACTCATTTTTAGGGAATAAAGCGCAATTACAAAACGAGGAGCACGCTTGATATGCATAAACAAAGCTGCGCGCATGTAGCAACTGAATAAACAACACCATAAAGGCAGAGATACACTATTAACACCTCACATTTCTAGGGGTTACTACCATAAAACAATAAAAATCCAGTTGCGTTTCTGCTAGTGAAATCTGTTATAAACTGGTAGTAAACTCGATCTAATTGCATTTGCGATTATACCGATAGCTGGAAATGTGTGGGTTTTTACGTTATTATGGTGAAATGTGTTTCCCCTTCACTGATATAAAAAACATAAAAGCAGCAAAGTTTAATTTTGTTCATCTTTCGCTCTCAATCGCCGCCGTCGCACCGGATATCGATAACATATGAAAAACGACCTTGAAGATAGTGGGCGGCAGCGTTGCCAAACGAAAAAATCAAGAACCGCGTAACTCCGAGTTCGCGTAAATCGGGGTAGCGTCAGTCGGGGTATTACTGTATATAATATCAAAGTTGTTCCCTGCATCCAACTCTTTTGTGACTGCATCATAGTATCCAATCAAATTGGTCAGGCAAGACTTCCCCTTAACAAAACCATGCTGTGTCCAAGCTATAACTGAAGTCTTGTCTAGATGATTCTGCAGTGCTTCTTTAACCAGTGCCTCCATTAATTTTCCTGGAACAGAAGTTAAACTCACAGGTCTATAATTAAACTCACAGGATCAAAGACTGTGTCACATTTGCACATCTCCCGTCTATGGGTACCTCCCGAGTCCAAGGAAGCTCTCATATGTATGGCTAAGGGTTTGCTTACTTCCTCTGCTGCCTCCTTTAATATAACTGGATAGATCCCATCCACCCCCTGGTGTCTTTCTTGTGTTTATCTTCAACAATTTCTTCTCCACTTAGTTGAATACACCTCTGGCATTCTCCTCACTGAATAACTCCTCATGTGTGAATGTCGATGCAAAATATTCATTTTGTTTGTTAGCTACCTGAGCAGGATCATCAACAGTTGAACCATCGATATCAAGTGGACCAAACTGATTCATTCCCTTCCTTCTAGAGTTTACATAAGTAAAGAACTCTGCTGTTTTTCTTTGCATCCTTTGCCAAAGATTTCTCATAATCTGCCTTTGCCTGCCGAACCTCCTTTGTGACTTGGTTACAGACCAACTTATATCTATCACAGGCTTCTGTGTCACGTGTTAATTTATATGTATCCCATACATTTTTTTTCTCTACCACGTGTCTCATTAGTTCATCTGACATCCATTTAGGCCTAAACCTTAAACAATATTTCTTAGTTGGTATGTAAAGCCTAGTAGCTTTCAAGATAAGTTCTTTGAATGCTTCCCATTTTGAATTTTCTGTTGGTAACATCATCAGTTGGTCCCACTGTATAGAATTTAAATACTGTCTCAGACCATCGTAGTCGCCTTTACGAAAGCAATAATCCTTTCCTTTACTCCTGATGGTAGTTACCTCTTTGAGTAAATCCCACTTCAGCACACTGTGATCACTGCCACCTAGTGGTTCCTTTATCTGCAAATTCTTAATGCATGAAGAATCACTACTGATAATCAAATCAAGTATATTACTCCCTCTAGTTGCCTCGCAAACATGCTGATGTAGAAAACAATCATCCAATAAATCTACAAAAGCCTTGCTAGTGTGTGAGTGCCCAACCCACAAATTCCAGTCAATATCTGGGAAATTAAAATCCCCCATTATAAGACTCTCTCATTGACTGGCCCACTCTATTTCCCTGTACATTTTCTTATTATACTCATCAGGCCTATAGCACACTCCTGCTCTCAATTTTGATCTCCCAATGCTTATGTCACACCAAACTGACTCAACACTGCACTGTCCAGCGATGTCAACTGGCTTCACTTCCTTGGATTTATGTGTTTCTTAACTAATAGCATAACCCCTAATCCCTTCCTATCCTGTCTATCTTTTCTGTACACATTGTACGTCCGAAATTCCTGTTCTGCATTCCTTATATCTGCGTGACACCACGTCTCTGATATCCCAACAATATCCGCCTTTGATGCTTTGAGCAATACCTCAAATTCATCAAATTTATTTGCCAAATTCCTAGCATTGGTGTACATGCAAGTATACATGCACCTGTTCCTATTCTTAGCTAGCCTAACACAACCCATGTGTTTACTTGTACCGCAATGACTCCAAGCAGTCTCTGAAACATCCTGCATCTTGTTTTCCAGGCTACTGCTCATTCCATAAAAGCAGTGCAAGAATCACTTTCACCTCTGCCAGTGGCTACTGTTAATCTATTAGTCCTTGTATCCCCCTAAGATTCAACCTTCAAATACCTTCATTTCACTCTTGTATTGAAGGTCTTGATAAACCACTTCATACCATTCTCAGTACACTCTACTCAATGCCACTTGTGGTCTCCTATTAAAAGGATGTCAGAATAATTTCAAACAATCTTGATGCCAGAAAACTCTAGGTCGAAGTACTATTTCTCCCACTTGTTCTCAAAACCTGTGCTCCTGCTCTGTGTTGCCTTTATACGTTTCCTTATTCCACTGGTATTTTTCCTTGGAAATTTACTCATATTCAGCCAGTTCCTAAAAAGGGTGACAAATACCTCTCCTCTCATCCAGTTATCATCTCATTGCACTTATCTTTATTCTTTCCAATGTAACAGAGAAATTAACCACCAACTTCTAAACTATCTCAAAACCTTCTATCGATCGATGATTGCCAGTATGGATTCTGTCAGTGTCAATCCACCAGCCATATAATGGCTTATGTTACCCATCTATGGCCAAATTAAATGGAAAAGTTTAGTAAAACTGAGGCAGTTGCTCTTGACATTTCTACGGCTTTTGATCATGTTTGTAATTGACTTATGGATTTCTGACTGTTTTTTGCAATTACTTATCCAGTTTTCTCTCTAACCGCTTGCTACAGGTTATGACATATGGCTCTCTGACTTCTAACTTCTCCATTAAGGTTCGGTTCTTCCTCCAACACTTTTTCTCTTGTATATTAATGACCGTCTGCCACTAACTGGAAATCCTATCCATAGTTTTGCTAATGATAGCAAATCACATCCCATCTTTCAATTTGAGAAATTTACACTGCACAAATAGCCTTGGTGAAGGTAAAGAGAGCCAACACGAGAACCACAGCAAACTATGGGAAATTTACCAGACAAACTGGTTTGCTGCTACTGCAGTTTCTCCCTGCATTCTCGGTAAACAGATGGTGCATGTTATCGGAAGTGGCAGTAGAAGTCAAGAATGATATACTGATTGACATGTAGGCATGACAAATGACGCACTGATTGGTGCGTGAATACAACAGACAATAACAACATTGCTTTAAGTGATTGATTTATTGACGTTATGATATGCATATATATATAAAGGATCTTTCTTTTCCTATTATTTCCTAACCTAACCTTTAAAGTTAGGTAAGGAACCCTTTTCCTATCCTAACATTTAAGGAAACCTAACCTAACATTTAAGGTTAGGTTAGGAAATATAACAAAAAATAAAGAAACCTTGGTAAAACTTAAGAACAGGATGTGCAATCCAGCGTAATGTAATTTAATCTTTTTTCACCAGCCTGCTTGAATCCATCCCAAATTAGTGGCATAAACTAACCTAACCTTTTCTCACTATCCAAAAATGAGTCTATTAAAAACCTATACTAAAAACAACCCACACAATTAAAAAACGCCAAATGTCTGGAGTGCTTGATTTGATTTTATTTGATTTTTAATGGTGCATTGGCAGCTAAGGCCATAATGCGCCAAGTCAAATTTAACAGGATACTAAACATTTTGGTAGCCTAGGCTACCACGTCAAGGAAGAAGAATTTTCTTCTTCCTTGTTTATCCCTTCAAGTTCTGTTTTCTGGAACAACCTTCCTCCCCGTGTATTTACTGAAAATTACAATCTACAGAAATTCAAGTCTAATGTGAACAAGTATCTCCAGTCTTCTCATCCTTCAACCCATGCATGGTACAAAGTCCTATAGGTTCTAATACCTTTAATGCATGAGAACTTTTTATAATAAATTAAAAAAAATAAATAAATAAAAAACCATTTCTCTACTGGTAATGAAGCTCTGGATGTGTGGAAGGCAGCCCCATCCTGTTAGAAGTGGCTTTTCGTATATTTTTTCGAGAATCGTTCTAAATGACAAAAAATATCTGATTTCTTGTACTCAGGGAAGAAGATACAGTGATTTTCTAGTAATGATAAATATCTATATCTGTGTCTTAATATCTATATCTGATATATATATCTTTATTGCAATTGGTGAATAAAAATATATGGATTACATATAGTACTGATACAATACTGATAAGCAACAATGCTAGGGGGGTTTAACATATTATTATAGCTATAAAATAATTACAAAGAATAATTATTTACAAAGGATAGCTATTTACATGTTTTGTTACCACAATGGTCATCACAGTGTCATGTTTGCTTGGCATTGGCTGGGTCACTGCCCTTGGAACCAAATAAGCAACCACTCAGCTTACCATGAGAACTATTCCCTGAGTACACATCTTCTGTAGGATTTGTCCTCAATAAACATCTTGAATTCACTATCATCTTTTGAATGTTTTGGAGAATTTCCATGGGAAGGAATCTCTTAACTTTCCTGAGCCTCCATGCTACAGACCGAAGAGATGGGAGGGCTCTTAGGGATTTTAGCCGACCGGGCTAGCCGAGTGGGTAAAAGTACCTGCCCGGCAACCCAAAGGTTGCGGGTTCGATTCCCGCCTCGGGCTTGGATCAAAGTACTGCAAAAACCTTGGGAGGTGCAATATGGCCACAGAAGCCGATGCGCCAAACAACTACCAAATCAAAAAAAAAAAAAAAAAATCTTAGGGATTGTGTGTGTGGGGGGGGGGGAATTCTCCATTGATATAGCTGCCAGAAACTAGGCATGTTTATTTTGCCCTTGCCATTTTTACTGTTGCGAGTAAGTGAAGAGAGAAGATTCACTCTTAAACTTTTCTATAGTTTAGTAGTTCCATTATTTGTGAAGCAAGTGTGAGTAACAGAAGTTGATGCTTGTACAGGATTCAATGAAGCAGCCAATGCTTATCAGAATAAATGGTTTACAACATGGTTTTCACTGCTCACACCCAGATTTTAGTTCCATAGGTAATTATAGGCTGAACAAACCAGTATATGTATTGAAGTGTGTTCTCATAAAATTTTGTTGACATTAAGGTTTTGCTTGGCAAGCCATCTGATTCTGCCAACTTTGTTGTGAATATCTGCAACATGGCATTTGAAGCTAAGTTTAAAGTCAAAACGATCCCGAGATCTCTGTGCTTGGTGACTGGTGGGATGGGTGTCCCATGGATTTCGAAGTTCAGCTGCGTTGGATGTTTTTACAGAGCATATCATTAGTGTAGATTTTGTTGGATTTATTTTTAGGGAGAACTGTGAGAGATATATTAGATTCTGTAGGCTGCTGACGATAGACTCAGATGCGGTATCTGGTCTGTCGGTCTTGGGTATCTGGTAGAGGATCTTCAATCATCAGCATACTAATAAAATTGATTGCTACACAAGAATGGATAGATTGCAGCAGTGAAGAGGAGCCCAGATAGAGCTCCTCCTTGTGGAACACTTACATTAACTAAAGATTTCTTATCCATAGTCAGGTGGAGAACGTTAGTCATTAAGAGCAACTTCAAGAATATCACCTTTGACCTGGTGCTTCCTCACAAAACTCAAGGAGAGAACATATGTCAATGCATGCAAATGTCGACTGGATACCCAGGTAAACAACTGCCAACTCAGCCCTATCTTGAAAGGCCTCTAGAATGATGTTGCTGGTTGCCAGCAGATCAGTTTCAATACATAATGGATATATGGAGAATCACATAGCAGAATTTGATTGGTTAAGATGGGAAGAAGGCACTTCTCCATGACTGTGAGGATACATGAGGCTCTCATTATTGGTCTGAACTGTGTCACTGAGGTGGTTCCTTGTGTTTTGGGAATGGGTTGCACTGTATATTGGTTACAGGCTGTTGGGAAGGTTTGAGTGAGTGAGGATGCCATTTAGGATTCCTAGGAGTGCACCTCTGACAGAAATATTTTTTTGTTTTTTTTTACTAAAACCGCAAACACGAGAGATATTAGAACCTATAGTACTTAGTACTGTGCTTGGGTTGGAGGTTGAGAAGACGAAAGAAGATATTTGCTGACATTAGACTTTAACTTCTGTGGACTGTAATTTTCAGGAAATACATATGAAGGAAGGTTATTCCAGAAAACGGCAGTTGAATGAATAAACAAGATGAAAAGTTAGTTCTGTGAGTTTGAAGTTGGATAGTAAATGGATGTTGGCTGGTGAGGGCATGTGTTTGGACTGGTTTGAAAAAGAGAGCGGGAATTATAGAAGCCAATTCAGAAGAACAGTGCCCATGGAAGTATCTGTAGAAAAGGCATGCAGCAGAAACAGTACATCTATGAGAAAGCAAGTGGAGAGACTGTTAGAGATGAGTCATTAATTAACCTAATTGCCCTCCTCTGAATGGAATCTAGAAGCCTGAGAGAGGTTTTGGGGGCACCGCCCCAGATGTGGGAACAATATTCCATGGTAGGGTGGAATTGCAATTTATACAGAGTAAACAGCTGTTTGGAAGAAAAGTAATGCCAAGAGTGAAAGAGAAAACCAAGTTTTTTAGATGTAGAGGAAGCAATATTTGTAATGTGCTTGTGCCAAGAGAGATTAGAAGTCAGGGTAATCCCCAAAAGAGATATATCAACTTGCCTAGAAATTGGAATGTCACCAAAGATAAGCATAGAAGCAGAAGAATAATTTTTGCAAGATATAAGACAAGACTGAGTTTTACAAGGATTGAAATCAACTAAGATGTCTTTGCCCCACTGAAGAATTACCTGTAGATTGGTATTTAAGGAATTGGTAGAGGATATTCGAGAAGTTGAAGCTGATTGAGCAGGGCAAGGTTTCTTGAACTGGAAAGTGGAATGCAATGTGCTATCGTTGGCAAAACTATGGATAGAATTTCCGGTCAATGGAAGAAGGTCATTAATATACAAGAGGAAAAGAGTGGGGAAAAGAACTGAACATTGGGGGACACCAGAATTAGTGGAACTGCTTGTGTTTCACCGAACTTTTCAATTGAATTTGTCCATAAATGGGTAACATCAACCAAAATATCACCAGTGGATAGACACTGTGGAATCCATACTGGCGATCGTTGATCTTAAACTATCTAGAAGGTTTCTAGATAGTTTAAGAGTTGGTGGTTGATTGATTTCTCCATTACTTTAGAAAGATAAGTAATTGCAATAGGACGATAATTGGATGGGAGGGATTTGTCACCCTTTTTAAAAACTGGCTGTATATGAGCAAATTTCCAAACAGAAGGAAAAACACCTTTGGAATAAGAAAGGAATATCTGTATGAAAAAAGGCGGCAAAGAACAGGAGTACGTTAGGGAGCAGACGTTTTGCGAACAAGTGAAAAAATACCATCAAGACTCGTAGCTTTCTTAGCATCAAGATTCATCACAATTCTTCTGACATCCTTTTGGCGGAAGACCACAGGAGGCATTGAATGGAGCGTGTTGGGAATGGTGGGATGTGTTTTACCAAGATCATTAATACAGAAGTTGGAAGGAAAATGGGATGCTAGCAAGTCAGCTTTATCCTTGGTTGAAGTGACAACAGAACCAACTGGTTTTGACAGAGGTGGGAACAGAGATGGGCAAAAGTTACGGCCAATAGCTTTGGCAAGAGATCAAAATGCTCGGTTACCATTAGGGAAGAAGCAAGTTTTCTACTTTTAGCCTGTCAAATTCTAGTTTGGATTGATTAATAACTGCTTTACAATTGTTGCAAGCTTTAGTGTAGGCAGAAAATAAAACCAAAGAATTGGAAACAAGCCAATTACGATATGCAACATTCTTTTCTTGAACAGCCTTAGCACATTTATTGAAAAACCAAAGTTTAGATAAAGGATGAGATTTTAAAGTGGATGTAGAATCAGGATTCCATTCCTACAAGAATAATTTCACCAATACGATCTGAGCAAATGTTAACATCAGAAGTTTTCAAACAGTAATCCAACCAAGGAAAAGAAGAAAGGAAATCTCGCAGGTCATCCCATCTTGCATTCTTGTAATGTCAAACAATACAAGTTTGGGAATAGCCATGAGATAAATGCTCCACTGGAGAAGAGACAATCACCAAGTTGTGATCTGAGGTGCTTACTCACTTCGACCGTGTACGTAGAAGGGTTGTTTGTGAGAAAAAGATCAAGTGCGTCGGCTGCATGGTTAGGATCAGGGCTTACAATACCGAGATTCTGGGATCCCGAATACCGGTCATTTTTTTCTCTTTAAGATTTGAAATACCGGTACCGATACAAAAATATCAGTTTTTTGGTACTAATTTAAAAAATAATTGCTTATGATTTATTCACATAAAGGTTATAAAATCGACAACAATAAATCATTAATATTACAGAATGTGTAACAGACGAATTGCTATACACAATACAAATTAAACAGAAACCTGAAAATGTCATGAAACTAAGACAAAATCTTACAAATATAAAGGATGAAGTTGAAGAAATTACGAGAAATTTACAGAAATGTTTAGTATTGAGTTGGTTTATTGGTTGAAGTTGTAAAGAAAATTGATATTGCTAAATTAAGACAGATATATATATATATATATATATATATATATATATATATATATATGGAATTTTTAGTATTAAGTCAGCTTGTGGATTGTTGTTGTGAAGAGAATTCATATTGCTGATTAAGAGAAATATAAGGAAGTGATTAAGATTGAATTAGTTTAGTGTTTTCAGCTGTAGAGAGAGTTGATATTGTTAATTGAGAGAAATTTTATGGAAATGATATCATGTATTAACAGATTAAATGAGAAAAATTAACAGATTAGATGTAAATGAATACCAATTATGTATATACTTGTAAGTAGTTTTGTATGATAAATGACTTTTTTTTATAATATTTGCTTCATTGCCCATGAGAAACTATGGGAAAATCCTTCAGCTTCTGCAAATTCTGATTTTTTAATGCAGTCAGGTAGCTTGTGGGCCTTAGTGCTTGAGGGGAGCTGCTGCTGCTGTATGAAAATCATACAATGGCCAGTGACACAATACCAAGGTACAGGGAAATAAAAATTAATAAATAAATAAATAACCCCCACATCTTAGATTTGGTTTCTTCATGAAGCTTGAACGTCAATCCCTTTCTTTTGTTAATACGGATATAGTGCCATAAAAAGTAAAAAAGAAAATATGATTTTTTGAAGATGAGGGAATAAGGAGAGAGGTAAACTGCAACTTGACTATGATTCCAAATTATCAAGTCTCTGACAGGGAGTATCGGAACTGAAATATGCACAAATACCACTTTTGAGGTGAAAGGAATCATACAGCGAATAATTTGAGCAACCGAGATGAGCAGTGGTTGAATCAACCGATAACTGAGATTCTGTCAGGAAAAAGTACATGGGGTTTGGCAAATGGAAATGGAAATCGTTGAGATTAAAACTGAGACCACGTATATTTGTGAAATGGACTAGGAAGTGTTTGGGAGGTTATCTTTTTGCAGATAAGCTTACTCAATCAGTTTGACAATTTGTGGTGTATTCAATAGTAAGAAAAGTGGGGGAGGGACATGTATGAAGTAATGAAATTTTGGATATGGTGTAACATGGTAAGAATATACCCAGATCCTTGACATAACGTGGCCTCGACAATGCCCCCTGCATATACACTACTCGGACTCCCTCCAGTCACTATCTGGCAGAGTAGAGGTAGCAAGATTATACATTAGCTGATCCAGTAGCCTCCTAGAGGGTTGCCAATAGGTTTGGTCCAGTGTACTAACTAGTGAGGATGCCATTTAGGATTCCTATGAGTGTACCTCTGACAGAAATACTTAAACTCTTTAGGATAAATTGTGGGATTCCATCATATCTGGCACATGACATTGGTAAGAGGCATTAATGTCACAGATTAGCTTTCTTTTTAATATAATGATGATGAATGTGAGGGCTTCTTGCTGGCATTTGTAAAGTCTTACAGTCTGATATACCTTGTGGAATAAATCTTGTCACATGGTCAAGCCATTCAATTGGGTTAGTTGTTGGGGAAATTATCCTGCCTCACTTTGAATGATGTCTTTCCATTCTTGATTGTTTTATCAATATATGCTTTTATGGCTTTAGAGTTGCTTTTATTAAACTTAGCACGAGATATTGAGTATTAGATCCTGTCTAGTGGGTCTGAAGTGGCTTTTTCGTTTGCATGAAGCCTTTGCTTATTTTGGAAATCCAAGCTGAGCTTGGAGTTTCAGAAAAAAGCAAACCACCATGCTTTGCTCTGACTAGAGATAGTGAGTTTTTGAAGCTGCAGTTTGAGAAATATAATTCAGCCAGCAGGTAAGAAAATGCAGCCTGAGCTGTGGGCCATTTTGATTCAGGGCTTGGGTAAAAATGGATGTTGCAAAGCAATATTTCATAGTTTTCTTAACCGGTGTCTGATGTTACCTTAGCACCTTATACGTGACTGGAAGTGAAAAGGCTATAGGTACATGGATGCTGTTTCAGGCTGGCTGTCAAAGGTCATAGTTTCTATTGCAAACATGAGGTATAACAAATTAGAGCCTCTAGTAGGGGCATGATTCTGAAGACTCGCTCCAACAGCAGCTAGACTGGAAGAAAGCAACCTGAGAAGACTCTGTTGGCCAGAACTGCTGATATTGAAGTCTCCACATATCAGTAATGATACCATTGGGTGGCACTGATTAATGATCCAGTTGGAGACCTCTTGAATACAATCTTCTGTTGGGGGTGGGGAATGAAGACTGCATATGTCAAGTTTGTTGCCATTGTAAGCTGAGTGAGACCCTTGCAACTTCAAATAGGTCTGTTTTCATTTCAAAATGGCTGAAAACTTTACTTGTGTTGTACATGGCAACACCTCCTCCTCTACACACTCTCTCTCTCTCTCTCTCTCTCTCTCTCTCTCTCTCTCTCTCTCTCTCTCTCTCTCTCTCTCTCTGTCACTGGATGCAAATAGGCCTGAGAATCTGACAGGCTGAGAAAATGCGAGAACATCTTAATTGGGGACAAGTCTCCGTAATGCACAGCAAGTCAAACATACTCAACAGGAGAAGGATTTCCAGGTTCTGAAGCTTATTTCTCATGCTTCTAGCATTTTGATAGAGTGTTATGCACATCTGAGAGGGTTGACTTATGTCCTTGTTGCGGCTCTAGGTGGTCAGCAAATATGTCTAGGTTTTGTTCTGGAGGTGATCTTCACTTCAATATTCAATATGGCTTTCAGACACTGTTGAAAATTTTTCATATTGCATGTAAGCTATATCTATGCTGTCAGGGCCATCTGAAAGGTTCGGTTCAATATTACCAGAATATTCCTCTCTGTTAATTGACTTGATAGCATGTCTAAATCAACTTTTCCTTTCCCTCATTAAGGTTTCATACTGCTCTGGATGCTGTCCACTGGTGGAGGGGTGCTTGGTTGAACAGAAATGTTTTTCACAAGTACACCTGCTGGCCATTATAAGGAAAGTATTATTAGTTTGTAATTAAATTCCACAGTTGTGATTTTAAATGAAACATAGCATGGTTGCTTTGTAGAAAGCCTAGTTACATACGCATCTATACCTAAATCTTCATTTAAATATGATCTCATCTGTTCCACCTTAGTCTATGCAGAAAGCTGAGAGACAAAAATCAATCACTTATGTGGGAGGAGTTTCTGTAGGATCGCATGGATTTTCACTGTGTCGGTGGTTGATTGATTTTTATTGGCACATTAGCAACTAAGGCTATAATGCGCATGCGTGTCAGTGGTCCAAACTATGGGCTTCATATGGTAATATGTGGTAATATGGCTTTTCTAGTGTGCTCTCTGGGCTTTTTTTTGCATTTTTGCTTGCCTGCTACCACTGGAATTGTTTTAGGATAATGTTGAGGTTCTGGCGGTGTTGTTCCACGTAAAATGCAGTGGTCATATAAAGCATTCCGGGCTGATTTGCAATGAGGAGGATTCTTGTGGATTACTTCTTATATGATAGGGAGCATCCTGTGTCTTTATGAATGTAATTGGCATATTAGGATTTGGATCGGCCTCATCTTCCTGAACAGCACTTGGGTGGGGATGTTGCCTAGGGGCGATCCTTCGAGGAATCTGGATGGCTGAGACATACAATTAAAAGCTTTTATGTATGTAGCACTGCTGCTGAATTCTGAGCCTGGTACAGATGACTTATGTGCTCAAAACTGTGTGGAATGAGAAGTACTGTCCTGATGTGATTTATGCCTGGAGAGGTGAGAGGAGGTCATCAGTTCAGATGCTGAGTTCCTAGAGATGGGAAATCCATTATACCATTGATCATTCTCAATCCTCACTAACAGTTGTATCTGCAATGGCGAGATAGTGTTCCTGATTGGAAGGTGATATCCTTCAGCTGCCTTTTTCTGGGAGTGTGAATAATCTTTCAGGAACTTAATCTTGGAGGCAACGAAGCTTTTCATTCCAACTAAGAAATACTGTTCAAGGTTCAGACCTAAATGGCTGTCAGATAAATTAATGAGTCTATGGCAGAGAAGAAAAATGTATGGGATGCATATAAATTATCAGGTGACACAGAAGCCTATGGCAGATATAAGCTTATCTGTAATCAAGTTACAAAGGAGGTTAGGCAGGCAAAGGCAGATTACGAGAATTCTTTGGCAAAGGATGCAAAGAAAAACAGAAAAGAGTTCTCTACTTATGTAACCTCTAGAAGGAAAGGGATCAATCAGATTGGACCACTTAACATAGATGGGTTGACTATTGATGATCATGCTCGGGTAGCTGATAAACTGAATGAGTATTTTGCAACTACATTCACACGAGGGAGGAGTTATTCACTGAGGGGAATGCCAGAAGTTTATCAAACTTTAACAGGGAGCTAAATGATTTTGTAACAACTGAGAGTAAAATAGAGGAGAAATTGTTGAAGTTAAACATAAGGAAAGCACCTGGGGTGGAGGGGATCTATCCAGTTATATTAAAGTAGGTAGCAAAGGAAGCAAGCAAACCCTTAGCCATAATTATGAGAGCTTCCTCGGACTCAGGGGAGGTCCCCATGGACTGGCAGTGTGTAAATGTATCACCAATTCACAAAGGGGGGTTCAAAAGTTGACACAAGTAACTATAGACCTGTTGTTTAACTTGTATTCTGGGGAAAATAATGGAGTCACTGGTTAAAGAAGCATTGCAGGATCATCTAGACAAGACTGCAGTAATAGTAAAGGCACAGCATGGGTTTGTTAAAGGGAGGTCTTGTCTGACCAATCTGATTGGTTACTATGATGTAGTCACAAAGGAACTGAATGTCAAAAATAATTTTGATATCATATATTTGGATTTCAGGAAAGCTTTTGATACTGTTGCACATGGAAGATTGCTGTACAAATTGGAGAGGTATGGCGTTAAGGGAAAGTTGCTACAATGGATAAAGGGATAGTTGAGTGGGAGATGACAGAGAGTGGTAATCAATGGGCACTGCTCTTCATGGACAAATGTTATTAGTGGAGTTCCCCAGGTTTCGGTGCTGGGCCCATCATTGCTTTGTGTATTCATTAATGATATTGATGATTAATATATAATGTATATAATGATTAATGTCCAAGTTAGCAGATGATACAAAGGTTGGCAGGGTTGTTAACGACAGTAAAGACAGTATGCTACTCCAACTGGATCTAGACAAATTGGGAAAATGGGCTGATAAGTGGTAACTGAAGTTGAACGTTGACAAATGCATAGTACTGCATATGGGTAGCAATAACCCAATAGAAACATACCTACTGGGTGGTACTACATCAGGGAAGTGGAAAGTGAAAAATACCTGGCAGTAATTGTGCAGTCAAATATGAAGTTTGCTGATCAGTGCAGATGGGCTGCCAGGACAGGTCATGGAGTCTTGTCAATGATATATAGGAATTTTGCTAGCAGGGACAGGAAGGTGATTATCCCATTGTACAAAGCAATGGTCAGGCCACACCTAGAGTACTGCGTACAGGTCTGGAGGCCTCATTTTAGGAAGGATGTAGAGTTGCTAGAATGAGTACAAGGAAGTACAAAAAGATTGGTGACGAGAACAAACGGGTGCTCTTACCAAGAAAGGCTTAAGTTCTGCAAACTGCAGCACCTGGAGAGTAGGTACCTGTGAGGTGATCTGTTTGAGGTGTATAAGGCCTTGAATGGGTTGAGCAAGCTGAATGCTGATGGGATTCTTCCTCTTGTTCAGATTAAGAACCTGAGGGGGCATAGATTCAAACTGAGGAAAGACAGTTGTAGAATAGATGTGCAGAAATTTGCCTTTAGCTAGCGGGTGGTTGATTGGTGGAAAAGACTTACATCTTTTGTTGTGGAAGTTGACAGACTAAATAAATTTAAGGCTGAGCTGGATAGGCATTTGGAATGAATGGAGAAGTGAAATGGGAGGGGTTTTTTTTCCCCTTTGGCTGATGCTGCATAAGCTTGCTTTCTTGCACCGTATGTCTCTACTAATGCTAATATGGTCTTTTAGAGGATTGATCCTCACCCCTACCAGTTATAGGAAGCTGTTTAAGACATGTAGATTGTACTCAATGGGGGATACTGATCAAGAACTCAGTGACATCATTTTCACTGGGATTTGTGGGGTAAGAAAATGATTATATTTCATTTTGCAGTCAGGACAAATTAACATGACATTACTCTTCTCATAGTTTGGATATATCTTAATGAGCTCCTGCGAATTCAGTAGGTTAGTCAGCTCCTTAGGATCATCAAGTGTATTCAGTTCAATCTTGTTATAGATGTCAAGGAGAATAAGTTTAATGTCTTTGTTAAATCAGTGCAATATGCAGCTCTGCGATATTTGCTTTCAACGTATTGCAGCCAAGTTCCATTTTAGGAATTACATCTGATGAGGAGATCTAGAGGTTAAATAATTCCTTTTCGATGTAGTTAACCATCAACATCACCAGTTTAGTACTGTGGTTAATTGCATCCATTGCAGATAGGACAGCAGTGTCTGTTTTTGTTCTCTTGATCTTAGAGTTTTGTCACTACATTATTAGTCATCCATATGTGAGAATCTTTAAACTGATCAAGTTTGGTTACCAATTGTGTGACTGTGACTAAAATTGAGTTCACAAGAGCTCTCAACTCTTCAATGGCATTAGAAGCTGTCTGTTCTAAATGTATTCTAGGGGAGGTGGGTAATGCAGCATTAATGTTATCTTTGTCATTATCAGCCAGTTTGCAGGCTTCACATTTCCAAGATAGTTTGATCTTTTTTTGCAAGTTTTTCAGATATGAATATGGGCTACAAGGTGCACAGAGACAAACTAATTTACAGGACATGCAAGCTAAAAAATGTTCAGCTTGCCTATAGCATCCTGTGCACAACACAGTTTCCCCCATGCCAGTAGAATGTCAGATAATGAAGTTTCTAAATGGGCTTGATAAGTTTAGTGAAATCCCTAAGGATTTCTGAGGTGAACAGAGAAAACAGGAAGTGTCACTGCAAAGGCAGCGTAAGTGACACAGTTCATGAAGAAACACTGAGACATCAGGCATTCAGCAACAGAGCAGGCTATCAGCATGGGAGGTCATGTTAACCTCCATGACAGGAGGAAGTATATGATGAGAGCCTTGTCGATCAATTCGGCCCTGGAAAGATTGTGCAAGACTCAAGGGGTAGAATTTTTTTCAGCCTGGACTTTGTTAACAGGAGAGATTGCTTCTACAGGGATGGGACACACTTAAATAGAAAGGGTGCAAGAATATTTGCTGATGCTATCGAGGCAGTGTTAGGTGGGTCGGAAAACTGCTAGCTTGGGGGGAGACAAAGACCAATAGATTGACAGAAGCCACTGGCAGAGGTGAAAGAGATTCTTGCACTGCTTCTATTAGAATGAGCAGAAGCCTGAAAAACAAGATGCATGGTATTTCAGAGACTGCTGGGAGCCATTGTGGTACAAGTAAACACATGGGTTGTGTTAGGGTAGCTAAGAATAGAAACAGGTGCAGGTATACTTGCGTGTACACCAATGCTAGGAGTTTAGTAAATAAATTTGATGAATTTGAGGTATTGCTCAAAACATCAAAGGCAGATATTGTTGGGATATCAGAGACGTGGTGTCACACAGATATAAGGGATGCAGAACTGCAATTTGGGGAGTACAACGTCGACAGAAAGGATAGACAGGATAGGAAGGGGGGAAGGGGTTATGCTATTAGTTAAGAAACACATAAAAACCAAGGAAGTGAAGCCAGTCGACATCGCTGGACAGTGCAGTGTTGAGTCAGTTTGGTGTGACATAAGCATTGGGAGATCAAAATTGAGAGTAGGAGTGTGCTATAGGCCTAATGACTCTGATGAGTATAATAAGGAACTGTACAGGGAAATAGAGTGGGCCAGTAAATCAGAGAGTCTTATAAATGGGAGATTTTAATTTCCCAGATATTGACTGGAATTTGGGGGCTGGTTACTCACACACTAGCAGGGCTTTTGTGGATTTATTGGATGATTGTTTTCTACATCAGTATGTTCGGGAGGCAACTAGAGGGAGTAATACTCTTGATTTGATTATCAGCAGTGATTCTTCATGCATTAAAAATCTGCAGATAAATGAACCACTAGGTGGCAGTGATCACAGTGTGCTGAAGTGGGATTTTCTCAAAGAGGTAACTACCATTAGGGGTAAAGGGAAGGGTTATTGCTTCCGTAAAGGCGACTACGATGGACTGAGACAGTATTTAAATTCTATACAGTGGAACCAGCTGATGATGTTACCAATAGCAAATTCAAAATCGAAAGCATTCAAAGAACTTATCTTGGAAGCTACTAGGCTTTACATACCAACTAAGAAATATTGTTCAAGGTTTAGGCCAAAATGGATGTCAGATGAACTAATGAGGCATATGGCAGAGAAGAAAAATGCATGGGATACTTACAAATTAACACATGACACAGAAGCCTATGATAGATACAAGTTGATATGCAACCAAGTTACAAAGGAGGTTAGGCAGGCAAAGGCAGATTATGAGAAATCCTTGGCAAGGGATGCAAAGAAAAACAGCAAAGAGTTCTTTACTTATGTAAACTCTAGAAGGAAGGGGATGAATCAGATTGGTCCACTTGATATTGATGGGTCAACTGTTGATGATCCTGCTCAGGTAGCTAACAAACTAAATGAATATTCTGCATCGACATTCACACATGAGGAGTTATTCAGCAAGGGGAATGCCAGAGGTGTATTCAACTCTAGCAGTAAGCTACAGAATCTTGAAATAACTGGGAGTAAAGTGGAGGAGAAACTGTTGAAGATAAACACAAGAAAGGCACCCGGGGTGGATGGGATCTATCCAGTTATATTAAAGGAGACAGAAAAGGAAGTAAGCAAACCCTTAGCCATAATTAGGAGAGCTTCCTTGGACTCAGGGGAGGTACCCATAGACTGGAAATGTGCAAATGTGACCCCAATTCACAAAGATGAATCAAAGGCTGACACAAGTAATTATAGACCTGTGAGCTTAACTTCTGTTCCAGGAAAATTAATGGAGGCACTGGTTAAAGAAGCACTGCAGGATCATTTAGACAAGACTTCAGTTATAGCTCAGACACAGCATGGTTTTGTTAAGGGGAAGTCCTGCCTGACCAACTTGATTGGATACTATGATGCAGTCACAAAAGAACTGGATGCAGGGAATAACTTTGATATTATATACTTGGATCTTAGAAAGGCTTTTGATACTGTTGCACATGGAAGACTGCTACACAAATTGGAGCAGTGTGACATTGGAGTCAAATTGCTGCTATGGATAAAGGGGTGGTTGAGGGGGAGAAGACAGAGAGTGGTAATCAATGGACACTGCTCATCGTGGACTAATGTTATTAGTGGAGTCCCTCAGGGCTCAGTGTTGGGTCCATTATTGTTTTCTGTATTTATAAATGATATTGATGATGGTATATCAAGCTTAATGTCCAAGTTTGCAGATGATACAAAGGTTGGCAGGGTTGTCAAGGACACTACTTACACTATGCTGCTGCAACAGGATCTGGAAAGGTTGAGCAGATGGGCTGATAGGTGGCAAATGAAGTTTAACATTGACAAATGTAAAGTACTACACATGGGAAACAGCAACCCCAGAGCAACGTATCAACTCTGTGGTACTACACTGACAGTGGTAGAGAATGAAAGGGACTTGGGGGTGGTTGTGCAGGCAGATATGAAGTTCTCTGAGCAGTGCAGACGGGCTGCAAGAGTAGCTCATGGAGTATTGTCAATGATATACAGGAATTTTTCCAGCAGGGATAAGGAGGTGATTATTCCATTGTATAAGGCAATGGTCAGGCCACACCTAGAGTACTGTATACAGGTCTGGAGGCCTCATTTCAAGAAGGATGTAGAGCTGCTGGAACGAGTACAGAGAAGGGCAACAAGATTAGTGAATGGAACAAAGGGGTGCTCTTACGAAGAAAGGCTTAAGTTTTGCAAATTACAGTGTCTGGAGACTAGGCACCAGCGAGGTGATCTGATAGAGGTGTATAAAGCCTTGAATGGTTTAAGCATGCTCAATGCTGATGGGATTCTTCCTCTAGCTAAGAAAAATCACCTGAGAGGGCATAAATTCAAATTGAGGAAAGACAGATGTAGGATAGACGTGCGGAAATTTGCCTTTAGCCAGCGGGTGGTTGGTTGGTGGAACAGACTTCCATCCCTTGTGGTGGAGGTTGATAGCCTAAATAAGTTTAAGGCTCAGCTGGACAGGTATTTTGAACGAACAGAGGGGTGAAGTGGAAGTGGGTTTTTTTTTTTTTGGCTGATGCTGCATAAGCTTGCTTTCTTGCATCAAATGCCTCTACTAATGCTAATGCTAACCTTGTCCACACAAGGAAATGAAGAAAGTGGCTATCTTTATCTGAGGTGGAAACTACAATTAATATTATAAAAAAAATTACCTGAATTTGACTGAGAGATGCAATGAGACCTAACCATTGGACCTTTTGGGAGGTGAGATGGCTGCAGATGAAAAATCACTTTTCAAAAGCTTGTCATAACCACTTAAAATTGCAACATTTGAGGAGCACCATGAAGGCACACACACTCACCAAGGACATGCATATGCACTCCTGATATCAGTTGGGTGGTCAAACCTGTATCTTCTATTAGTCAGTAACTGTTCAATAACTATCCTGTAGTTATTCTGTCTCTCGAGAATGGACAGGCAGGTATGCTGAAGTATTTTTGTTTAGCATGTTAACTGCATGTTGATGCATATATGCATGAAGGGGTTTATAATTCACTTAGATGAAAAAACCACCTGACTTTAAGAACCATTTTCTTACGACTGGATGGAAGAAAAACTGGATATTTCTCAAGCAACCTTCACCAGTGGCTGATTAATTCTGCCATAGTGAGAAGAAAGCCCAAAAGTGTGTATGTGTGTGTGTGTGTGTGTGTGTGTGTGTGTGAGAGAGAGATTCATTTGAAATCCAGCTAATATAGCAACTTTTGTGTCATATTTGGGAAACTTCAATTTTCATGAGTTAAGGAAAAAAGGGAAAGAGACGTTTTACACAACCTAAACACATCAGTAGGTACCCCATGCAGAAAAATAAAAAGTATCTTACCTACCCTCAAAACAGCACCCTCAAATCTTGCAGCTGTTTTCTGAAGCTGTTTTACTGGCTGAACACTAAGGATTTGCTTCATCCATGGATTAATTGCCAAATCTATTGCCAACTGACCTGCAAAAGCAAAAATTGTAATTAATCAATATATTTACATATATATTATTTTTTTCATATATTCTCTCATCACACAGGTTCTCTCATATATTAGTATTCCTTATTTTGTCTGTTTAATTATTACTTAATAATGCAATTTTTTCACAAAACTGCAAAAATTACATTATTAATTTTAAATTATTAATTAAAATTATTATTAAAAATTATTAAAATTATTAATTAAATTAAACTGCAATAATCTGACTGAAGAACTGACTAAAGCTTCTAGCAAATAAGATTTCTCTTTCAAGCTACCATTAACTATAAATCACTATAAATAACATTTCTATAAATGTAAAACAATGAAATGCTGGAGCAGAAACACAGAATTTCAAAAACACACATTTCAATGAGTCTTATTATAAGAATAAAATCAGGAGAAATATTTTAAAAAAAGTAAGAAGTACAATCGAGAATTGTGTGATATGAATTTTACTACTGCCTTACTGCTTAGCCAATCAGAAAGGATGAAGTCATCTGTAAACAAAAAGATATGAAACAGTGGATATATTGTATAATCAAAGAAAACATCTGAGTAGAACAAATTTCTTTCTTTCTTCACAGCAATTAATGCAGCCTAATTCAAACTCTGTATTAATATTTATTTTCTGCTTTTCATTCTGATTTCTAGTATTCTGAGTTTCATTTTTTTGACTAACATTAATATTTTTCCTGGATGTATTTTGGATATCTCCAAAATTCTTTAAAGATTATTGTGCTTTACTTTTATCACCTTGTTTTTTATCTTCTTTTTTTTCCGATTTTTCAACCTTATTGTCATTTAGTCGTATAAATGGAAAAAGAAGTTTACTGTGCTTTTTCATACATTTCATTGGCATATTTATGTTTTCTCCTACCCCTCACCATTTTTTATGGAACCTTAATATAGCCAAACATGGTACTTTTCATGGACATATCCACTGTAGTTGGAAGGGGATTAAAACTGAAACTAGTACAGAGGCATGAGAATGTTTACGTTTACTTATGACAGTTTACTTAAAAGCCTATTGGCCACCAGACAGAATTTGCATATTGAACTTTTAGTGCAATAGCAAGCTGTCAAATAAATTTTTAAAAGCATAATTTAACATTTTCTTCAACTTTAATTTAAATATAACCAATATTTGAAGAATCAGTTCACTATTCAATGGCATAACTCAGAAAACAAGATTTAACCTACTTGGAGTGGGGAGGAAACAAGTCTTAAATATGCTAAAAATATTTTGAGACGGCCAGATTTAAGACATTTACTAGGTAAGAACTACACTTCCCCCTCCCATAGAACTGTCATTGCTCAATATAGTTGTATGAATATGAGGAAGAATATTACTTACAAAATGTGAGAAAACAAAAAAGAAATCCAAAAATTCAAAAGCTAAAAATTCTAAACAAAATTAAATAAATGAAATATATAATTAAACACAATAAAATTTATTCAAATAAACTTTAAATAAACACAAACAATTTTTTTTTTTTATTTAGTTCCCCCCTTACAAAACCTTTAAGTTGAAAATGCCATAAATACCACAGAAAACCTTAAAAAAAATTTGATTCAGTCATGTGAGGTTTTTAAATAAATGATAAGTAAATCACAATTACTCTATTTAAATTAAAAAACAATCAATCTTTACAACATAAACAATTTTTTTTTAATATTTTTGAAAACACAGTATAACTGGGATAACAAATTCCCACATAAGACGTTTGCCCCTGTACAAGGTTTGGTTTCTTAATTCCCAATTTCAACTCTATATATTGTAATGCATTATTTTCCTGCATAAAGAAGTTTCCCAGATAAAAAGCTTTCCCGCATAAAGTACGAGATAAAGAATACAGTGTATTATTATAATGATGTTTTTTAAATATAGACATTCTTTATTTTTATATTAAAAAATATAAAACAATATAAACATTTTGGTAATAAACAAGTTAGTGCATAGCATCAATTTAGCTTGTAGTAAACCACAGAAGTAGCTGAAATGACATTGTTTTTTACATCTCATATTGTGAATGCCTTCATAACGAGCTGCCCTGTTATTGCACTACCTCCAATAAGCAACGCTTCAACGCTGAAGAAGACTAATGTTACTTATTCTCAGCAGAAACCACCACCTCTGGGTGGTGGTATCCACTGTCGAAGGTAGTTCAATATCAGGACAACTTGTTGTGAAGGCATTCACAATATGAGATACAGTATAACAAAAACGATGCCATTTCATCTACTTCAGTAATTTACTACAAACTAAAATGATACTATGCACTAATTTGTTCAATTAGTGAACTTTCCCTAGTCAAAGGCTTTCAGCGCTAAAACCTTTTTTAGTATAAACATTTTGATATAATGGAAGTAACATACTGCAATTGTTTTCATCAATATCCATAACTGGATATGTTGACCACGTTAAGCAATAAGTTCTGATGGTTGTGAACTGTTCTGAATTACTTAGTGGATTGTTGCTCTGTCGTATTGTAAATTGTGACCTTTTAAGGTATGTTGAAACTCCAAAGGAGCTCATTCTTCCAACTTGGTAATGAGTTTAATGAACAGAATATTAAGCAATTAGAAATTCTCAGTTTAAAAATGTTTCCCATAAGCAGAGTAAAATAAGTAAAATTCTGAAATAGTACTTAAAAATCATCATTAACTTATGTATGTGTATCTTTTTATTTTTATTTGTGTAGTTAATATTTCATACCCTTAATGTAATTTTCCCATCTAAGAAGTTTTCCCTTGTAAAAAGTTCTAAACCTCCATGCCCTTGGAAAACTTATCTGGATTCTACTGTATTTATCTATAGTATTCACCTATAGTGCAAGGAATCCATAGGCTTTTGCTGCACTGCAAAAAAAAAAATAGATAAGAAAATGAAAATTATATGCCTCCCTCCTCACACAGGCTCACTTCCCTCCTCATCCAGTCAACCTTTGAATTTATTCAAACTGTCAAGCTTCAAGTACCTGCAAGGGCAACTTGTTCCAGCAATCAATGACTCGCTAGCTAAAAGAAAACTTCCTACAATTTAATCTAAACCTTAACCCATGTAATTTGAATTTATGACTCCTAGTTCTGGAATTCTTTATAATAGTGAGAATTCCACTTCATTCATTTTACTAATCCCTCTCAGAGCCTTAAAAACCTCAATCAGGTCACCTCTGAGGCTCCTGGTTGCCAAGCTCTGTAGTCCACATAATTGAAGACATTCCTCATACGGTTGTGCTTCTGCCAATCTACCCATTCGAAGTGCCCATATTTGGATCATTTCAAGAACTTCAATGTCTTTTTTCAGATGAGGGCTCCATACTTGAACACAGCATTTCAAATGTGGTTTTACAATTTCCTTAAATAGTGGGATTATGATCTCCCTAGCTCTACAGGATAATGTTCAATAAATCATAGATAGGACACCATGAGTTTCTTGGCTGCCTGTTTAGACTGTTCAGAAAACTTCATATTTGGCCGTATTGTAACTCCCAGGACCCTTTCCTCCTGCACTTTTTTAAATTCAACCCCACTAATTGTATAATTTATATGTGGGTTGCTATTCCCCAAGTGTAATACCTAGCATTTAGCAGCATTAAAACATAGCTGCTACTTCTCTGACCACCTTTGAAGTCTGTTGAAGTCATCCTAAATGAGCGATGCTTGGCACTGATCATTAACCACTCTGTCAATCTTTACATCATCTGCAAATATTGACATCACGCCTTCTATCCCTTCGTCGATGTCATTTATGAAAATGAGAAACAACAGTGATCCAAGAATTGATCCTTGAGGGACCCCACTCCTGACATTACACCAATCTGAAGAATATCCATTAATCCAACCTTCTGCCTGCAGCCACCCATCTTAGAATCTTACCAGCAATCTCAATCTGTTCAAGCTTATACAGTAACCACCTATCATGAGGGTTCAAGTCAAATGCTTTGCTAAAATTCAAATAAACGTTGAAATTGTTCCCAAAATCCAGCTCATGAGTGACTATGTCAAAATAGCATACTAAGTTAGTTAAACATGATTTACCTTTAACAAAACTGTGTTGTGTGTTTCAGAATGCCATATCTATCTAAATGTCCCTGGATTGCACTCTTAATCATTGCCTCTAAGATGTTTCCTAACACTGCAGCCAGACTGCCTGATCTGTAGTTACCAACTTCACTCATAGAACCACTTTAATGTATTGGTGTACATTTGCACTTCTCCAATCTAAAGGAATCTTCCCTGAGTCCAAAGCTGCACTCATAATTAACCTCAAAGGTCCAATACACTCCCTTGCACTCTCCTTCAAAACTACAGGGTATATGCAACTGTGGGAGCTTTACTTGCCTTTATGCTCAAAGGTTTTTCTAATAAAAAATCATATGTAATTATGACATTACTAATTTCATCCCTGACCTTATTTATAGTACTACACTGGTGTGCAAAATTTAAGGACCAGTCAGGTTTTCACCTGTAGCTTCTCATAGGAGTGGATATGGGAAAAGCATACCAAAGGAACTTCGTAAGGTACAGAAATGATGAAGGAAACAACACTGATCAGAAGCAAAACAGTACAGATGGACTTTATTCAAAAATGGCAACATAGCATAGGCTGCCATGCTACAGATGCATCACTGCCAAAGATGGAACAAAGGGAAGAGGTTGTCCTCAGTAGGAGATATGGCCACCTACTGATGTAAGAAAAGAAAGGAAAAAACTGATTCGAGTAAATAATATGAAGGTCTTTGAGATAACAGAAGAGGAGTAAAAGTAGTATGTACTGGAACCTAAGAACAAGTTTGATCTTTTGCAGACTGCTCAGGACCAAGATAACTTTCTGAAAGTGTTAAAGCCCAAGAAACCTATAGGTAAAAAGAAATCCAAAGAAGAAAAAATTAGTCAAGAAACACTTGTCATGATGAATAGAAGACAACAAATGAAGAGCAAGATTAAACACTGACAAGGACAAAATTGAGTATACTGAGTTATACAAAGCCATTAGAAAGAGACTCAGAGAAGACATAAGAAGATTTAACACAAGAAAAGTAGAACAAGCATTAAGGGAAAACAAAGTACTTAAATCAACAGCCATGAGCAGTAATACAGAAAGACAAATGATACTGAAACTGAAGAATTGCGATGGTGTACTTATAAATAGCAAAGAAGACATAATTCAAATAGCAGAAGACTACTATAGAGAATTATACAAGGAGCGAGAGAATGATGCCAGCAGTGGCAAAGATGGATCGCAAATTAGTAATGCATACGACATATGTGATATTCTTCCTGATGAGGTAAAACATGCATTGAAGAAAATGAAGAATCAGAAAGCCCCAGGGGAAGATGAAGTTACTGTAGAGTTGTTAAAATTGGGAGGAAGACACATGACATAAAAACTGGCAAGATCCTTCACAAAATGCATTAGAAAAGGTGTGATTCCTAAGGAGTGGAATAATGCAATCATAGTTTTGCTGCATAAGAAAGGAAATAAATCAGAAATTGGAAATCATAGACCAATTAGCTTGTTATCCCACATCTACAAGTTGTTCACAAGGTTCATTACTCACAGATTAGAAAGAATACTTGATGAGAATCAACCGAAAGAACAAGCTGGCTTTAGGACAGGATTCTCAACTATGGATCACCTCCACGTAACATCACAGCTAATGGATAAAGCAAATAAATATAAAATGCCATTATGCCTGGCATTTGTGGATTATGAAAAGGCATTTGACTCCATACAGCATAAGGCAATGTTTCGGGCACTGGAAAGACAAGGCATAGATACCCCATATATTATGATTTTGAAGAAAATATATGAGAATGCTACCTCCTTTATTAGATTAGACAAAGACAGTAACAAATTTAAAATTGAGAAAGGAGTTCGACAAGGAGACACAATATTTCCGAAGTTGTTTACTGCTGCCCTTGAAGAAGCTTTCAGAAGATTAGACTGGTCCCAGAAAGGAGTCAATGTGAATGGAGAGTACCTAAATCATTTACGATTTGCAGATGACATTGTGGTCATAAGCAATGATCCCAAAGAATTAGAAGAAAATCTCAATCAGTTAAGTAGAGTTAGTAAGGGTTTTGGACCAAAGATGAATATGGCTAAAACAAAAGTAATGATGAAAAAGTATGCCACTGAAAGGGATATAATCATTGAAAGAGCAGTAATTGAAAAGGTGGAGTCATATACTTATCTGGGACAAGTCGTTAGCTGTAATAATGATAAATGGCTGGAAATCAAGAGAAGAATAAATTTTGGATGGATAGCATTCAGGAAATATAGTCACATACTGAAGAGCAATATCCCAATTTGTCTGAAACGTAAAATAATGAACCAATGTATACTCCCCACCATAACTTATGGAAGTGAAACTTGGGCACTCACCAAAAGAATTGAAGAGAAGCTGAGGACTACACAGTGAAGAATGGAATGAATTATATTGGTAATCAGACTGTTAGATAAGAAGAGAAACACATGGATTAGGCAGCAAACTCAAGTAAAGGACATTCTTATCAAAACTAAAGAACTAAAATGGTCTTGGGCAGGACAAATAGCTCGAAGACATGATGATAGATGGATTAAGAAAATAACAGAATGGTACCCAAGAGGAGCTAGAAGAAAACCTGGAAGACAACAACGGAGATGGACAGATGAAATTCATGAGTTTGTGGTTAGTAAATGGATGGCCATTGCGCAAAACAGAAGGAACTGGAAAGTTGCTGGAGAGGCCTTCATTCTGCAGTGGATTGAAAATGGCTGATGATGAATGTCAATGCAGACTTTGCACCGCCTGTCCATACTTAGAACAATGTTGTTGATTAGTTCTTTCTGTAACATCGTCCATATCTCTGTCAGCACCATCTTCAGCTGGTGACCATTTTCTGGTGGGTGTGGATGTGCACATCTCCCCAGAGTGTCCCATATGTGTTTGATGCGATTTAGATCGGTGGAATGGGCAGGCCAATCCATAAGAACAATGTCCTCACTGTCCAAAAGCATAACACAGCTCCAGTGCGATGGGGTGTGGCATTATCATCCATAAACACGAACTTGGGGCCAATGGCATCTCGAAACAGACGCACATGGGGAAGGACTAACTCAGTACAGTAGCATGCACTGGTTACTGTACCACCTTCCAGTATCTGGAATTGTGTATGTCCATCAAAGATAACGCCTACCCAGATGAAAACACCTCAACTGCCATATCAATCCCTTTCAGTGATGTTTAACTGTGTGCCAACCTCTTGCCAGATTAGATGATATCCAGAATTGCTGCTGAGACTGAATCTACTCTAATCAGTAAAGAGTACTTTAAGTACAGATTTTGTAGCTGTAACCTTTAGAAATAGTGTTGGTCCTTACGTTTTGCACCTCAGTGTATTACAGATCAACTTGTACCTGTTAGTACTTTTCAGTACTTTTCATTGCTCTGTAACTGTGCCATGCTATCTTTTTTCTGCTCTATTTGACCAGTCAGCTCTGCAATCATCCATTTTGACACCCTCCTGCAATATTTTATTAAAGGTATGTGTGTGTTTATGGCTTCTGTGGCTTTTGCTTTAAAAGTATTCCATAATTCAAATGTATTCTCCATCCCTCAGCAATCCACCCAATTCACAGATGACAGACTGTCAAAGTCCCCTCGTCTGAAGTTAAAATAGCCTTAAATTGTCAAAGTCCCCTCTTCTGAAGTTAAAATAGCCTAGATTCTTTGGTAGCCAGGATAGACTGGAACAAATAAGTCATTAATAAGTTTTGGAATAAGTCATGGCATTTCAAAAGTTTTGGAAATTAGACATTGATATGACAGGGAAAATTACAATACTTTTAACAGTATTAAATAAGTATTAAATAATGTATAAAACAGTATTAAAAAAATGTATATAAACAGTATTGATAATAGTAGTGGTAATAGTAAGTATGTACTCTTACATGTAAGGTGTTAAAATTGCTGATAATAATAGTGATAACAGTAAGAGCATTAACAATCATATTCTTCTGCAAAATCATATTTTGTCGTGGAAACCAAATAAACAAACTGCTATTGCTTTTTAAGAAATCTGATAATGCATAAATTGCAATATGTAATTTATGCATTGAGATCTTTATTCTCTTTCACAATATGAATAAAAATCTGAAACAATTCAGTATTCATTAAAAGAGAGAATGGAGACAGCTTGCAAAATGATTTATTAAGCTGGATTAACGATAACATTTATTTTTTTTATTTGTTTAAATTTTCCAAATTAATAAAATTAAAATTCTATTTACAATTTTAAAAAAATTGCTATTTTTTTAAATTTTAAATTTAAATGTTAATTGTTAATCAAGATTAATAAACTCTTTCTAAACCAATGCACTGAAGCATTTCCCATGCAAGAAACCTGAAAGAAGGAATTTCAATGCCATCTACAACAAAATTTAGCATTACACCTCAAGGGATAAAACTTGAAAAGAGAGGGAAGGAGTATTTTGTTCAGGTACTATATCACTGAAAGAAACATTTATAAAAAATAAATGTTTTATTATTAAAACATGATTATTAGAAATTTAATTTCTAATTATATGACATGTTAATTTGATATCAAAGAGTAATTTTACCAAGGAAGGAATAAAATAAACTTAATGTGTATGTATTAAAAAAAAAAAAAAAAAAGTTGAAGAGTGGTGAATAATACACTTCGGTTTATTCCACCTTTAACAACATTGCATCTAAAAAAAAAGTGAACGTTTTTCAGCAATAATAATAAAATACATATAAGTGCAAATATATGTATTTGTATTTGTGTAAATAGCAAACCTCTTTTGTTTCTAATAGATGAATTGATTCCACTCTGAAGAAGAAAAACTGCAGCCTCCTTTCGACCTCTATATGCTGCACAATGGAGAGGTGTGTTACCTGAAGAGTCTGTACAATTAATATTTGGTGCAGGTACACTTTGAAGCTTTAACAAAAAGAAATAATAAAAGAAATTTTAATATAGTTGGTTTATGGCATAAATAGATCTTAGTTTTGATAAAAATCTTATCTTTCATTTTGAGTTCATTTTATAATAGTTTTGTATATACTACATGAAAAACAATGTGTGGGCTTTCAATTCTAAAGGTAAAAATGTACTTAACTCCAAGTACAATTTGCAGTGTTAGAACAGTTTAATGAACCCTACATTCGGAAAGAGTTTTTCCAATTGAGGCATGCTCAATTCAATAAATAATCTTGCTTAAAAGATGACATTTCCAAATCAAGTTTGTTTGTTTGTTATTTGGTTTTTTAGGAGCATTAGCAACTAAGGCCATATTGCTCCAGGATATGCGGTGGTCATTCCCTGACCTTTCCGCATCCTCCGTATTTGGTGGTGACGGGCTCGAACCCCGGTCTAATCAAGAAACGTGTGCTACGCACTGCTGCTCCTTCCCACCTGGCTACGGAGGCGCCCTTCCAAATCAACTGCAGAATTCTGTTTGAAAAAGTTTTAACATGGACAAGTGGTGCAATAAAAACTAAGCTTTTGTTGCATCTGTTAAGAGGAGTGAAAAAAAAAAAAAAAAAAACCACTACCCATTTATTTCACTACTCATAATTCAAATTATCTCTAATTTTCCACAAGATGTTGACTTCAACCAAGGTAACTTATTCCAATAATTAGCAACTAACTAAAAGAAAACTTCATATAATCCAGTCTATAGCTCTACTCTTGTAATTTGAATTTATGGCTCCTGCACCTTGTATCATTTACAACTGTGAAAACTTTTGCCTTCATTCATTTTACTGTCCCCTCTCAGAGCCTTATAGACCACAATAAGGTCCCCCTCTAAAGTGACTAGCAACTAAGTTTTGGAGCTTGCACATTCAATATTATTGCTCACATAATGACCTTTTGCTGATTTCACCAAGAATGTCACCTATCGCTGGGCCATTTCAATAAGCTTGATGTCTTTTTTTTTTTTAGGTGTGATCTCAAAATTCAGTTTCACCATTGCCTTATACAATGAGATTAAAACTTATAACCTCCCTACTTGCAAATGTCTGATAAATCATCCAGAGGACACCATGGACCCTCCCTGTTGTCTGTCTACATTGCATGGAGAACTTTGTGTTCACTTGGATCATAACTCAAATTGTTCTCTCTCCTTATCCTCTACCATCTATAATTCAACTCCTCTTAATAATCTTACATTTTGTTGCATCAAAACATAACTGCCTGAAGGAGTGCTGTATAATGCTGATCATTAACTGTACTGATCTTGACATCTACAAATTTTCAATCATCACACCTGTTTCACAAAAAAAAAAAAAAAAAAAGTGTGTTTTCTCTTTTTGTGGTATTTTTATTATTAATGGTGCTGGCTCTTTTAGGATGTGGGTCTCTTTGAACAGGGAGCTATGTGTTTGCTGCCCCAAAGGTAAGTGTTGCCTCAGTCCTCCTTTTTTTCTTTTCTATTCTTAGTTTTATATTCATTAATTCATTTATTTTATTTTATTTATTTTTGTTTTGATAGGAGTGATAGATTCACTCCTATAAGTATACGGGTGACATGGAAGCCTACGATAGTAGTAGTAGTAGTAGTGGCATGTAATGCACGAAAGCAAGTGTATGAGCTTATGCAGCATCAGCCAAAAAAAAAAAAAAAAAAAAAATCACACCATTCCCTCCAAATGCCTGTCCAGTTCCTCCTTAAATTTATTCAACCTATCAACTTCCACAACAACAGATGGAAGTTTGTTCCAGCAAATAACCACCTGCTGGCTAAAGGTAAAAATCCGCACATCTATTCTACATCTGTCTTTTCTTAATTTGAATTTATGCCCCCTTAGTTTCGTAATCTGAACAAGTGGAAGGATCCCATCAGAATTCAGCGTGCTGAACCCATCAAGGCCTTATAAACCTCAATCAGATCACTGCGCAGGTGCCTAGTCTCTAGCCACTGCAATTTGCAGAACTAAAGCCTCTCTTGGTAAGAGGATCCCTTCATTCCCCTTACCAATCTTGTTGCCCTTCTCTGTACACGCTCAAGTAAATCTACATCCTTCCTAAAATGAGGCCTCCAGACCTGTCCGCAGTACTCAAGGCGTGGCCTGACCATTGCCTTATACAGAGGGATAATCACCTCCTTTTCCCTGCTAGCAAAATTCCTATATATCATTGACAAAACCTCATGACCTGCCCTGGCAGCCTGTCTGCATTGCTCAGAAAACTTCATATCTGCCTGCACAATTACTCCACGGTCTTTTTCATTTTCTACCACCTTAAGTGTAGTACCACACAGTTGGTACGTTTCTCTGGGGTTACTTCTACCCATATGTAGTACTTTGAATTTGTCAAGGTTAAACTTCAGTTGCCACTTCTTAGCCCATATGCCCAAATTATCCAGATCCTGTTGCAGTAGCACACTGCCATTACTGTCATTAACAACCCTGCCAACCTTTGTATCATCTGCAAACTTCGACATTAAGCCTGATATACCTTCATCAATATCATTGATAAATATACAAAACAACGGTGGGCCTAACACCGAACCCTGTGGGACTCCACTAATAACATTAGTCCAAGAAGAGCAGCACCGATTGATTACCACCCTCTGTCTTCTAGCACTTAACCATCCTTTTATCCATTGTAGCAACTTACCCTTAATACCATTCTGCTCCAATTTGTACAATAGTCTTCCATGCGCAACAGTGTCAAAAGCTTTCCTGAAATCCAAATATATGATATCAAAATTATTTTTCGCATCCAGTTCCTTTGTAACCACATCATAATATCCTATCAAATTTGTCAGACAAGACTTTCCCTTAACAAACCCATGCTGTGTCTGAATTATTGCTGCAGTCTTGTCTAGATGATCCTGCAATGCATCTTTAACCAGCAACTCCATTATTTTACCCGGAACAGAAGTTAAACTAACTGGTCTGTAATTACTCGTGTCACCCTTCGATCCCCCTTTGTGAATTGGGGATACACATTTGCACATCTCCAGTCCATGGGAACCTCCCCTGAGTCCAAGGATGCTCTCATAATTATGGCTAAGGGTTTGCTTAGTTGCTTTGCCACCTCCTTTAATATAACTGGATAGATCCCAACCACCCCAGGTGCTTTTCTTACGTTTAACTTCAACAATTTCTCTTCCACTTTGCTCTCTGTTATTACAAAATCATTAAGTATCTTGCTACAATTTGATAACCTTCTGCCATTTTCAAACCTTAATAATTCCTCACGTGTGAATGTAGATGCAAAATACTCATTCAGTTTGTTTGCTATCTGAGCAGGATCAACAGTCGAACCATCGATGTCAAGTGGACCAATCAGATTCATCCCCTTCCTTTTAGAGTTTATATAAGTAAAGAAATCCTTGCTGTTTTTCTTAGCATCTTTTGCCAAGGATTTCTCGTAATCTGCCTTCGCCTGCCGAACCTCCTTTGTGACCTGATTACAGATTAACTTATATCTGCCATAGGCTTCTGAGTCACTTGATAATTTATATGCATCCCATGCATTTTTCTTCTCTGTTACAAGTCTCATTAGTTCATTTGACAACCATTTAGGCCTAAACCTTGAACAATATTTCTTAATAGGTGGACATGTGTTTTTGTAATGGGCGGCACCTAGAACGTCAGTTCATCTCCGCCTCGTATCTCTGTGAAGAACAGTACCACTGTAGAAGGGCCAGAAATAAGTAGTGTATGTTTGTGTGTATTCTGTGTGTGTTCTGTTGTTGTGTCTGACCGCTTGGCTACCCAGAATCATCAGTCACCTGGACAGATGATTCTGGGTACTCGTCCACACCACGGGAAGGTGGGCCAGTCTCAATGGAGCTCGCACTGTCTCAATTCGAAACTCTGACCCACCTGATGTTGGCAAAAGATGGGCCAGATTCCTCTTGGGGCCCACTCCAGAGGAGAGGGAAAAAAAAAAAAAAAAAGAATTACCCCGTGGTGTTAAAAAAAAAAAAAAAAATATATATATATATACACATATACATATATAAAAAAAATAATAATAAAAAAATAAATAAATAAATAAATAATAATAAATAAAATAATATAAAATAATAATAATAAATAAAATAATATAAAATAATAATAATAATAATAATAAATAAAATAATATAAAATAATAATAATAATAATAATAATAATAATAATAATAAATAAAATAATATAAAATAATAATAATAATAAAATAATAATAACAAAAAAAAATAAATAAATAAAAAAAATTTAGGCAATGTTGCTCCCTATTGAGCAGCTCCACCAGCCAAAGGAGTAGAATTATTCGTAGCCGTATAACTAATTCTTCTTGTGAAAACATCAGATGCAAACTGCTGAAGAGCAACATAAGAATTCTTGTTTCCCACCAGCAAAGTTTCATGCCCATGAGAGAGAGTAGAAACTGATGAACGAAGAACATCTCTAAAGTCATTATACAGCGGACATTCAAATAAAATGTGGCTCCAATTTTCATTTTCCCCACATTGACAAGCTTCCGTTCTAGAAAGACCAAAACGACATAGTTTTTCGTTAAGAGATCCATGTGCCATTAAGAGGAAGGATGTATATAAGTCTAAAGAGAACCAAGCAGGTTTCTGCTTTACACAAAAGGTCACCTCAGGGAAAAAAGTCCTAGTAACAGATCCGACAGATGACATATCCCAGTGGGTCTGCCACAGATTTATCATTTCATTCCACAAACGATTACGTTCTTGCTTAATATCTGAATTAATATTCAGAACCAAACCCATAAATTCAGTTGATAGTTGGTTTTTTAACCTATAACAAAGACCTCTGTAAGCTACGTGAAGGTCCAATGGCAATACACCTGCAAGAACATGCAGTGCAGAAGTTGAAACAGTTCGACAAGCTCTTAACATACATAATAATATTGTGCGTTGCATAGTAGCCAACTTCAATCGAAATTTAACAGTTCTAAGCCTGTGAAAGCATACACCTGCAGCATAAGTAGCCATAGGAAGGAATACGGCGTTATAATATTCTCATGGTACGTCTAAAAAGTCCCCAGTCTGAACGAGAAATTTTTACAATAGCACCAGTGAATCTTCTGATCTTTGTTGTTACATTATTTAAATGAGAGACAAAATTAAGCTTTGAGTCGATTGTAATCCCAAGTAATTTAGTTTCAGAGACAAGTGGAATCCTGTTATTATTAATCTTCACTAAAGGGGGTCGTTGAGGGTTTAAATGTGATCCAAAGATCATCATTTTAGTCTTGGACGAACTTATTGTCAATTTATTATCCACTGTCCATTGGAATAAATTTTGTAAGACATCATTGGCATTACTTTCGATAGCAGATCTAGATGAACCATGAATTAAGATAGTAAGATCGTTGGCATAAGTGATGATTTTGGTACCACTGAAACTACGGGAAATCCAATCCTGCAATACCATATTCCATATAAGAGGCCCTAGGATAGACCACTGGGGACACCCTCGTGAAACTTCTCTAGACACCTCCTGAAATTTAGATTTCACTAAAATGTGACGATTACTGAAATAGCTTGTAAATAGGTGGTATAGTTGCTGAGAGCATCCAGCTGATCGTAACTGTTCGAGAGCACTCTGCCACCATAGGGAGTCAAAAGCGCCCTCGAAATCAACAAAGGTAGCTAACGTGTACTTTGATGTTGAACTCTCAATGTTGCCAGCAAATTCAACAAGTGCATCTTCACAGAACTTCCCTACACAGAACCCGTATTGATTAGAGGACACCATATTTTTCGCCTGAAGAAGATCAGTAACACACAGAGTCATTAGACGTTCTAGAAACTTCCCAAGATTTGGCAAAAGTGCAATAGGACTATAAGATCTGGGATTTAATGCTGGTTTATCTGGTTTTTTAATCAGTTTTAAAAGCGCAATTTTCCACATATCAGGAAAGAGACCTTCTTGGAGACATTTGTTAAAAAGTAAAAGCAGTACTTGTGGACGCAATTTGAAAAATCGCAAAATAAATGTATTTTCAACCAGGTCTATCCCTGGACATTTCTTAATATTAATCTTTTTAGCAACAGCAGTTAACTCATCAATAGTAAATTCTTCTGTCTGAATATTGGTGGTATAAAGCGAATTTGCAACTCGAATATTTGAATGTACAACAGAATCAGTAATTATATCAGCCACCGGGAATAGTCTGTCAAGAATAACATTAACTGTATTCATCCAATCAGTGGTCTCCAGAAAATCTTCTTTCACAGTGCCGTATACATCTAAAGAGTGAATCTTATTACGAGCTATCTTATAAATAAGACCCCAAGGATTATCATTACCAGCAGTGTGAACAAACTCCTTCCATGTTTCCCGCTTACGTGTGGCAATAGCCTTTACATAACGTTGTTTGAGTGAAATATATTGAGAGTAAAATTAAGCTACTTCATCAGAGTGCCAATCCCTACGTCGACGCTGATATTTTCGACGGGCTTGATGTACCTTTTTCCTTAAAGAAGACAATTCTGAGGTCCACCAGGAACAGATCTTTAATCTAATCTTTTTCTTGCTGGCCGATTTGTATGAGGCCTTAAGTAATGACTGGAGTAATAAGGAAGCAATTCCAGCAGCCATAAAAGAGTGAAGAGACGAAAAGTCTTGTTCAGGGAAATCTGCAGAAATGGAGGAGTCAAATAATTCCCAGATATATGATTTATGGAAAATCTGACTAAAGCTGGCTGTAATAGAAATTGATCTCCAGGTTTAGAAAAAGGTAATAGGTATGAAACTTTTAGTAGCTTCCACGATTAATTCCTTGAATGCTTCCCACTTAGAATTTACTGTTGGTAACATCGTCAGTTGATCCCACTGTACAGAATTTAAAAACTGTCAGAGACCACTGTACTTGCCTTTACGGAAGCAAAAACCCTTTCCTTTACCCCTGATGGTAATTAAATCTTTAAGTAAATCCCACGTCAGTACACTGTGATCACTGCCGCCTAGTGGTTCTTTTATCTGCAAATTCCTAATACATGAATGATCACTGCTGATAACCAGATCAAGAGTATTACTTTCTCTGGTTGTTTATTTTGTCTTATTATGGTTGCTTATTATGTCTGTCCTTATTCTGTGATGAAACATGAGAATTCAAATAAGAAAAAAAGACTGTTTAGTATTTAGTAACAGGAGCGTTTAAATTTGGTTAAATTAGTCTTATGTCATAAAACAACTGAGGTTATAATGCACCAATTAGAACTGGGTTGGTTGGTTGGTCGGTTGTTTTAATTTTTTTATGGTGCATTGGCAGCTTAGGACATAACGTGCTAAGTCATAAAGAATTGGAAAAAAGGAACATTCTCATATTGTGAAATATGCTCCCAAAAACCAGGACTGTAAGATTTGGAAAGAGGAGGGGTTATGCCGTTAGTTAAGAAAAACGCAGACTAAAAATCATATTAAACAATAAAATGTAAAATGTCCAAAAAAATTTATAAAATCTTTTACTATCAAGATTTATATATTAACTTGAGCAATCCGAAAAATAAATAAGTTTTGAATATATCATATTTCAAGCAGTCAATTTTTTGGATTTCAGAACTGTGCTTCATTGAGAAGACAGTGAAAATAACACTGATTTGCTGTAAAGGGTTAACTATTTACTTTCGAAAACAGTCTGGAATTCAAGAAGACAAATGAACAGTTTGCATTCTAGCTAGTTCAGCACAACTGGAAAATGGAAGCTAATTACATTTACAGACATTCAAGCAACCAAAGAAAATTACTTCACTGTTGTTAGGAAAATTTGAATTTAGAAAGTCAGGCTTTACAGACAGCAGGTTGAAGTGCCAAATAATATTAGAGTTGCAAGATCAATAAATGTGCTATTACTACAACTAAAGACATTATAAGTCAAATGAGATCAAAAAGAAAAGGTTCCAGATTAAGAATCCTCTGATAAGGAATATTAGAGCAGATACATGCATAAATTATCTTTCTGATAGTATAAAACAGACCTACAATGATCAATATGTTCTGCATTGTATTTCAATATTTGTAGAAGAATAAGAGAAATTGTGCTAGTCAAGACATCAAAGGCAGATATTGTTGGGATATCAGATGTGGTGTCACATATATAGTGTAGAATTGGAATTTGGGAAGTACAATGTGTACAGAAAGGATGGACAAGACAGGAAAAGAGGAGAGGTTATGCCGTTAGTTAAGAAACACACAAAATCTGAAGAAGTGCATCCAATTGACGTTGGTGGACAATGCAAAGTTGAGTCTCTTTGGTGTGACATAAGCACTGGGAAAGAAAAATTGAGAGTAGGTGTGTGTTATAGGCCTAATGAATCTGATGAGTATAATGAGCACTTGTGCAGAGAAATAGAGTGGGCCAGTAAATCAGAGTGTCTTATAATAGGGGATTTTAATTTCCCATAGATTGACTGCAATTTGTGGGTTGGTCACTCACACACTAGCAAGGCTTTTGTGGATTTCTTGGATGATTGTTTTCTATAGCAGCATGTTCGGGAGGCAAGTAGAGGGAGTAACACTCTTGATCTGATTATCAGTAGATTCTTCATGCATTAAGAATCTGCAGCTAAAGGAATCACTAGGTGGCAGTGAACACAGCGTGCTGAAGTGGGATTTACTCAAAGTAACTAACTACCATCAAGGGTAAAGGGAAGGGTTTTTGCTTTCATAAAGGTGACTACGGTGGTCTGAGACAGTATTTAAATTCTATACGGTGGGACCAACTGATGATGTTACCAACAGCAAATTCAAAATGGGAAGCATTCAAAGAATTAATCTTGGAAGCTACTAAGCTTTTCATACCAACTAAGAAATATTGTCCAAGATTTAGGCCTAAATGGATGTCAGATGGACTAATTAAACATGTGACAGAGAAGAAAATTGCATAGGATACATATAAATTAACATGTAACACAGAAACCTATGATAGATATAAGCTGGTCTGTAACCAAGTCACAAAGGAGGTTAGGCAGGCGAAGGCAGATTACGAGAAATCTTTGGCAAAGGATGCAAAGAAAAACGGCAAAAAGTTCTTTACTTATGTAAATTCTAGAAGGAAGGGGATAAATCAGATTGGTCCACTTGATGTCGATGGGTCAAATGTTGATGATCAGGTAGCTAACAAACTAAATGAATATTTTGCATCTACATTCACACATGAGGAGCTATTCGGGAAGGGGAATTCCAAAGGTTTATTAAACTCTGGCAGTAAGCTAGATAATCTTGTAATAACTGAGAGTAAAGTGGAGGAGAAATTGTTGAAGATAAACATAAGAAAGACACCTGGGGTGGATGGACTCTATCCAGTTATATTAAAGGAGGCGGCAAAGGAAGTAAGCAAACCCTTAGCCATAATTATGAGAGCTTCCTTGGACTCAGGGGAGGTACTCATGGACTGGAGATGTGCAAATGTGACCCCAATCCACAAAGGAATATCAAAGGGAGACACAGGTAATTACAGACCTGTTAGTTTAACTACTGTTCCAGGGAAATTAATGGAGGCACTGGTTAAAGAAGCACTGCAGGATCATCTATACAAGACTTCAGTTATAGTTTGACACAGATTGGGTTTGTTAAGTGAAAGTCTTGTCTGACCAATTTGATTGGATACTATGATGTGGTCACAAAGGAACTGGGTGCAAAGAATAATTTTGATATCATATATTTGGATCTTAGAAAGGCCTTTGATACTGTTGCACATGGAAGACTGCTGCACAAATTGGAACAGTGTAGCATTGGAGGTAAATTGCTGTTATGGATAAAGGGATGGTTGAATGGGAGAAGACGGAGAGTGGTAATCAATGGACACTGCTCTTTGTGGACTAATGTTATTAGTGGAGTCCCTCAGGATTCAGTGTTAGGTCCATTGTTTTCGGTATTTATAAATGATACTGATTATGGTATATCAGGCTTAATGTCCAAGTTTGCAGACAATACGAAGGTTGGCAGGGTTGTTAATGACACTAATGACAGTACGCTGTTGCAACAGGAAAAGTTGAGCAGATGGGCTGAGATGTGGCAAATGAAGTTTAACATTGACAAATATAAAGTACTACATATGGGAAGCAGTAACCCCAGAGTAATGTATCAACTCTGTGGTACTACACTGACAGTGGTAGAGAATGAAAGGGGACCTGGGGGGGTTATTGTGCAGGCAGATATGAAGTTTTCTGAGCAGTGCAAACAGTTCGCAAGAGTAGCTCATGGCGCTGTTGTTGTTGTTTGGTTTTTAGGAGCAATAGCAACTAAGGCCATATTGCTCTGGGGATATATGGTGGTCATTCCCTGACCTTTCCGCATCCTCTGTATTTGGTGGTCGCGGACTCGAACCCGGGTCTAATCAAGAAGCATGTGCTACGCACTGCTGCTCCTGCCCACCTGGCTACGGAGGCACCAGCTCATGGTGTCTTGTCAATGATATATAGGAATTTTTCTAGCAGGGATAAGTAGGTGATTATCCCCTTGTATAAGGCAATGATCAGGCCACACCTTGAGTACTGTATACAGGTCTGGAGGCCTCATTTTAAGAAGGATGTAGAGCTGTTGGAACAAGTACAGAGAAGGGCAGAAAGATTAGTGAATGGAACAAAGGGTTACTTATTCGAGGTAGTGCAATACATGGTAACTCATTGCCCTTTACACTACTATCATAATTTTACCTTTAAGAGTTGTCTATGGTGTTTTTACACCAATATTATATAAAGTACTGCAGTATAATTATAGGGAACACTACACTAGTTTTTGCCTTTTTAAATGCAATGGCATGGTTTAAATGTATATCACATGCTTTTGGTTGTAAAAATATATAACTGAATATACTGAAATTGACAAAAACATTGCCAGCACATACACGTAATTATGTAACCATTCATAGGTGGTTTCCTCCTTCCCTCTCAGAGCTAAATGTTTTGTGACTGTTCCATGTGCAATTGATGTTTCATTGATGTAATTTTTATTGAATCTCCAACTGAGGGGGAGATGGGAAAAACTGAATATCTACATTAATTACTCTTTCTTGGATAACTCTGTATTTGGTGGTCTTTTCTGTTGTTTATAAAAATTTAATCATCTAATTGAGGGAATATATAACAGAAAAGAATATAATAGCTCAGTAGTTTACACCAGTGTTTTTCATCTGCTGATCCATGGACTGGCACAGTAATAGGCCATGGCACCTTGGCCTATTATTTGCTGGTCTGTAAAATAACAGGCCACAGACTTTTGAAAATATTGTTTGAACTAAGGCAAGAAGTTGAATTATATTTACATGAAAAAAATTCGGCATTTGCTGACTGCTTCAGTTGTAAAGAATGGTTAGCAAAACTAACATATTTAGCCAATATATTTTTCGTTGTGAACAAGTTGAATTTGAGCGTTCAAGGACAGATGACAACAATATTAATTTGAACAATAAAATGGATGCATTTAAAAAAAAAGTTAACACTTTTGTGCAAGTAGGTACATGATAAAAAATTATGATATGTTTCCTTTGTTTTCTGATTTTGTGGGTTGAGTGAAACTGGATATTGTAAGCATCAAAACAATTATTTTTAAACATCTTGAAGTTTAAAAAGCATTTGATTTTTTTTCTAATCGCAGATCCACCAGAGGAAGATCTACGATTAGAAAATTTTTGGGTTATAGACCCATTTGCTGTATGTGAAAACAATAAGCTGACTCACACTGAAGAGGAACAATTAACTGAACTGTCTTCAGCTTTGAACTAAAGCAAGAAGTTCAAACTAAAAGATAAAATCAGCCTTTAACTCAATGAGTGTGTCTCAATTTTGGCCAAATCTCAAGGCTGAATATACAGCATTATAAGAAAATCCAATCAAGTTTTTATTACCATTTTCAACCACTTTGTGAAATCACCTTTTCAGCCATGACTGTCATAAAGACAAAAGAAAGAAATCAGCTTGATGTTAATTGCACCCTACATTTAGCAGTTACATCTCTCAGTCCAAGAATAGGCAGAATGCGCTGGTCCCAAAGGAACTAGTAGTTGTTGGTGACTCTATTGTCAGGGAAACGGGAAACATGCTTTGTAAAAAGGATAGGTGGAACAGGACCAGGGTATGTTTGCCAGGGGTAAAAGTTGATGACGTTGTAGAGCGGATATCATCTTTTAAGGGCACAAAAGGTGATATAGTTATACACGTTGGCACCAATGATATTAAGAGTAGGAAACCGGCAGAATTACTTGACAAGTGCAGGTCACTGATGAAAAAAAGCCGTGAATTAGGGTTGAAATTGAAAGTGTCTGCAATTCTGCCCAGACACGATAGGAGTGAGTATATGATGAGAGCCCTGTCAATCAATTCGGCCCTGGAAAGATTGTGCAGGGCTCAAGGGGTAGAATTTTTTTCAGCCTGGTCTGTACTTGTTAACAGGAGAGACTGCTTCGACAGGGATGGGATACACTTAAATAGAAAGGGTGCAAGAATGTTTGCTGATGCTATCGAGGCAGTGTTAGGTGGGTCGGAAAACTGCTAGATTGGGGGGATACAAGGACTAATAGATTAACAGTAGCCACTGGTAGAGGTGAAAGTGATTCTTGCACTGCTTCTATTGGAATGAGCCGCAGCCTGGAAAATAAGATGCAGGATATTCAGAGACTGCTGGGAATCATTGGGGTACAAGTAAACACATGGGTTGTGTTAGGGTAGCCAAGAAAAAGAACAGGTGCATGTATACTTGCGTGTACACCAATGCTAGGAGTTTAGTAAATAAATTTGATGAATTTGAGGTATTGCTCAAAACATCAAAGGCAGATATTGTTGGGATATCAGAGACGTGGTGTCACACAGATATAAGGAATGCAGAACTGGAATTTGGGGAGTACAATGTCTACAGAAAGGATAGACAGGATAGGAAGGGAGGAGGGGTTATGCTATTAGTTAAAAAACACATAAAATCCAAGGAAGTGAAGCCAGTCGACATCGCTGGACAGTGCAGTGTCGAGTCAGTTTGGTGTGACATAAGCATTGGGAGATCAAAATTGAGAGTAGGAGTGTGCTATAGGCCTAATCACTCTGATGAGTATAATAAGAAACTGTTTGGAGAAATAGAGTGGGCCAGTAAATCAGAGAGTCTTATAATGGGGGATTTTAATTTCCCAGATATTGACTGAAATTTGGGGGCTGGTCACTCACACAGTAGCAAGGCTTTTGTGGATTTATTGGATGATTGTTTTCTACATCAGCATGTTCGGGAGGCAACTAGAGGGAGTAATACTCTTGATTTGATTATCAGTAGTGATTCTTCATGCATTAAGAATCTGCAGATAAATGAACCACTAGGTGGCAGTGATCACAGTGTGCTGAAGTGGGAGTTACTCAAAGAGGTAACTACCATTAGGGGTAAAGGGAAGGGGTATTGATTTCGTAAAGGCGACTACAATAGACTGAGACAGTATTTAAATTCTATACAGTGGGATCAACTGATGATATTGCCAACAGCAAATTCAAAATGGGAAGCATTCAAAGAACTTATCTTGGAAGCTACTAGGCTTTACATACCAACTAAGAAATATTGTTCAAGGTTTAGGCCTAAATGGATGTCAGATGAACTAATGAGGCATATGGCAGAGAAGAAAAATGCATGGGATACATACAAATTAACACGTGACACAGACGCCTATGATAGATACAAGTTGATCTGTAACCAAGTTACAAAGGAGGTTAGGCAGGCGAAGGCAGATTACGAGAGATCCTTGGCAAGGGATGCGAAGAAAAACAGCAAAGAGTTCTTTACTTATGTAAACTCTAGAAGGAAGGGGATGAATCAGATTGGTCCACTTGAGATCGATGGGTCAACTGTTGATGACCCTGCTCAGGTAGCTAACAAACTAAATGAATATTCTGCATCGACATTCACACATGAGGAGTTATTCAGCGAGGGGAATGCCAGGGGTGTATTCAACTCTAGCAGTAAGCTAGAGAATCTTGTAATAACTGAGAGCAAAGTGGAGGAGAAATTGTTGAAGATAAACACAAGAAAGGCACCTGGGGTGGATGGGATCTATCCAGTTATATTAAAGGAGGCAGCAAAGGAAGTAAGCAAACCCTTAGCCATAATTATGAGAGCTTCCTTGGACTCAGGGGAGGTACCCATGGACTGGAGATGTGCAAATGTGATCCCAATTCACAAAGGGGGATCAAAGGCTGACACAAGTAATTATAGACCTGTGAGTTTAACTTCTGTTCCAGGAAAATTAATGGAGGCACTGGTTAAAGAAGCACTGCAGGATCATCTAGACAAGACTTCAGTTAAAGCTAGGACCCAGCATGGTTTTGTTAAGGGGAAGTCTTGCCTGACCAATTTGATTGGATACTATGATGCAGTCACAAAAGAACTGGATGCAGGGAATAACTTTGATATTATATACTTGGATCTTAGAAAGCCTTTTGATACTGTTGCACATGGAAGACTGCTGCACAAATTGGAGCGGTGTGGCATTGGAGGCAAATTGCTGCTATGGATAAAGGGGTGGTTGTGGGGGAGAAGACAGAGAGTGGTAATCAATGGACACTGCTCATCGTGGACTAATGTTATTAGTGGAGTCCCTCAGGGTTCAGTATTGGGTTCTTTATTGTTTTCTGTATTTATAAATGATATTGATGATGGTATATCAAGCTTAATGTCCAAGTTTGCAGACGATACGAAAGTTGGCCGGGTTGTCAAGGACACTACTGACACTATGCTGCTGCAACAGGATTTGGAAAGGTTGAGCAGATGGGCTGATAGGTGGCAAATGAAGTTTAACATTGACAAATGTAAAGTACTACATATGGGAAACAGCAACCCCAGAGCAACGTATCAACTCTGTGGTACTACACTGACAGTGGTAGAGAATGAAAGGGACCTGGGGGTGGTTGTGCAGGCAGATATGAAGTTCTCTGAGCAGTGCAGATGGGCTGCAAGAGTAGCTCATGGTGTATTGTCAATGATATATAGGAAGTTTTCTAGCAGGGATAAGGAGGTGATTATTCCCTTGTATAAGGCAATGGTCAGGCCACACCTAGAGTACTGTATACAGGACTGGAGGCCTCATTTCAAGAAGGATGTAGAGCTGCTGGAACGAGTACGGAGAAGGGCAACAAGATTGGTGAATGGGACAAAGGAGTGCTCTTACGAAGAAAGGCTTAAGTTTTGCGAATTACAGTGTCTGGAAACTAGGCACCAGCGAGGTGATCTGATAGAGGTGTACAAACCCTTGAATGGTTTGAGCATGCTCAATGATGATGGGATTCTTCCTCTTGCTCAGAATAATCACCTGAGTGGGCATAAATTCAAATTGAGGAAAGACAGATGTAGGATAGATGTGCGGAAATTTGCCTTTAGCCAGCGGGTAGTTGGTAGGTGGAACAGACTTCCATCCCTTGTCGTGGAAGTTGATAGCCTAAATAAGTTTAAGGCTCAGCTGGACAGGTATTTCGAATGAACAGAGGGGTGAAGTGGAAGTGGTTATTTTTATTTATTTATGTTACTTTTTTTTTTTTTTTTTTTTTTTTTTTTTGGCTGATGCTGCATAAGCTTGCTTTCTTGCATCAAATGCCTCTACTAATGCTAATGCTAATAGAAAAATTGATTACCGATGATGAGCAGCAACCACACTAATTATCAGAATGATATTTTTCAAAAATTTTATGTTATTAAACTCTCTTATTCTTATGTATTGCCATGTCTTTGTGCTTAAGTTTGATAGAACATACTGAATGACAAAAAACTTTTTTATTTAAAGAGATTTCTTATATATTTTTTCTTGAAACATTTTAACCAATTGTTTCTTGCCTTGAATTTATCAAAGCAAAGTTTGAAGGTTTGATATGATCAAAACCTTCTACAACATGTATTAATGAAATTTAATTGAATAAAGTATTTTTTTGGGACAGGAATATTACATACTTAAGGAAATGCTTGAATTCCAATATAAATACAAATAAAAATATAAATAATAAAATGAAAAGAGAATGATAACATTTTTCAAAAGAAAAGAAAAATAAGGTGCAATTCTTTCAAAATAAAAGAGAAATAAAAATTCTTACAAAACACAATATATCAAGCTCCATTTTCGTCTTTCTAAGTCAGATGACTTGTCAGCAGGTGACTGATTGACATTAAATTCTGTCAATTTTATTAATAATTATATTAGAAAATTCTTAAATCTTCATTTTTACCTTTCATTTTACAATTTTTAATTTGGAATGCAGTTTGCTAAATTTTATCGGTCCTCCGTAGAATGTTTATAACCGTTACCAGTCTGCCACTGGTTTTCAGTTGAGAAACACTGGTTTTTGTTGTTGTTGGAGGTTTTACGGAGCAATGGCAGCTAAAGGCCATTATGCACCAAACAATAGTAGAAGAGAAACACTGGTCTACACTACTGCAATGGTTTCCAAAGTGTAGTTTCCAGTGATCTACAATTCAGGAACCACTGCAGTAATTGGTTCCCCCTATGAGGTACAGAGTTTAATCCTACTGGTGTCTATGCATGTATATGTCTAGGGTGGAGTCGTAGTGGAACATTAGCTCAAATCCACCATCCTAACCTGTGCTATAACAGAAGAACCTGTAAACACCAATTATGTGTTTGTTTGTTTGTTTGTTCAGTATGGTGTTAAGAAATATTGTTGACTGGCCATTTAGCAACCAGTAAGTGATAACCATCACAGTTATTGATTCCAGGTTTCCATCCCTGCCGTGAGGTGGGCCATGATGAATGAATAATGAATGTCTCCTACCAAAAACGCAGGAGGGTGCGCAAACAAGGTCCATTACCGGCAAACCATTGCCAGCACTTGCACAGAATTTTGTAACCATTCATATGCTTGAAAGAATAGAAGAAAAATATAAGGAATCAGAAGAAAAGGGAGAAAAGAGAATGCTGCTAGTGTCTGTTGTGAAATTCATGTTTTGCCATAAACCAGTTTATGGAAAAAAAAGGAATGGTTTGTTAAGAGGAAGTCTTGTCTGACCAATTTTATTGGATACTATGACATGGTCACAAAGGAACTTTGTTTTGTTTTTTTTGTTATTTGGTTTTTAGGAGCATTAGCAACTAAGGCCATATTGCTCCGGGATATGAGATGGTCATTCCCTGACCTTTCTGCATCCTCCATATTTGGTAGTAGTAGTAGTAGTGGCATGTGATGCAAGAAAGCAAGTGTATGAGCTTATGCAGCATCAGCCAAAAAAAAAAAAAAAAAAAAATCACACCATTCCCTCCAAATGCCTGTCCAGTTCCTCCTTAAATTTATTCAATCTATCAACTTCCACAACGACAGATGGAAGTTTGTTCCAGCAATTAACCACCCGCTGGCTAAAGGCAAATTTCCGCACATCTATTCTACATCTGTCCTTTCTTAATTTGAATTTATGCCCCCCTTAGGTTCGTAATCTGAACAAGTGGAAGGATCCCATCAGAATTCAGCGTGCTGAACCCATTCAAGGCCTTATACAGTCGGTCCTCGTATAACACGTGTTTGCATTACACGAATTCGATCATACACGATTTATAAATAGAGGAACGTTATCTTATATAACACGAACCGAATTCGCTTATACACGATTCGCCTTTGTGTTTACAAGAAATGGCAGTCGAACGCGGAATCACCCCAACTGAACGCAAGACGATAGGAATGAAGGAGATTCTGAAAATGTATTTATGTGTTTTATATCAGTGAAGGGGAAACACATTTCACCATAATAACGTAAAAACCAACACAATTCCAGCTATTGATATAATCGCAAATGCAATTAGATCGAGTTTACTACCAGTTTATAACAGATTCCACTAGTAGAAACGCAACTGGAAAATGTTTTTATTGTTTTATGGTAGTAACCCCTAGAAATGTGCTTTAGTAAAATGTGAGGTGTTAATAGTGTATCTCTGCCTTTACAGTGTTGTTTATTCAGTTGCTACACACGCGCAGCTTTGTTTATGTGTATCAAGCGTGCCTCCTCGTTTTGTAATTGTGCTTTATTCCCTAAAAATGAGTAAAATACTTAAAAGGTGTGAAAAGGAAGCGTCCTGGCGAAGACACTGCAGATTCAGAGAGAGAAAAAAAAAAACAATATGGATAAACAGAGGCGGAGTCAAAAATTCTTACCCGAGAAAATTTATAGTGGCCTCATACTACGGTTTATGGCCAAAATCACACGGGCCTCCGGCCCACCGTGGTTTCCCCCGTAAGGCTTATGGTCATTCCGCTTCTGTCGATTGAGAAAAAATATGAAATTGTGAAACGCTTTGAGCGAAATGAAAGACCATGTGATATTGCACGTGCTACAGACCTAAATGAGGCAACGCCGAGAATTACAAAGAATGCAGATAAAATAAAAACTTTCATAGCGGGAACAACTCAGTGTAATTAAAATCCATTAGATTAAGACACAAAGAATTGGAAGAGATGGAACGGCTGTCATCTCTTTGGATAGAAAATCAAACAAAAAGCAAGTTTGCTTACGATAGAAGCAAAAGCATTAGCAATATTTTATTACGACTTACGTATTACGTATTATAAAATACGTAAGTATTTTATTACGACTATTTTATTTAATATAATAATTTTTTTACGTATTTTATTCGTTTAAATAATAATAATAATTTAAACAATTTAATAATAATTTAAATAATTTAATAATAATTTAATATAATAATTTTTTTTACGTATTTTATTCATATAAAATACTTTTTTAGTATTAAAAAGTACTAAAAATACTTTATTATAATATAATATTATTTTTATTACGTATTTTAATCGTTATAAAATACTTACGTATTTTATAACGATTAAAATTACTCGATTATTTATTGTGTTTGGTAATGTTTTGGTTCCAAATGTGTGTTCAATCTTGGGTGGTCGGCACCTAACCCCACTTTTCCCATAGGGCCTGTTGTTTATATTGCACGATTTTGCATTGCACGAGGGTTTCTAGGAACGCAACTATCGTGCTATACGAGGACAGACTGTACACCTCAATCAGATCACTGTGCAGGTGCCTAGTCTCTAGCCACTGCAATTTGCAGAACTTAAGCCTCTCTTGATAAGAGGATCCCTTCAAATCCCCTCACCAATCTTGTTGCCCTTCTCTGTACACGCTCAAGTAAATCTACATCCTTCCTAAAATGAGGCCTCCAGACCTGTACGCAGTACTCAAGGCGTGGCCTGACCATTGCCTTATACAGAGGGATAATCACCGCCTTTTCCCTGCTAGCAAAATTCCTATATATCATTGACAAAACCCCATGACCTGCCCTGTCAGCCTGTCTGCATTGCTCAGAAAACTTCATATCTGACTGCACAATTACTACCAGGTCTTTTTCATATTCTACCACCTTAAGTGTAGTACCACACAGTTGGTACGTTTCTCTGGGGTTACTTCTACCCATATGCAGTACTTTGCATTTGCCAAGGTTAAACTTCAGTTGCCACTTCTTAGCCCATCTGCCCAAATTATCTAGATCCTGTTGCAGTAGCACACTGCCATTACTGTCATTAACAACCCTGCCAACCTTTGTATCATCTGCAAACTTCAACACTAAGCCTGATATACCTTCATCAATATCATTGATAAATATACAAAACAACAGTGGACCCAACGCCGAACCCTGTGGGACTCCACTAATAACATTAGTCCAAGAAGAGCAGCACCCATTGATTACCACCCTCTGTCTTCTTGCACTTAACAATCCATTGTAGCAACTTACTCTTAATACCATTCTGCTCCAATTTGTACAATAGTCTTCCATGCGCAACAGTGTCAAAAGCTTTCCTGAAATCCAAATATATGATATCAAAATTATTTTTTGCATCCAGTTCCTTTGTAACCACATCATAATATCCTATCAAATTTGTCAGACAAGACTTTCCCTTAACAAACCCATGCTGTGTCTGAATTATTGCTGCAGTCTTGTCTAGATGATCCTGCAATGCATCTTTAACCAGAAACTCCATTATTTTACCCGGAACAGAAGTTAAACTAACTGGTGACGGGCTTGAACGCCAGTCTAATCAAGAAGTGTGTGCAACGCACTGCTGCTCCTTCCCACCTGGCTACGGAGGCGCCACACACACACACACACACACACAAAGAAACTGGATGCAAAAAATAATTTTGATATCATATACTTGGATTTCAGGAAAGCTTTTGATACTGTTGCACATGTAAAACTACTGTACAAGTTGGAGCAGTATGGCAAGTGTATTAAGGCAAGTTGTTGCTTTGAATAAAGGGATTGTTGAGCGGGAGAAGACAGAGAGCGGAAATCAATGGACACTGATCTTTGTGGACTACTGTTATTAGTGGCATCCCCCAGGGGTCCATGTTGGGCCCATTGTTGTTTTCTGTACTTATCAACGATATTGATGAAGGTACATCAAGCTTAATGTCCAAGTATGCAGATGATACGAAGGTTGTTAATTACACTAATGACTACTGCAACTGAATCTAGAAAAGTTGAGCAGAATCTAGAAAAGTTCTGCATATGGGTAGCAGTAAGACCAGAGTAATGCATCAACTGTGTGGTACTACACTCAGGGTGGTTGAGAATGAAAAAGACCTGGAGGTAATTGTACAGTCAGATATGATGTTTTCTGAGCAGTGCATGCAAGAATAGTTCATGGTGTCATGTCAACAATATACAGGAAGTTTTCTAGCAGGAATAAGGAGGTGATTATCTCCTTATATAAGGCAATGGTCATGCCACACCTTAAGTACTGTATACAGTCTGCAGGCCTCATTTTAGAAAGAATGTAGAGCTGATCGAATGAGTATAGAGAAGGGAAACAAGATTGGTGAATGGAACAAAGGGTTGCTATTATAAAGAAAGATGAGTTCTACAAATTGCATTGTCTGGAGACTAGGCACCTGTGAGGTGATCTGATTGAGGTGTATAAGGACTTGAATGTTTGAGCAAGCTCAATGCTGATGTGATTCTTCCTCTTGCCCAGATTAGTTGCCTGAGGGGACATAAATTCAAATTGAGGAAAGGCAGTTGTAGAATAGATGTGCAGAAATTTGCCTTTAGCCAGCGGGTAGTTGATTGCTGGAACAAACTTCCATCTGTCATTGTAGAAGTTGAAGGCAGAACTAGACAAACATTTGGAGTTTAATGGATGAGTGAAATGAGTTTTTTTTTTTTTTTTTTTTGTGGCCGATGCTATAGCTTGCTTTCTTGCATCATATGCCTCTACTAATGCCTAATGTTAACTGTATTTTTATGTCCCTCTTGGGGATCACAATCATGCTCGCATTATATTCAAAACCGAAGCATAATCAGGTGCACTATACTGAAGTTGCAGTGTATTAAATCACTGACAAGTTTCAGCAAACTTACCAGTTTTTCAAGAGTTTGTACATCTCCTTCACGGGCAGAATGCAGTAATTTTTCCTCTTTCTTTCTTAAGTCGACATCTTCTGCAGCTATAATAGAAAGGAACTTCATTGGAACATAAGTTTAGAACTGGTTATAATCAAATTTGAAATTTGTTTTAAAACTAATTATTTTTTATAAGATAAATAGAATGCAAACTTAAACACAACTTGTGTTTTCACATGCGTGTTGATTTAGCATTAGTAGAGGCATATGATGCAAGAAAACAAGCTTCTACAGCATCAGCCAAAAAAAAACACGCTCCCATTTCACCTCTCTGTTCGTTCCAAATACCTGTCCAGCTCACCCTTAAATTTATTTAGGCTATCAACTTCCACAACAAGGGATGGAAGTCTGTTCCACCAACCCGCTAGCTAAAGGTAAACTTCCGCACATCTGTCTTCCCTAATTTCAAGATCAAATCTGTTGTTTATATCAGGACTTTACAAATTTTTTTTTGGGAATGGTACCATTAAGGGAAGGGCTTTTTTTTGGTATTTTTTCTGGCTGACGTTGTATAAGTTTGTTTTCTTGCATCACATGTCTCTACTAATGCTAATTTTGCAGACCTGTAGAAACTAGCATCTTTAAAAATGGTAATAACGATAAATTAAAAACAGCAAATATGTGTGTACAAATGAAATAAAAAGTAAATGAAAAAAACTAACAAAAAATCTGCAGAACCTATGGATTCAAATTGTGGAACTCAAGCATTACATGCAACACACACTTTATAAACCACTCCTCTAAACAGTTCAGAACCTTGGATATTTCTTTATCCATATAAAAATATTATCAACGTACATTAGAAACCTTTATCCCGCACTTTTTTTTTTCCATTTTTCTTTTCTTTTTCATTTTTATGAAAATCCCAAATGCCAAAGTTATCAGAACTTATAGTTCTTAGTATCATATATGGGTTATAGATTGAGAGGACAGAAGATATGAGCATTAGAATTGAATTTCTGCAGATTGTAATTATTGGGAAATGTATACAGGTGCCAGTTGTGCCAGAAAATAGAAGTGATTGGGATAAATGATGAAGAGAAAAAGTTGGTTCTGTGAGTTCAAAATTGAACAGTGAATGGATGCTGACTTGTTGCATGTGTCTGGACTGGTTTGAAAGATAATGAGGGAATTATAGATGCCAATTCAAAAGAACAGTACCCAGGAAGTATCTAGAGAAAAGGCATGCATCAGAAACTGAATATTTATGAGAGAGAGAGAGAGTGGAAAGACTTTGTAAGAGGTAATCATTGATTAACTTGACTGCCCTCTTTTGAATGGAGTCTAAAAGCCTGAGAGAGGTTTTGGGGACATCATTTCAGATGTGGAAACAGCATATTCCATTGTAGGGTGGAATTCAAATTTGAACAGAGTAAGTAACTGGTTAGAAAAAAAAGTAACACTGGGAACAAAAAAGAAAACCTAGTTTTTGGATGAAGAAGAAGAAATATTTGTGATGTGCTTACACCATCAAGAGAGATTAGAAGTTAGGGAAATTCTTAGTAGAGACATGCGATCTTGTCTAGAAATCTAAGTGTCATCAAAGATGAGCAAAGAAGCAATATACTCTTTTTTTTTTAAGAGAAATAACATAGGGCTGAGTTCTAGAGAGACTAAAATTAAATTTTCTTTGCCCAGTGAAGGCACCTGGAGATTGGCACCTAAGAACTTGGGTGGAGGACATTTGAGAAGCTATAGCTGTTTGTGCAGGGCAAGGCTTCCCAAATTGGAAGGTTGAACACAATGTGTTATCATCAGAATAAATATGGATAGGATTTCCCAGTTAGTGGAAGAAAGTCATTAACAAAATGAAAAGAGTTGGAAAAAGAGCTGAACCTTGGAGAACACCAGCATTGGTGAAGTTAGAAAACAGTGCCATCTACCATCACTCACAGTGAATAGTCAGAGAGAAAACTGGATACCCAATTGCAAAAACAGATGGCAACCAATAAGATAGGAGGGTGTTTAGAAGATCTTTAGGCCAAAAAAGATCAAAAGCTTCAGAAACATCAAACTTTTCCATCAAATTTGTCCAAAGATGAGTAAAATAAGGCAATATACCACCAGTTGATCAACGCTGATGGAATCCACATTGTCGATCATTGATCAGATGGAAGGTGTTGAAATAGTTTTAAGAATTGGTAGTTGATGAATTCCGCCATTATTTTGGAAAGAGTAGAGATAAGTGCAACAGGGCAATAATTGGATGAGAGATTTGTCACCCTTTTTAGGGACTTCCTGGATATCAGCAAATATCCAAGCAGAAGTAAAACATCAGTGAAATAAGAAAAGGTAAAGAGTCTAAATAGAAACAGATGCAAGCTCAGGAGCACAGGTTTTAAGAACAAGCGAGAAATGCCATCAGGACCTAGAGCTTTCTTGACATCAAGATTGGTCAGATCTCAGTATGCAATAGAATCGTCAGCTTTAATACAGGTGGGAGTATATATAGACAGAAGTTGAAGTTGTGGCCAAAGTTTGAGAAAGAGACAGAATGCTCAACTGCTAGCTAATTGGACAAGAAGCGAGTTTTATATTCTTAGCCTGTTCAAAATCTAGTTTGGAGTGATTAATAACTGTTTTACAATTGTTGCAATATTTGCTTTTCTCTCATAAAAAAAAAAAAAATATATATATATATATATATATATCAGTAATGATAAAGTAAACATAGTAAAGATCCTCTCTCTCATTAAAAATCTCATAGAACTGCAACAAACTGAAACTCTGTCTAAAACATATGGTTTATATTCATATCTTACCTGTTAACATGATACTGGAATGGAATTTCTTGGTCCAGTTGAGGACTGGGAGAGGTAGGAGTGGACTGAGTGTTTTTATAGGTTGGGGATTGACTTAGATGTAGTCAACGAGAGGTTGTTGCATGGCTAAGCCGGCAGATTTTGGGGACAGGGATATATTATGGAGGGAAGATTAGGCTGGTTCTGAGGTTAAGAGAAGGGGGAAGCATGAGTAATACAGTAGTAATAATATTTGCCATATAGTGCAAGGAGGCCACAGGCTTTTGCTGCACTGGCAAAAAAAAAAAAAAAAAAAAAAAACACAACAAACAAAAAAGTAGACAAGAATATGCAAATTATATGCTTCCCTCCTCACACAGGTAACTATCCAGTTGACCTTTGAATTTATTCAAACTGTCAGCTTCAAGTACCTGTGAGGGCAACTTGTTCCAGCAATCAACGACTCGCTGGCTAAAAGAAAACTTCCTACAATCCAATCTAAACCTCAACCCATATAATTTAAATTTATGACTCCTAGTTCTGGAATTCTTTATAATATTCTTCCACCTTCATTCATTTTATTAATCCCTCTCAGAGCCTTATAAACCTCAATCAGGTTACCTCTGAGGTGCCTGGTTGCCAAGCTCTGTAGCCCATATAACCAAAAAATTCCTGATACGGCATGCTTCTACCAAACTAACCATTGAAATTGCAGGTTTTTGGACCCTTTCAAGAACCTCAATGTCTTTTTTCAGATGACTGTGGCTTTATAATTACCTTATACAGTGGGATTACGACCTCCCTATTTCTACAGGATAACATTCAATAAATCATCAATAGTACACCATGGACTTTCCTGGCTACATGTTTACACTGTTCAGAAAACTTCATATCTGCACATAATGTAACTCCCAGATCCCTTTCCTCCTCCACTGTTTTCAATTCAATCCCACCAAGTACATAATTTATGTGTGGGTTGCTATTACCCTAGTGTAAGACCTTGCATATAACAGCATTAAAACATAGCTGCTACTTCTCTGACCACCTTTGAAGTCTGTTCAAGTCATCCTGAAGGAACAATGCTTGGCACTAATCATTAACCACTCTGCCAATCTTTATGTCATCTGAAAATTTTGACATCATGCCACCTATCCCTTCGTCGATGTTATTTATGAAAATAAGAAACAATAGTGATCCAAGAACTGATCCTTGAGGGACCCCACTCCTGACGAATATTCATTAATCAACAACTCTCTGACTTCTGCCCTGCAGCCACCTAGCAATCCATCTTAGAATTATATAACCAATAATCCCAACCTGTTCAAGCTGATACAGTAACCTCTCATGAGGGGCCGAGTCAAATGCTTTGCTAAAATCCAAATAAACTATGTCAAAATTGTTCCCTAAATTCGGCTCATGAGTAACTGTGTCAAAATAGCCTAAGTTTGTTAAGCATGATTTACCCTTAGCAAAGTCATGTTGCGTGTCCTTCACCTTCAACTAGAGCAGTGTGCACTTGAATATTCAAGTGATGCACTCCCAATTTGGGGGGGGGGGGAGCACATCACTTGGCAGATCAGGAGATACTTGAGTCCCTGACAAGCTCCCAGTTAGTTTTGTTTCTAGGGCAAGCACTCATTTCTTCAGTGACTCAAATTCTTCTCATAATGCACCAAGTTGTAATTTGAGATCAGTACACTCCTTACATAGGTTGCAAAGAAAAGAATCACCAGACAAGCTAGGTCTGTCTAATAGACCACCCTTAGAATACATGCTACAGGCTATACAAATGACAAACTCGTGACTCACACTGGAAATAACTGCAGGCATTTCTATTTGAGTCCTAAAGTCACTGGGCTTTGTGTTTTAAATGAATCTTGTGACAATCACAATTTAAGTAAAATTTGAACTTTACAAAGATTATGAAATTTAAATTTACACTATTTAAATTTGTTAACAAAATGTTGCAGAAATTATTAAACTGTTGACAAAACTTAAATCACTAAAGAATTTTAGTGATTAAGATACCAAAAGAAAGTTACAAAATACCAGCAAAAATATCAATTACAAAGGATATTTGAATATGATAACAAAGGTTGTTATTGTTATTTGGTTTTCAGGAGCATTAGCAACTAAGGCCATATTGCTCCGGGGATATGCGGTGGTCATTCCCTGACCTTTCTGCATCCTCTGTTGGTGGTGGTGATGGGCTCGAACCCCGGTCTAATCAAGAAGTGTGCGCTATGCATGATAACAAAGGGTATCTGAATATAATGTGAGGAATGGTTTGAGAGTATATGTATTTTTCTAAACTTTTTAACTTGTTATGGATTGTTAAACATGATATGATTAATCGACATATGATCTATTCAATAATCGATTGTGTTATACTACCAGCCCCATTAAAAAAAAAATCCAATATCCCAATAAAATTATCATACAGTTGCCAAATTGTTATGGTAATTATGATAATGATAATAATTTCTGGTTAATTAACTGCTTATTTCAATTCAAGTTTATGTTTAAATTTTAAATTAATTTTAACTTGATTTTGACTGGGACTTCCTGGAGTTACTTTTCCATTAAGTAGTTTGGGACTTCTTCAAGATATCTGCATGGAATAGGTTGCAATAAGCATTGTGGCAGTTAACGCCTTGTTTCTTGTTGATTCCGAAGCTTCTGAAACATTTTATAAAGTAGGCTTCTTTGAAGGTTCTTCTATAGTACAATGAATCTGTTGTCAGTACTATGGTGTTTGAGAAGTCCCATGTGCCTCTTCAGGAAAGGGCATGTGCAGGACTTTTGATTCTGCTGTTTTGTGTCTTTCTTATGTTCTTGTGTCTTTTTGTCAAGTCTTGTAGGCTGAGTTGCATGAGCATTGTATAAGCTACACAGGGTCTCTAGGGTTAGATGGTTGATATTTGTTCCTGGATGGTTTTTTGTTTCAAATATTGGGTTCCTGCATAGAATAGGGACGTTGTAGGTTTTTGCTATGATGCTAATGCCTGGGATGTTTGTTTGTTTGTTATTTGGTTTTTAGGAGCATTAGCAACTAAGGCCATATTGCTCCGGCATATGCGGTGGTCATTCCCTGACTTTTCTGCATTCTCCATATTTGGTGGTCATGGGCTCGAACCCCAGTCTAATCAAGAAGCGTGTGCTATGCACTGCTGCTCCTGCCCACCTGGCTATGGGCCTGGAATGTATGGAATAATGAGCTTGGTCTTATGTTTGTCTTCTTTTTTTTGTGCCAGTCTGGAACTGTTGTATTATAATCTCTTTTAAAAAAAAAAAAAAAAAAAAGTCTAACATTTTGCAAGGAATGTTCCAAATTCAATGAATAAGGTATAGTGTATTTAGACTAAGAGATACAAAATGTGAAAATTTTGTTACATTAAGAGATACAAAATGTGAAAATCAATAACAAGAGATTTATAGTTTCCATTTTCGTGTCTTCATTTCGGCAATTTATCGATAACTGCATCAAAATTAATTTTACTGGTATATTCATTTTCAGTAGATAATATAGCTAGACTTGATAATCTAGTCTGATCCATTGATGAGCAGAAGTAATTTTTAATTAATTTTACTTTGGAAAAGTTTCTTTTGCAAGAACCTATAGATACACATACTGTTATAAAAGAACCTTAAACACAATAATAAATTTGGTAGAGATTCTGAAAAATCCCACTTCATAATAAACTCTAAACACTGCAAAGTTGTCCACTGTTTTGCTTCCTCAACAATTATTTTTGAGGCTTGTAATTGAGGTCTTAGTCAGCAAATTTCTAATACAATTTCTTCATGATGAAATTCATCGAAAATTTCGGTCAGCTTTGAAATATGCATTTCATATTCTTCTTTCTTCACAACAACCAAATCATAAGGTTGAATAATGGCAAACATTGAAAGAATTTATTCTGTAGCTTTCGAACAAACCTCCAATTCTTGATGAAACCTATTCAGGCATTCATACATCACTCTTTTTAATTATTCTTTGGAGTATCAGTCTAGCATCCTTCATCATTTCTCCTGGCATTTGTTTTTTTTATCCTTATTTTTCCTCTTCTCCCTATTGAAATGCCCATTTCCTCACAAGTTGTATTTGTGAAATGAAGAGCCCTTCCTGCAGTTTTATTTCTTTCTTCATTAATAAATAATTTTAAGGTCTGTAACTTTACAACACATTTTTGCAGGCTTATTCTGACTGTTTGAAAAACAGTCGCTCAAATAAGTAAAACTTTCAACATTAAATGCATGATGGAAAAATGTATGGCCAGAGTCAGTTCATTCATGAAATATGGTCGAACCACATTTCCTGATGAATCAGGAATTATTGGTAGAAAAAGAGGCTGGCGAAGTGGATTTGGTGGAAATGGCATCGGAGGTAAACCAAATCAATTCAGAGGATGATGTGCAGATGAAAATTCTGAAGTTCCAACTTTTACCCTAAAAAGCATACGGGAAGGCATAAACTTAGCCTTGCAATTACAATCTTATTTTTTGAATGCAGATCCTTCAACTGAAAGGAGCACAAAGTTCAAAAGGGAGCTTCAAAAATACTTAGCTCCATAACATAAAATTTACAAAGATCTATCAAGAAAAAGATACTCAAAATCTAGATGCTGCAAAAAAAAAAAAAGTTCAGATGATGAAGATATCCTGCAACAGAGAAAATGTTCTTGTTTGATTGTGCTTAGCAGTGATGAAGAGGAAGAAAATTAAATGAATGTACATTATCTAACAAATAAAATTTAAATGCTCGAGGCATAATATATTATGAGTTTAAAATAGACTATAAAATACCGGTGTAAATATACCATAGCGAACCCATGATGAAAAACTACATAAGTAGTGTAAAGGCATTGATTTAACTTATCTCATATTGTGACTACCTTCAAAATGAGTTACCATATATTGCACTACCTCGAATAAGTAATACTTCACTAACAGAGAAGACTATTGTTACTTATTCTCAGTGGAAACCACCACCACCCAAAGGGCAGTGTTTCAAGGCTTATTAGCCTATCTTCGGTGGGTGGGCAGGTACCTAGTGTTGCAATCATGTCAACCCAATCGATGCCTTTACACTACTTACGTAGTTTTTCATTATGAGTTCACTATGGTGTATTTACACCGATATTTTATATTATCTAACATATATGTATCACAGTTTGTAGGACGTTTGTTCAGTTATTACTATTTTTAATAAAAATTAAATTAAGTTTCTGTTAGTTATAAAAAAATATGGTGTATTTTTGTTAGCTTTTGGAACATAATCTCCCTTTTTATACTGGTTCTTAGTCTCGTATAACACGGTTTTGCACTACATGAGATTTTATAGGAACCTAACTACTGTGTTATATGAGGGTTACCTGTATATTACAATTACCAATATTACATGGGCTCGAACCCCAATTATAAATATACAATTCTAAAATATTAAGTTTGAATTATTGTTACAATAGAAACCAGGTATTAAATTAAGTAAATCTTAGGTAAATACAAGATTAACTTTTTATATATTAGAATTGTATCTCTACCTTGACGTGATGGTGGGGCTTGTACGCTCTAGTGATCCTGAGAGCTATGTCAGTGGTAGCTTAGTTACTGGTAGGGCCTCCCAAGCCAAACGAAAGTGAAGAGACAAACGAAAAGAGATACCCTGGTCCTCCAGGTTGAGTGCAGGGCTGACAACCCTGCCCTATAAAAGATCTAACCGTTATATATAACTTGACAAATGAAACCGGATAGCCCTTATGGAAACAGACCAGGGCTCGAAATAAGGACACGAGTTTGGTATTGAGATCTGGAACTTGGAATGTGCATACTCTGTTGCAGGCTGGAGCTACGAACGCATAGCAGAGGAAGTTGAAAAGTTTAAGATGGATATTGTTGCTCTCCAAGAAGTTAGATGGAAAGGTAAAGGTGTGATTAATAAGTCGAAATTTACAATTTATTACTCTGGAATTGATAAAAAGACAGGGAGAAAAGGGTGTAGGATTTCTGATTTCTAGGAGAATGCACAGATCAGTACTTGCCTTCACACCAGTGTCTGGGAGAATTTGCAGCCTTAGAATTAAAGGTAACTTCCATAATGTTACCTTCATTAATGTGTACTTCAACTGAGGGTGCGAATGATGATGATGCAGATGGATTTTACAATGAACTCCAGGCTGTGTGTGAAAGAATTCAAAGACATGATGCTATTATAACTCTCAGTGACTTCAATGCTAAACTAGATAGGGAAGAAGTTTTCATGGGTCTTTGGAAGACACAGCCCCATAACTACCTGGTTTCCAAGAAAGAATATTCATAAAGGTACATGGAAAATCCCTGGTACAAATCAGGCTAATCAGATTGATCATGTGCTGGTCTCTAAGAGGTGGGCTATTGCAATTGAAAATGCCCATTCTTTTCGGGGCATCAGCTCCAATTCTGATAATTTTCTAGCAGGAGCCAGAAAAATAGAGAAATTGAAAGACAGGCTTGTTGAAACAAAGTATCAAGCAGAGTTGGCCCGAAGACAACTGCAGGAACAGGAAAACAGTGACAAGATTGAAGGTAAACAGACTTGCATAAAGGCTGAAATTTTGGGTGCAGCACATGTAACCTTGGGTGAGACCTCAAGGCCAAGAAATGAGGAATGGTATGATGATGAGTGTTGAGTAGCAGTAGAATTGAAGAGACAAGCCAGCATGAAATGTTTGCAGTAGAATAGCAGAGTGAATAGTGAACACTACAAGAAAAAACAGATTGCCACAGCTAGATTGTGTAGAAAGGAAAAGAGAGAAGCTTTAAGAAGGAAGGTCGACAAAATGGTGGAACATTACAAGGAAATCATTCTTCTTCTCCTCCTTACTTTCTTGGTGATTCCCTTCCCTTCTCTCTCTCAGGGTAACACGGGATTTTTTTTTTTTGGCTGGTGCAGCATAAGCCTCAGGCTTCCTTGCACCATATGGCTAATAATAATAATAAGTAGAAAGTTTCATAAGATTAAAGAAAGTACACAGGAATTCTGATTAAAAGTTACTGCATGTAGGGATAATGAAGGGAACTTGCTGACTGAGAGAAAGGAGGTTCTAAAACAGTACAAAAAGTATTTTGAGAGAATTTTGACAGGAGATAAGACTGAAACAAAACAACTATTGTACTATACAGTAGAACTTTTCGAAGAAATTCAAAAAGTTAAGTGCTTGAAGAACTTTAAAGCACCAACAGCTGATGGAATAACTGCAGAGTTGCTGAAGAATACATAATCTGATACTATTAATGTGGTCTGAAGAAAAAATCCCGGATGAATGGCCACTTTGAATCATACAGCCGATTCACAAGAAGGGCAATAAACTGCTTTGCTCTAACTATAGAGGTATTACATTTCTGAGCATTACTTACAAGGTTTTGTCGGGAGTTATTTATAATATACTGGCAGCACATTCAAAGAAAATCATTGGAGAATATCAGTGTGGTTCACTGAATATAACTGATCAGATTTTCATTTTGAGGCAGATACAGGAAAAAGCATTTGAGTATAATATACACTTATTTAATCCATATGTAGATTTCAAACAAGCTTTTGATTCACTCAACAGAGAAGAAATGTTAAATGATCTCCTTCTCCTGGGCATACCTGCAAAGATTGTTAGGCTCATAAAAGCAACCCTGGCTGGCTCTAAAGTAGTGGTGAGAATTGACAATGAGCTGACCACTCCCTTTGACATTAACACTGGTGTTAAACAGGGAGATGCACTCTCTACTGTGTTATTTAACTTGGTTTTAGAGGTGGCTGTCTGAAAATTAGAAGTGACTGGACACATAGGAATAAAGACAGTGCAGGTCTGTGCATATGCTGATGATGTCGCTATTATCGGTAGGACTAAAGGAGCACTGGAGGAAACAGTGGCCAGACTGAATAGTGAAGCACAAAGAAGAGGACTTAGGATAAATGAAGGGAAGACAAAATATATGGAAGTCCGGAGAATGTCAGATAACAAAGAAAATTTAAGAACCAACAGCTTCTCGTTTGAGCATGTTCAGAATTTCGCCTATCCAGATTCGCAGATAAACCAGTCCAACTCTATTACTAATGAAATTAAGTCCCATATCCTGAGTGGAAACAGATGCGTCTATCAGAGCCGCTGTGACCCTATGTGCCGCCAGTAAGCGAAATCAAATTTCCCATCCCAAAATATTTGGATTAAAAAATAAAATAAGGCGTAAATAATTATTATTAATTGATTGAAAAAGAAAAGAATTACAACATATCTTACATATAATATGATGAAACAACAAACAAAAATAACAAAATCATTCTGAAATTCTGTAAATAAACTTTAAATTCTAAATCACAGTAATCGTGCCCACAATAATAAAATAAAAGGAAAATTATAATGTTAAATAAATTTGTTTCCTTAGGAAACATTTTAAAAAAATTTTTGAAATTTTATTAATTATTAATTTTTTAAAATTTATTAATTATTTCATTTATGTTTATTTTTTTCAAAAGATCATTTTCTATTGAAATTATTGCCAAATTAGAGAGTCATTGTTGAGACATTGTCGATTATAAACAATTTTTGATTAATTTTAATTTTGAAAAACTCTGTTCACCTGAAGCAACTGAAATTGGTAAAGTTAGAAAAATTCTTAAAGCAACTGCTACAATATAGAAACTGCTACATTTAGAAAAATATCTGCAAAATCGTTTTTAAAAATATATTGTAAAACTTCCAATGGATTAATATTGTCTTTAATATAAATTTGAAGTACAGTAAACCCTCGATTTAACTGACCCCGATATAACGGATTTCGGATTTAATGGACCGGACAAATAATAATACAGTAATGTAAATATTAATCTCAACCATATTATTTTTTTTTTAGGTTATACAAAACTTCAGTATTTTAATAAATTAAAAATTAACAATAATTACCTATTTCCATTATTGTTTTGATAATTACCTACTTTTATTTTTATAATCAAATTCAGTTTCCTGAATTTGATTATAAAGTCAGGAAATTGTTTTTTTATTCTTTCTGAAAATGTGTTAAAATAGCTGTTTTCCCAGATTACAGAGAAGAGCAGGTGGTGACTTGCGAGCTGAACATGACTCAGGACACTAAACTGCAGGTCTACCGACTCACTTTGTTTCGGTCAGGTTGTATACAGAGTGTTTCTGTGATTTCTGAATTGTGACTTTATTTATTAAATAATTTTACAATCCTTACAATTTAAAAATGGCATCAAGTGATAGAGGAGTTAAAAGAAAGCATGCAAACTAGCTGTGGCAATCTGTTTTTCCTTGTAGTGTTCACTATTCACTTTGCTATTCCACTGCAAACATTTCACGCTGGCTTGTCTCTTCAATTCAATTATATGTGGCACAGAAATTAGAACAAGGCATCTCAGTAGCACATGTTTCTGAAATTTACGGCGTAAAAAAACAAACTGTTTCTAATATCTGTAAATCAAAGGCCAAATTGCAACATTTTTCTTTAAAATAGTGTTAATAGCTCTTTTTTACTTAAGAACAATAAAAAAATGCCCCCCACCCCAAGGTTACATTCGATTTAACGGACTTTTGGCATTAACAGTATTGATGTTAAATCATCAATATTGGACTCATTACGATCAACGTCACTTAAATAGCAAATCTGCAAAAATTTAATAAATCATCATCTGACCATTTTTTAAATTCAGAAATATTATAAAGCATTTTAAATATTTCTCCATGTTCTTTCATTTTTGTAAACCTTTCAGTTAAGGAGAAAATTGTTGTGTTATTTAAAAGAAAATATTAACGTTGAAATTTTGTTGCGGATCCTGAATAGCTTCCGCTCTACTTTCATAATCGAAATGACATATTTTCCTTACAGTGCTTGCTTTTGGAAACGATGCTTCAATGCCAATGATAGTAGCCATATTTTTTGGGCTGCTTCCTCTGTTCTATTTTCTTTAAAAATTCCATGATATTTTGTAGACATGTATATCAGAATCCATTTTTTTTTTTTTGAAGCATTTTACTTACTGGAATAATTTTATTTAAAATATCATGCCAAATTATAATCAAAGAAACTTATAAGACGTTATTTTTAAGGTTATTGATTTATTATTATTATTATAATTAGCCATATGGTGCAAGGAAGCCTGAGACTTTTGCTGCACCAGACAAAAAAAAAAAAAAAAAAAAATTTCTGAGTTACCCCTGAGAGAGAGAGAGAGAGAGAGAGAGAGAGAGAGAGAGAGAGAGAGTCAGAAATAGAAGGAATCACCAAGAAAGGGAAGAATGATGATATCCAACTCAGAATTATGGGCGTGCCAAGCCCACACTCAAGAGATGTGAGCCCCTGGGGGTGTTTCTTCCTTGTATCCATATCTCTATTTTTGTCTTCAGCGATTATACCAAAATCATAACAAAATATGTAGTTTCTTTAGTATTTTATCTGTAATATTTTATGAAATTATTTCAATATTTTCATTTTGTATTTGATCACCCAAATAATGCACAATATTTTTCGATTCAGATTTCTGAATAGGGTGAATATTTTCTGCCATAACTGAATCAAATTTAGCAATTGTTTCACTAAGTTCTAAAAAGTTACCATTATCATTTTCATATAAATCTTTTGAAGATCCCCTGAATGCTATATATTGCTTTGCTAAAAATAGTATCGTATATATTATTCTGGCTGAAAACCAGACATGGCCAAAGAACGGAGTGATTGTCCGGTCAAGTTCGATAATTGGCTGATTATTGGGAATGCGTAATTTACATCATTTTGTTTTTCTGATTGTTTGATTGGATTTCTGATTCCTCAGGAAATGTGAAATTATTGTGCTGTAGTTCCATTTGCAAAAGGATGGATGTAAGACTATAATTGAACGGTGTACGAGTGTGAATTTTCTAGCTTTGGAATAGAAGTGTTTTCAGTATGGAAGTTTGATGAAGTGTACAGTAGCCGAGTGGTCAGGAGTGGGAGTGCAGTAGCACACGTTCTTTGAGTAGACCGGGGTTCAAGCCCCTGACTGCTGAATACGATCGATCTGCCAACCCGCACTGGACCAGCATAGCAGATTATGGTCCATTTTCCCTCAGCATGAATTGTTGAGGAGGCTTCCATCCTGCAGTGGGTTGATAATGGCTGCAATTTACTTTTTTTTTTTTTTTTTTTTTTTTTACCAGCGGACAGGCAAGGTTTTTGGGGTTTTTTTCCAAGTTGTTTCTTGACGATTTGGTGTTTTTTGCAGTAACTGTATGAGTTGTTAGTATCAGGTTCTCTTTATACTAGCAGGGGTGTGGTGGGCAGCTGGGTTCAGACAAAACCCACATAGGACAAGGCCAACTTGGACGAAACTGCCTTGGACAAATAATAACACAAAATATTCCCAGAGAAGTGTTCTTTAAGTGTTCATTCTTAAAGAACTACAAATACAGTTAGTCCTCATATAACATGTGTTTACACTACACGAATTTGATCATACACGATTTAAAAATAGGGGAACGATATCGTATATAACATGAACCGAATTCACTTATGCATGATTCGCCTTCGTTTTTACAAGAAATGGCAGTCGAATGCGGAATCACCCCAACTGAATGCAACACAATAGGAATGAAGAGAAGATTCTGAAAATGTATTTATGTTTTTTATAGCAATTAGGGGAAACACATTTCACCATAATAACGTAAAAACCCACACAATTCCAACTATCGGTATTATCACAAATGCAATTAGATCATGTTTACAACTAGTTTATAACGGATTCCACTAGCAGAAACGCAACTGTAAATTGTTTTTATTGTTTTATGGAAGTAACCCCCAGAAATGTGCTTTAGTAAAATATGGGCTAGCGAGGTGTTAATAGTGTGTTTCTGCCTTTACAGTGTTGTTTATTCAGTTGCTACACACATGCAGCTTTGTTTATATGTATCAAGCGTGCCTCCTCATTTTGTAATTGTTCTTTATTCCCTAAAAATGAATAAAATACTTAAAAGGTGTGAAAAGGAAGCATCCTGGTGAAGACACTACAGATTCAGAGAGAAAAAGAAAAGCAATATCGATAAACAAAGGCGGACTGGATCAAAAATTCTTACCCGGGAAAATCTGTAGTGACCTCATTCTAGCGTTTATGGCCAAAATCACACTGGCCTCTGGCCCACCGGGGTTTCCCTGGTAAGGCTTGTGGCCAGTCCACCTCTGTCGATAGAGAAAAAAATGTGAAATGCTTTGAGCAAAGTGAAAGACCATGTGATATTGCATGTGCTACAGGCCTAAATGAGGCAATGCCAAGAATTACAAAGAATGCAGAGAAAATAAAAACAACTCAGGAACAAGTCAAAGTGTAACGTAGGAACACTCAAAGTGTAATTAAAATCTATTAGATCAAGACACAAAGAATTGGAAGAGATGGAACAGCTGTCATCTGTTTGTATAGAAAATCAAACAAAGAACAAGTTTGCTTATGATAGAAGCAAAAGCATTAGCAATATTTCATTACGTGATAGTCGTAATAAAATACGTAAGTTTTTTATTTATGATTATTTATTGTGTTTGGTAATGTTTTGGTTACAAATGTGTGTTTAATCTTGGGTGGTCGGCATGTAACCCTATTTTTCCACATAGGGCCTGATGTTTATATTTTTCCTCATAGGGCCTCGTGCATTGCACGAGGGTTTCTAGGAACACAACTAACATGCTATGTGAGGAATGACTGTATTGTAATAAGAAAAAAAATTATGGCTTAAACATTTTGTATTATTATTTGTCCGAGTGGATTTTGTCCTACTTTGCACTTTAATTGAGGGGAATTTGTGCTACACACAGGGTCTGACATATTGTGATGTCACGTGACACCCCCTGGTAACATGAAGGCGAGGAAGATAGGGAGAAAACAGTGAGTGGGAGGTGCCTTCACGTTCTATCACTGCCTTCTTCCTCTCTTTCTGGCCGCAGTATGGGGTTATACCCATGTTCTGGATATAATCCTGCAAATATAAATATGAAACACAGATTCAGATAATAAGCAAATTATCATAAGTCTGTAATTTCGTGTATTGTATTTATTTCAAATGAATTATTTGCCTGCCGTGTTGAATACTGGTAAATGTTAATCAATCAGATGACCAGCATGACTTCTGGGTATCTAGGAGGCAGTGGATAAGCACTAATTGTCTGAAGGCCAGAGGTGCAAACAATGCATTCCGAATTAAGTCTCTCATAATCTGTTCGTTATATGGAAATTTTCTTTGTTCTACAAAAACTATTTTAAATTAAAAAAAATTTTTTTTTTGGCACCCTCCTGAACTGCTGCCAGTAAGCGATACTTACCTCGCCTACTCATTTGCAGTGGCCCTGGTTTCTATGCACATGAAAAACTAATGAAGTCCAGAGTATTGAATGGACATTTAAAATTAAGGTATATACAAAAATCTCATTAGACCAGTTGTAACATACGGTTGTGAAGCTTGGACAAGTAAAGATGAGCGGTTGTTGAGTGTTTGAGTGTAGAATTTTGCAAAAATTCTTTAGGCCCATACAAGAAGTTGATGGATCCTGGAGGATCAGAAAGAACCTTGAACTTGACAATCTTATTCAGGGTGTGGACATCGTCGATTTGTGAAGAGCCAGAGACTTGCCTGGTTGGGACATATTATGAGAATGGATGACAGCAGAACAACTAAGAGGATAATGGAATGGAAACCTATTGGTAGGAGGACAAGAGGAAGAACGGGGAAAAGATGGATGGATGACGTAGAAGAGGACTTAAAGGCCATGAAAATAAGAAGTTAGAGAAGTTTGACTTCTGGGAGAGCTTACCAGTGAAACATCATTGAGAAGGCTAAGACCCACCCTGGGTTATAATGCCAGAAGAAGAAGATATTAAAATTGCAATACATATTTTGCAGAAATGAATTTCAGTAGATTTCTTTTCTGCTAGAGAATAGCCTTTCCATAAGTACCATGATTCTATTTTGGCTATGGAAAGTTGAAATTGCTTTTCAATGGTATTAGTTTGTGACTGACAAGAGATGATGAGGTCGATGGTAAACATGTAGAATTCAACTGTATTTGGTATGTTCCAAGTCATGTTGGTAATTCTTATTGTAAATAATGTTGCACTGAGGATGGAACCCTACAGTACACACTACTCTTGGTCAAATGATTTGGATAAATTGTTCAGTTAGTTAACCTAAAATGTTCCGTGGCATTGGAAGTTTTATATAAATTGGGGTAATTGGCCTCTTAAACCAAAAGAATGAAGATCTCGAAGAACAACACATCAGCAAGTGGTATCGAAGGCTTTCTCAATATCGAGATTAACCACAACCAGGTGTTGTCTCCTTATGAAAGCAGTGAGGGGATGTTTGCTTCTGGTTTGATCACGTCTAATGAGGATCAATTCTTCTGAAACCCATAATAATTACTGTTTAGCATGTTTTTAGTTTCCAGGAACCACATTAGTCGCCCTATGAGCCATACTTTTCAAGACTTTACCTAAACAGCTAGTCAGTGAAATCAGCCTCTAATTATGTGAAAAGTACAATCCTTTCCTAGCTTCAGGTAGGTTAGGATAATTGAGTGATGCCAGGAGTTTGGGTAAGTATTTTCTAAAAATATTTTATTGAAGAAATTTAACAATGAGCTTTTTGCTTTGTTTCGTTGTTAAACATTATGTAGTAGACTCCATCTGCACCACTACTGGATGTTTTATTGAGAGATTCTAAAAGTTCTGATGACACAAATGGCTGGTTGTACGGGTGTGATACCATAGTATAGAAGTAGATTTGTACTGTTCTACAGATACCTTAATTTATTGAAAGAATGAACTGTAAGCAGATACTGCCAATAATACTGGCAAATGATTCAGTTAAGACATTTGTTATAAATGTGCTAAGGCTTGAACAGCCTTAGCACATTTATTGAAAAACCAAGGTTTAGATAAAGGATGAGATTTTAAAGTGGAGTGTGAAATAAAGGATTCCATTCCTACAAGGATAATTTCACTGACACGATCTGAGCAAATGTTGACATCAGAAGTTTTGAAACAGTTATCCGAACAAGGAAAATAAGAAAGGAAATCTCGCAGGTCATCCCATTTTGCATTCTTTTAATGCCAAACAATACGAGGTTGGGAATAGCCATGAGATAAAGGCTCCATTGGAGAAGAGAAAATCACCAAGTTGTGATCTGAAGTGCCTAAAGGACCACTCACTTCGACTGTATACTTAGAAGTTTGTGAGGAAAAGATTTGTTAGAAGTTTGTGAGGAAAAGATCAAGCGTGCTGGCTGCATGGTTAGGATTGTCCGCTATTCTTGTAGGTAAATGAACAATCTGTGCAAGGTCATTAGAAATTGCAAAAGCCTCAGCTAGGTCGGTGTGACTAGAAAATGGAAGCCCACTGGAGTTGTGAAAATGAAAATCACCTAGGAAAATTACCTCACTGTTAGGAAAGTTGGAGTGGAGAAAGTGAGATTGCAAAGAGAGGAAGTCAAAGAGCTCCAAGTGATTAGTGGAGTTGGGAGAACGGTAGAGACAACAGATGAATTTGACACAATGAGGTAGAGAGATTTTAAGCCGGAGAAGACCGAAGAGAGGAGATTCCAAATTACCAATTCGGAACGGACATATGCACAAGTACTACCTTTGAGGCGAAAGGAATCATACAGTGAATAATTCAGGCAACTGAGATGAGCAGTAGTTGAATCAACCGATAACTGAGATTCTGTCAGAAAAAGTACATGGGGTTTGGTCATTACCAAAACAAAAAAGAAGAACAAAGGATCCAAAGAAATAACTTCATAATGATATACTCAGCCGTACCAAGTGAAATGTGGGCATCATCGGGAGTTGCTGTTATAATAAAGAAAGAATGGGAAAACAAAATATTAGACTACTCTTGGATATCACCCAGAATATTGAAATTAAGACTAAAAATTCTATCTTATACAATAACAATCATTGGCATCTACGCACTAGTAGAAGGCAACATTGATGAAACCACAGAATTTTATGACGAATTACAACAGATCATAGACCAAACTAACAAAAACGAATACCACATACTAGCAGGAGATTTTAATGCAAGGGTTGGTGCTGAATCCGTAGACAAATGTATAGGATCAGAAGGTGAACCTGTCCTCAACAATAACGGAAGATACTTGACAGACTTCTGCATTTTTAATAAACTTAAAATTACAAATACTTTTTTCAGACACAAGAATATCTATAAATTCACATGGGAAGCAAGAAACACAAAGTCTATAATAGATTATATTATCATTAATGAAACTTTAAATGACAAAATTAGAGACAGTGTATTCAAAGGCAGTGAAATTGATAGTGATCACTACCTAGTAGAAAGCACTTTCAAAATAAAAAGACATTATCTTAGTAGAAAGAAGAAAATACCAACGAAAACTACTAAGAAATTAAAAATACATTTGTTGGAGATGAAAGTACTAAATTCCTGTATGAAAGTTGATTGAAAGATAAACTCAAATCAGATGAAAGCGATAATGTTGAGGAAATCTGATCAAACATGAAAAAATCAATTCTGGGAGCTGCTGAAGAAAGTCTTGAATATAAACCTATAAAAAATAAAAACTGGCTAAGAACTTGGAACGAAGAATTGAAACAATCAATCAATGAGAAAAAAAAGACCTATAAACTGTTCCTACAAACCAAATACCTACATCTACACATAAAATCTAAAAAGCTTAGAGCAGAAGTTAGAAAACTAACAAGAAGAATCTGACGAGATGACTGGGATAAATTTGTTAAATCTTTAGAACGTGATATCACAGGCCCACAGAGAAGAGGTTTTAAAATTTTTAAGAAATTACAACTAGACACAAATGATCAAATAAAAACCAACTCCATCTCTCAAGTAGAATGGAAGCAACACTGTTCCAAACTATGGTACAACCCTGGCACTAGGGAATTGGAAGATGAATCTGTGGTAACCGAAGATGAAGAAAATATAACAACAGAAGAACTAGAGTTATTATTACAAAAACTGAAAAAGCCCAGGCATAGTCAATTTGAATGTAAAACTATTTAAATATGGTGGCACCTTACTAAAAAACACACTACTAAAATTATTTAACATCATATGGCATAAGAAACAGATACCCAAAGATTGGGAAACATGAATGGTAATCAATTTACACATAAAAGGCTCCAGAAATAACCCTAACAACTACAGAGGGATAACACTGCTATCAACTGCTTCAAAGCTATACTCTAATATACTAAAGAATAAACTTAATAAATACAGTGAACAATTCTTAGAAGAAGAACAATGTGGATTCAGAAAAGGGAGAAGCACAAAAGATGCCATTTTCTCATTACAACAAATTTTGGAGAAAAGAGAATTAAATGGTTGGTTATTAGGATTTTTATGGCGCATCAGCATATAGTGTGCCAAGAGAATTAAATCTACCAACATTTCTGCTATTTACTGATTATAAAAAAGCATATGACAATGTAAACCAGGAAAAACTTTGGCAGATTCTATGTGAAGAAAATATCCCAACCCAGCTCCGGAAAGCGGTGCAAAGCCTTTATAAAAACTCAAAAGTCTGCATAAAATATTTTAATGGTCAACTCTCAGACCCATTTAATGCCAATAAAGGAGTCAAACAAGGATGTGGACTATCACCATATTTATTTAATATCTATATCAATAAAATTATTAAAGAATGGAAACAAACCATTAACAATGGAATACAGTTGAACAACAGGAATAAAATCCAAACTATATTATATGCTGATGATCAAGTTATAACAGCAAAATCTGAAGATGAACTACAGACAGCACCAAATGAACTGAATAAAATAGGTAAAAAGTACGAGATAAAAACAAAATCAATGGGATTATGTGGAAAAAACATACAAAGAGTCAAAATTGTTATCGATGACAAAATAATAGAACAAATATCTGACTTCACCTATTTGGGAAATTTAATATCAAATGAAGGGAAAGACATCCATACTAAACTACAAAAATAAAAAAAAAAAATGAATGGAACGATTAAATGCCACTTCGGAAAACAAATGACAACTGAAACAAAATTACGACTGGACAACATCACTTCAAAATCAGGTATCTTCTACAGCTGTGAGACTTGGGTCATAAATAAGAAAAATGCACACAAACTAGAAGCAGTACAAATGAGATTTTTAAGACCATTTGTACTGCTTAACATCATATGGCATAAGAAACAGATACCCAAAGACTGGGAAACATGAATGGTAATCAATTTACACATAAAAGGCTCCAGAAATAACCCTAACAACTACATTAGGCTTTACAAGATTAATTACAAAGAAATTTAGATATCCACGAGAAATTAAAAGTAGATAACATAGTAAATGACATAAAACGGTATCAGAAAAAGTGGAGCACCCACCTAGAAAGAATAAACCCAGACCGGATCCCAAAAGTAGCCTTTAACTACAAACCTTTAGCATTAGTAGAGGCATATGATGCAAGAAAGCAAGCTTATGCAGCATCAGCCAAAAAAAAAACACTTCCATTTCACCCCTCCGTTCGTTCGAAATACCTGTCTAGCTGAGCCTTAAATTAATTTATTTATAACCTACAAGCAAGAGAGATGTGGGTCGACCAAGACAACCATGGCGAGATCAAGACCACCTCCAAGAGCTACTATGGAACAGGTCTTAAAAGACCCAAGCCAGACCAAGTTCATGACTATGATGAATTACATCTTTTCCTTTCTTTTTAGTTTCTGTTAGTGCACAAATGTTAGTTTTTTATTTTCTAATTCTCCTACTATTTCTTCTTCTTTTCCAATACAAGACCTTACATTCCTTGTTCTTACAGTTATTATTTCTTTTTTCATGTAGAATTTCCCTAATCCGTTCCTAGTGAATTCAGTCTGGTTTCTATCCTTTAATTTTCTTTGAGCATTTCAATTTTACATCTAAAGGGTGGGTTACTAGCCCTTCTCTTCAATGGTGGACTATACTTTGTCTCACCCTATCCTTCAATTTATCTGGCTAGGGTGGCCCTACCAGGAGCTTAAACTCCTGCCAGCATAGCTTTTGGTGTCATTAAGAGAGACGGCAAGGGAAGTAAGAAAACTGTTAGCCATAATTATGAGGGCATCCTTGAATTCAGGGAGATCCCCGTGGACTGGAGATGTGCAAATGTATGCCCAATTCACAAAAGGGGGGAACGATATGAGTAATTACAAACCTGTCAGTTTAGCTTCTGTTCCAGGAAAAATTATGGAGTCGTTGGTTAAAGAAGCAGTGCAGGATCATCTACACAAGGCTGCAGTTACACTTCAGACACATCATGGGTTTGTTAAGGGGAAATCTTGTCTGACTAATAGGACCGTATACTACGATGTGCTTACAAAGGAACTGGATGCAAAAAATAATTTTGATATCATATACAGTAAACCCTCAATTTCACAGACTAATAGGGAAGAAGGGGTCTCTGTTAATGCCAAAAGTCTGTTAAATCGAATGTAAGCTGGGGGGCATTTTTTATTGTTCTTAATGTAGTTTTTATCTTGTGCAACTTTCATGTGTTTTCTACTCCCCTCTGTAAAACCACATTTAGAGCTATCAACACTGTATTTTAAAGAAAAATGTTACAAATTGGCCTTTGATTTATGGATATCCATAAATCAAAGGCCAATTTGTAACCAGAAACTGTTTATTTTTTACGTCGTAAATTTCACAAACACGTGCTACTGAGATACCTTGTTCTAATTTCTCAATTAGCTCTAATTTCTGTGCCACATTTAAGTTCACACACTTTCTTTTAACTCCTCTATCCCTTGATGCCATTTTAAATTGTAAGGATTGCAAAATTATTTAATAAATAAAGTCACAATTCAGAAATCACAGAAACACTCTGTATACAACCTGACTGCACGATAGCTTGAGGCATAACGAGACCAAAACAAAGCGAGTCGGTAGACCTGCAGTTTAGTGTTCCCGAGTCAAGTTCAGCTCACAAGTCACCGCCTGCTCTTATCTGTAATCTGGGAAAAAAGCTATTTGAACAAGTTTTCAGAAAGAATAAAAAACAATTTCCTGAATTTGATTATTAACATAAAAGTAGATAATTATCAAAACAATAACAGAAACAGATAATTATTAATACTTTTTAATTAATAATAACACTGAAGTTTTGTATAACCTAAAAAAAATAATATGGTTGAGATTAACATGTACATTACTGTATTATTATTTGTCCGGTCCGTTAAATCCGAAATATCGGGGTCCATTAAATCGAGGGTTTACTATATATATCATGCCCCTCAGTTCATATTTGCTCAAACTTGTCTGAGGTTTTCTGAACATGGTAGTAGAGATTTCCATTGGGATGACATGACTGCTGTTTTTGTGTCCAAATTGTATGAATATACTAGATCATAATAAAATTTTATAAAAAAAAATATGGACCATCTTAAACTTGTTCATCTTTTAATAAATAAAAAACAAAAACACAGAGATTCCTTCCCTCTTCAGGTCTGAAAAAATGTATGGGTAGCTTCCAGAAGAAAAATTCAGCTTTTTCAGATGTTATGAGGCATCTCTCAATGAATTAACTATGAACCATTAGTTCCAGAACATTTCTGTCTTGCACAGAAGTTTACCACTCTTTGCACCTTGAAAACCACTTGAATATTTATGCTTCTGATAGAATCTTCTCCAATTAGTGTCATAACACATTCTTTATTTCTGTAACAATTTTACCATTATCAGTAGCACTATAATGTAAATATTCTCACAGTCTGTGGGTACAAACACACAGAGACATACTAGTAACTTTTTTATGCAGTGTTAAATTTCTTTTTGCTATCTCCAAATCTGCAGAAACATTTAGTTTTTTTTTCCATACATTTGAAAAATTTTTGTAACTCACTGTATTGATAAAAATGCAAACAAAAAACCCAGAAATATTAACTAACTAATCACGAAAAAAGGTTGTTCATTTTATTTTTCTAATAATTCAAAATTCTTATCCATTCATTAAAGAGCATGGATGCATGATAAAGATACAATTACATAGCAAGAAAGAAATTACCTTTAAGCAATTTTTTGACATCATTTACTTTGGCAACATCTTTTGCAGTCTGACCTTCTCCATTTCTAATAAACTCATTTGCATTATTTGCCAGTAACAATAAAACTAATTCCTGAAAAACAATATTAATACTAAATGACATTTATAAAATAAATAAGCAATACTGATATAACAAAAATCAACGAAATATCTATTTTACAGCATTAGAATCATGGATGTATAATTATAAGTATCTCCCTCCCACACACTAAACTTTTTTTAATGGAATTAATAATATCTGCCTTATCTTTAAGAATAAGTATAATTATTTAACTGAAGTATAATCAAAAACTGATCACAATTCAATTTTAAATTCTCATGCACTCAAGTAAGTAGCACCGTAAAATTCTTATTGAGTTTGATACAATAGTAGAAAATATAACAATCGCTACACTTGCATTGATATCATTAAAGTTGTACAGTTATTGTAAACGGTATATCTAAACCAAATGGTTTAGATATACCGTTTCCAAAATAGTGTTCTGCAGAACCCTGAGATTCTGTGAAGTGAAAGCACAGGTTCCACCAGAAAATAAGGGGGGTGGGGGGAATCATCAGAATTCTTCCTTCTCCTCTAATCTGATTTTCCTGTAAAGGCTCATCTGGTTTCATCAAATATCCTGTTGTCAGTTTTTCTCTGGGCACTCTCCCTGACAGTGAAGTCTCTAACTGAGTGCCAGGAGTTTCTGCTTGAGGGTGTCAAGATATGCTTCGATCCTCTGATTATAGATCTCAGGTTTGCTGTAGATGTTGCCTTTCTTGAGGATGACCTTCATGTTGCTGATCAGCTTCTTACTCCTGTTACCCAGTTGGTGCTAGGTCAGTTAGCCTACCTTCACTCTTATCGCTTCTATCTTCTGCTGTGGCCTTTCCAGGCTGGTGGTTTCTTGTCTTTGCATTTTGTGTTATGTTGTTATCTGAGTTTCCTTTCCATTCATCCTAGTAACTGCCACAGTAGCACAGTAAATGGCTGTGCAGATGGCATATAGTGTTACTTCAATGTTGAGATAATCTGGTATTATTTGCCTGTTGAGGTGGTCTGTAACTTTCCACAGAATTCTATTGGGTCTCTGCTTTGGTAGGTTCTAGGTCTTTGTAGGGTCCATTCCCTTGAATTCTGCTAGGGCTTGCTTCCACTATTCCTCTATTCTAGAGGATCATAATCTTGTCTGTTTCCACTTTGTAGTTCTTTAACTGAAGTATAATCAAAAACTGATCACAATTCAATTTTAAATTCTCATGCACTCAAGTAAGTAGCACTGTAAAATTCTTATTGAGTTTGATACAATAGTAGAAAATACAACAATCGCTACACTTGCATTGATATCATTAAAGTTGTACAGTTATTGTAAACGGTATATCTAAACCAAATGGTTTAGATATACCGTTTCCATTGTGTCTGTATTTGTTGTTGTTTGTAGTTGGTCACTCACATCCTGCTTAATTTTTTCCATGATTGCAGGAGCTATCAGGTTCTTTTTGACAATGGTCCGTCTCTGGTATGCTATTTGCTTTTTGGTGACCTGTACAGTCAAAAACCATTCCAACCACTTGGTGTGTAGTTTCGTCCTATATATTATCATGTCTGTCTCTAGCTTCATTACTTTGTAATTATGCTCACATGATGAATGTATTCATTTCAATGCCCCACTTCATGCGTCGGCTTCTTTCTTCCTGGGTCACTAGTACAGTTGTGCAGGAAACACTTCCAGATTGTTTGGCTGGGTTGTCTTACTCTTCCATTATGGCAGCCATATGGGAAGACAGTGCCACTCGCTCGACTGTCATCTGTGGGAGATTGTCTCCGAATTCTTGAACTGACCCCTTTGACTAAGGCACGAGTGACTTTATCCTGTGCCATACTCAATATTTCTACTTCTCATCTTTATCCAGCTATGGAGGTGGACCTGTTTTAAGCTTTGGCTTTTGCATCTAGTAGTGGGTGGTTGTGGGAGTAAAATCAGATGGCTCAGCCATTACTTCGCCCTTGAGAAAAGTACATCCAACGAGGTGACTTTTTCACAATTTTTTTTTTTCCAGGTGCGATTTTAACCCAGGTCCATGATATTGGCAGTCCAGCATCGTAGCCACTAGACTAATCATACCATTATTACTGCTATTATTATTAGTAGCAGTAGAGGCATATGATGCAAATAAGCAAGCTCGTAAAGCATCAACAAAAAAAACTCCAATATCACCTGCCCATCCCTTCCAATAATTTGTCTAGTTCTTCCTTGAATTTATTCAAACTGCCCACTTGCACAACAACAGATAGAAGTTTGTTCCAACAACTAACTACCTACTGGCTAAAGGCAAATGTTCACACGAGCTTTCCTGCAACCAAGGCGCCTCTGTAGCCAGGTGGGAAGGAGCAACAGTGCGTAGCACACGCTTCTTGATTAGACCGGGGTTCGAGCCCGTCACCACCAAATACAGAGGATGCGGAAAGGTCAGGGAATGACCACCGCATATTCCCTGAGCAATATGGCCTTAGTTGCTAATGCTCCTAGAAACCAAACAACAAATAAACAAACCTGCAACCATCCTTCACAATTTGAATTTATGCCATTCATGTGTAGTCTGAGCAAGAGAAAGAATGCCATTAGCATTGAGCTTGCTTGATCCATTCAAAACCTTAAACACCTCAATCAGATCACCTGGTAGGTGCCTAGTCTCCAGATGCTGTAATTTGTGGAACTGAAGCCAGTCTTGGTAAGACCACCATTTCATTCCCTTCCAATCTCATTGCCCTTGTGGGTGACCCAACAGCTAAATGGTCAGAGAAACAACAAAACATAATACTACACAACAAACCACTCACCACACACTTTTTAAAACTCTGGCCTCCACAGAGTTCTGTGTCATACAAACAGAGTACACAATGTGGAGATGGGGGAAACCCCTGCTACCATCAGACAACACACTTTACTTTTTTCTTTTATGAAAACTCCAAACACGAGACGTATTAGAACCTATAGTACTTAGTACTGTGCTTGGGTTGGAGGTTGAGAAGATGAAAGAAGATATTTGTTGACATTAGACTTGAACTTCTGCACACTGTAATTTACAGGAAATACGTATGAAGGAAGATCGTTCCAGAAAACGGCAGTTCAATGAATAAACGAAGAAGATGAAAAGTTTGTTCTGTGAGTTTCAAGTTGGAAAGTAAATGGATGTTGGTGGTACATCTTCAGACTGTTTTGAAAGAGAAAGAGTGGGAATTATAGAAGCCAATTCAGAAGAACAGTGCCAATGGAAGTATCTATAGAAAAGGCATGCAGCAGAAACAGTACATCTATGAGACAGAGTGTGGAGAGACTCCATTAGAGATGAGTCATTAAGTAACCTAACTGCCCTCTTCTAAATGGAATCTAGAAGCCTGAGATAGATTTTGGGAGCACCGCCCAAAAAGTGGGAACAATATTCCATGGTAGGAAGGATTTGCGATTTGCACAGAGTGAACAGCTGTTTGGAAGAAAAGCAACGCCGAGAGCAAAAGAGAAAACCAAGTTTTTTAGATGCAGAGAAAGCAATATTTGTAATTTGCTTGTGCCAAGAGAGATTAGAAGTCAGAGTAATCCCCAAAAGAGATATCATCTTGCCTAGAAATCAGAGAGTCACCAAAGATAAGAATAGGAGCAGAAGAATCCTTTTCGCAAGATATAAGACAGGACTGAGTTTTAGAAGGATTGAAATCAACTAAATTGTCTTTGCCCCACTGGAGATCATCATTTAAAGAAATGATAGCAGATATTTCAGAAGTTGAAATTGATTGAGCAGTGCAAGGTTTCTCAAACTGGAAAGTGGAATGCAATGTGCTATCATCGGCAAAACTATGGATAGGATTTTCGGTCAATGGAAGAAGGTCATTAATATAGAAGAGGAAAAGAGTGGCAGAAAGAATTGAATCTTCGGGGACACCAGCATTAGTGGAGATGTTAGAAGACAGAGAGCCATCTACCATCACCCTCAGTGAGCGGTCAGAGAAAACTGGATAACCAATTACAAAAAAACAGTTGGCAAACCATAAGATGGAAGCTTGTTTAAAAGACCTTTATGCCAAACGTGATCAAAATCCTTTGAGATGTCAAGAGCAACTGCTTGTGTTTCACCGAACTTTTCCATTGAATTTGTCCATGAATAGGTAACATAAGACAGAATATCACAGTGGATCGACACTGATGGAATCCATACTGGCGATCGTTGATCAGACAGAGGATTTCTAGGTCATTTAAGAGTTGGCAGTTAATTGATTTCTCCATTACTTTAGAAAGAGTAAAAGTAATTGGATGGGAGGGATTTGTCACCCTTTTTAGGAACTGGTAGAGAATGAAAGGGATCTGATGGTGGTTGAGCAGGCAGATATGAAGTTCTCTGAGCAGTGCAGACGGGCTGCAAGAGTAGCTCATGGTGTATTGTCAATGATATATAGGAATTTTTCTAGCAGGGATAAGGAGGTGATTATTCCCTTGTATAAGGCAATGGTCAGGCCACACCTAGAGTACTGTATACAGGTCTGGAGGCCTCTTTTCAAGAAGGATGTAGAGCTGCTGGAACGAGTGCAGAGAAGGGCAACAAGATTAGTGAATGGAACAAAGGGGTGCTCTTACGAAGAAAGGCTTAAGGTTTGCAAATTACAGTGTCTGGAGACTAGGCACCAGCGAGGTGATCTGATAGAGGTGTATAAAGCCTTGAATGGTTTGAGCATGCTCAATGCTGATGGGATTCTTCCTCTCGCTCAGAATAATCACCTGAGAGGGCATAAATTCAAATTGAAGAAAGACAGATGTAGGATAGATGTGCGGAAATTTGCCTTTAGCCAGCGGGTGGTTGGTTGGTGGAACAGACTTCCATCCCTTGTTGTGGAAGTTGATAGCCTAAATAAGTTTAAGGCTCAGCTGGACAGGTATTTTGAACGAACAGAGGGGTGAAGTAGTGTTTTTTTTTTTTTTTTTTTTTTTGGCTGATGCTGCATAAGCTTGCTTTCTTGCATCAAATGCCTCTACTAATGCTAATGCTAACTGGCTGAATATGAGCAAATTTATAAGCAGAAGGAAACACATCTTTGGAATAAGAAAGTGAAAAAAAAGGCAGTATAGAACAGGAGGAACTTCAGGAGCACAAGTTTTGAGAACAAGTAGAGAAATACCATCAGGACCTGGAGCTTTCTAAAATCCTTCTGACATCCTTTTGATGGAAGACTACAAGAGGCATTGAATGGAGCATGTTGGGAATGGTGGGAGGTATTTTACCAAGATAATTAATACATGAGTTGGAAGAAAAATGGTATGCTAGCAGGTCAGCTTTATCCTTGGCTGAAGTGACAATAAAACCATCTGGTTTTGACAGAGGTGGGAGCAGAGATGGGCAAAAGTGCATCCAATAGCTTTGGCAAGAGACCACAATGCTCGGTTTCCATTAGGGCAAGAAGCAAGTTTTCTACTCTTAGCCTGTTCAAAATCTAGTTTGAAGTGATTAATAACTGCTTTACAATTGTTGTGAGCTTTGGTGTAGGCAGAAAATGAAACTGAAGAATTGGAAACAAGCCATTTATGATATGCAATGTTCTTCTCATGAACAGCCTCTCATGAAGCCACAGAAAATCGAAAAGAGGAGATTCCAAATTACCAAGTCTCTGACAGGGAATATCGGAACTGAAATATGCACAAATACCACTTTTGAGGTGAAAGGAATCATGCAGCGAATAATTTGAGCAACCGAGATGAGCAGTGGTTGATTCAACCGATAACTGTGATTCTGCCAGAAAAAGTACATGGGGTTTGGCAGACTGCATGTGGAAATGAACATCATTAAGATTAGAACTGAGACCACATATATATTTGTGAAACGAACTAGAAAGTGTTTGGGAGGTTTAGATCTTTTCACAGATAAGTTTGCTCTATTAATTAACTATTCATGGTGTATTCAGTAGTAAGAAAAAGTGGGGAGGGACATGCTGTTTGAAGTAATGAAATTTTTGGATAGGGTGTACACATGGTAAGAATATACCCGGATCCTCGACAATGCACCCCCGTATACACACTACTTGGACTCCCTCCAGTCACTATCTGGCAAAGTAGACGTAGCAAGATTATACATTAGCTGATCCGGAAGCCTTCTAGACAGTTACCAATAGGTTCAGTCCAGTGTTCTAACTAGAGGCCGGCCTGCGAACACCGTTTTACAGCTGTACCCTTGAAATGTAAGAAAGATTGGATCTCACCATGGTGTCGATCATAACCTCAAAAGACATCAGTCATACTGAATGATAGGAGATAGGGAAGGGTTGAACGGAACTTAGCTCTGGAGACTAATCATGGGTTCCACCACTTCAAGCCTTCAATAAGCAAAGTGGTGATATTGCACCAGTTGATGAGAGTCATCTACCACCTAGTACTGCTTGGTAACACAGAGGGGTGGCATTCCTCCATGTAGTGTGGGTGCCACACCTCGACCCCTGTTTACATTGGTTCACACCTTGTCACCCACAGTGTGCTTGTGCATGGGGTTATACCCAGGATTACCAACAGTTCCACCATCATGAAGGTGCAAGCAGAGGATTTGGCTGTCACAGACCGTCTGGACTTCGCCGAAATTGGGTCCACTTGACTTGAGTGTCACCCAAATATCGGATCCATCAGCGTTTTAGACTCCCAAGTAGCAAGTACAGCTTGTCTGGCGTAGCTGAGAGAATGTCTGTGACAACCTCAAGGATCACCTGCCCTTAATTGCCCTTCTCTGCACCAGCAGATCTACATCCTTCCTAAAATGAGGCCTACAGACCTGTATGCAGTATTCAAGATACAGCCTAACCATTGCCTTATACAAAAAATGGGATAATCACTTCCTTATCCCTCGTGGAATAAAATTCCTCCCCAGCAAAAAATAGTAATTTTTATTTTAATATTCATTAAAAGACTTCGGATGTTGAAATTTTCGCCACATTTTTTGTTTAATTTTAATTCAAATTTTCTTCTTACTGCACTCTTTATGGGTCATATTATCTGTTTACACAGTGTTGTAATTATAAAACATGAATTCAATAAATTTATATCAAATAAACACAACATAAAAAAGCACATCACCTAGGTGTGGTACTCGCTAGGTGGTACACGGCAAAAAAAATAGATCACTAAAATTCAAAAGACATGAAATTTTCAAGATAATTAAATGGACAATATTTCTGGCTCCATACATTGTAATTAAAAGCCATTATTTAAAATGTTGGCATTTTCATTTTATGGTTTTCAGGTTCCCTTTATTTTCACCCAAACCATCTCTTGATAGTGTTTCACACAACCGGTCTACTTGCGACTAATTCTTTGTTTTTATATCACAAACAAGATAATGATTGGATCACAGCCCGTGAATAAGTTCACCTGAATTGGTCCCTCAATGACAGACTACTGTAATTAAAAAGTGTTCCATGACTTTCAGGGGAAGGGCTAAATGATGTCTGGGAAGAGAGAAGTCTCCTGCAGCCACTATTTCAATCGTAGACAGTTTCGCTTTATGGTTTTCAGATTCCCTTTATGTTTTTTTCACAGCAAGAGTCTACTCGTGGCTAATTCTTCCTTTGTATACCACAAACAAGACAGTCTGGTCACAGCCTATAAACAATACATTTTATAATCTTTTTATTATATATGTATCTGTACTGTAATACTGCAAGATTGCATGAAGATACGCTTAGGCCAGAATGAGTTATCAAAAAATTAATAAATGAAGTGATTGATACATATGCAAAGAAAAAGCAAAGGAGAGTAAGATTATTATATTACTTGCATGTTTGATTATGATTTGTATAATTTTTTTGCAAATTTTAATCAGTGATTTTCATATTATTAAACTGTGATTATTGTCAGTAATGTGGTTTTTGTGAACTGGCTTTTAGTATTTATATGTTAAATAATAAATATTTCCTTTTGTTTCCTATTTTGTTTTCTCATATTCTCTTATTACATTCATTCATAAATATAGAGATTTGTTTGTAACATATCCAACAGCAAATTCAAAATGGGAAGCATTCAAAGAACTTATCTTGGAAGCTACTAGGCTTTACATACCAACTAAGAAATATTGTTCAAGGTTTAGGCCAAAATGGATGTCAGATGAACTAATGAGGCATATGGCAGAGAAGAAAAATGCATGGGATACTTACAAATTAACACATGACACAGAAGCCTATGATAGATACAAGTTGATATGCAACCAAGTTACAAAGGAGGTTAGGCAGGCGAAGGCAGATTACGAGAAATCCTTGGCAAGGGATGCAAAGAAAAACAGCAAAGAGTTCTTTACTTATGTAAACTCTAGAAGGAAGGGGATGAATCAGATTGGTCCACTTGATATTGATGGGTCAACTGTTGATGATCCTGCTCAGGTAGCTAACAAACTAAATGAATATTTTGCATCGACATTCACACATGAGGAGTTATTCAGCAAAGGGAATGCCAGAGGTGTATTCAACTCTAGCAGTAAGCTACAGAATCTTGAAATAACTGGGAGTAAAGTGGAGGAGAAACTGTTGAAGATAAACAAAAGAAAGGCACCTGGGGTGGATGGGATCTATCCAGTTATATTAAAGGAGGCAGCAAAGGAAGTAAGCAAACCCTTAGCCATAATTATGAGAGCTTCCTTGGACTCAGGGGAGGTACCCATAGACTGGAAATGTGCAAATGTGACCCCAATTCACAAAGGAGGATCAAAGGCTGACACAAGTAATTATAGACCTGTGAGCTTAACTTCTGTTCCAGGAAAATTAATGGAGGCACTGGTTAAAGAAGCACTGCAGGATCATTTAGACAAGACTTCAGTTATAGCTCAGACACAGCATGGTTTTGTTAAGGGGAAGTCTTGCCTGACCAACTTGATTGGATACTATGATGCAGTCACAAAAGAACTGGATGCAGGGAATAACTTTGATATTATATACTTGGATCTTAGAAAGGCTTTTGATACTGTTGCACATGGAATACTGCTACACAAATTGGAGCAGTGTGACATTGGAGGCAAATTGCTGCTATGGATAAAGGGGTGGTTGAGGGGGAGAAGACAGAGAGTGGTAATCAATGGACACTGCTCATCATGGACTAATGTTATTAGTGGAGTCCCTCAGGGCTCAGTGTTGGGTCCATTGTTGTTTTCTGTATTTATAAATGATATTGATGATGGTATATCAAGCTTAATGTCCAAGTTTGCAGATGATACAAAGGTTGGCAGGGTTGTCAAGGACACTACTGACACTATGCTGCTGCAACAGGATCTGGGAAGGTTGAGCAGATGGGCTGAGAGGTGGCAAATGAAGTTTAACATTGACAAATGTAAAGTACTACACATGGGAAACAGCAACCCCAGAGCAACGTATCAACTCTGTGGTACTACACTGACAGTGGTAGAGAATGAAAGGGACTTGGGGGTGATTGTGCAGGCAGATATGAAGTTCTCTGAGCAGTGCAGACGGGCTGCAAGAGTAGCTCATGGAGTATTGTCAATGATATACAGGAATTTTTCCAGCAGGGATAAGGAGGTGATTATTCCATTGTATAAGGCAATGGTCAGGCCACACCTAGAGTACTGTATACAGGTCTGGAGGCCTCATTTCAAGAAGGATGTAGAGCTGCTGGAACGAGTACAGAGAAGGGCAACAAGATTAGTGAATGGAACAAAGGGGTGCTCTTACGAAGAAAGGCTTAAGTTTTGCAAATTACAGTGTCTGGAGACTAGGCACCAGCGAGGTGATCTGATAGAGGTGTATAAAGCCTTGAATGGTTTAAGCATGCTCAATGCTGATGGGATTCTTCCTCTAGCTCAGAAAAATCACCTGAGAGGGCATAAATTCAAATTGAGGAAAGACAGATGTAGGATAGACGTGCGGAAATTTGCCTTTAGCCAGCAGGTGGTTGGTTGGTGGAACAGACTGCCATCCCTTGTGGTGGAGGTTGATAGCCTAAACAAGTTTAAGGCTCAGCTGGACAGGTATTTTGAAAGAACAGAGGGGTGAAGTGGAAGTGGGTTTTTTTTTTTTTTTTTTGGCTGATGCTGCATAAGCTTGCTTTCTTGCATCAAATGCCTCTACTAATGCTAATGCTAATATACATATGTTTTAAATATTAAATAATAAAAAATTATACATATATACAGTAGGCCCTCGTTATAAAGCAGTTCACTTTATGCTGATTCGTTATAATGCTCTTCTTATATTATAACCCATATCTCACTATATCGCTGTCACAACTCACTATAATGCTCTCTTACCAGTGTACAAATTGAATGCTTTTACATATTGAATTTTTGGCATGTTTAACAAAAACATTTCATTTGGTGTAGTCCATAGCATTAGAATGAATTGTAAAACAACATTAAAACGTTTTCCCACACAGACTTGAGAAATTTTCCCGTGCTCAGTGAAATTTTCTCCCATGCTAATTTAATTGCAGTCCAGTAACTTGTTACTTAGTTCAGAGATCAACATTTTAAAAATGATCAAGTTAAGGAACATGCAGCATTGCTTGTAATATTTTCATTATATGCATTTCAGTACAGTGTTAGACATCACCTGTAAAGGACAGTTTACTTGAACGTTGTATCATAATTCATGCAACGGAGTTACATTTTCGAAGAGTTAGTAATGGTGGATAAGAATGAAAAAGAAAACAACATCTGGAGGCGATACGAAGATTACCCCCAAAGTTTACATTCTCTCCTCCCAGTGCAGTGCAAAGACTCTGGATTCAATACTGTCTATGGTGGTTTTGGATGTGCCACGCACAATTTTTTGAGCATGCTCTGCATACTGGAATGCAGCCAAACATGGCCGCATCCAATTTCCAACCTGATAAGGCCTCCTCATGGAGGTTCACATATGTCTATTATTGGAACACAAATTGTGCTTTGTATCTGTTATGAAATCAATGTGCAGGAAAACTCGGAAGAACCAACATATAAATAAAAAATAAATTTTCTGTTTATACTCCGGCACGACAACCAAGTCAGTAGAGTTTACAATAAATCGTCAATACAAATATTTATCGTATTTAGTAGTCACGGGCTTGAACCCCGGTCCATTCAAGGAACGCGTGCTAAGCTCTCTCGCTCCTGACCACTGGGTTACGTCAGGCCTCATACAATTAAAATAAAATTTTTGGTGGTAAATGCACCTCCTAACCCTCACACCAGTAAGAGGCTAAATTATCTTACTGTCAGTAAAGGATGCATGTAAGGCATATAAGAATTATTTTCCAAATATTCACTCTGCAGTTTATAAAATTTGTTAAAACTGTCAAGAATGGTTTACATAAATCTAATTTTATATTTCTAAAATCTATCTAATCTAATAGTTAAATTATCTGTTATTAAATTGTTAATTTTTACAATTTACATGTAAATATCACACAATTATTATAATTAATGATTATAACCATTAATTAATTTTGTATAGTGACCAGCTGAGCAAAGCATAAGATAAGCACACAAGGTGATATTCATTCCACACACCGAGGAAAAAAAATTAAAGGAAACTGTAGTTGTTAATATACAAGAGGAAAAGATTGGGAAAAAGAACTGAACCTTAGGGAACACCAGCATTAATGGAGAATTTGGAAGACAGAGTGACATCTATCATCAACGACAGTGGGTATTCAGAGCAGAGGTGGACTGGGTCAAAAATTCTTACCGGGGAAAACTTGTAGCGGCCTCATACTAGTCTTTATGGTCATGTTGTTTATGGGCAAAATCACACCGACCTCCAGCCCACCAGGGTTTTCCCCAGTAAGCCTTATGGCCAGTCCACTTCTGATTCAGAGAGAAAACTGAATATTCCATTGCAAAAAACAGTCAGCAGGACATAAAATTATTATTATTATTAGCTATATGGTGCAAGGAAGCCTGAGGCTTAGGCTGCACCAGCCAAAAAAAAAAATTCATTCCCGAGTAACCCTGAGAGTGAGAGAGAGAGAGAGAGAGAGAGAGAGAGAGAGAGAGAGAGAGAGTAGAAGGAAATCACCAAGAAAGAGAAGAATGATGATATCCAGCTCAGGACCCTGGGTGTGCCAAGCCCATACTCACCAGATGTGAGCCCCTGAGGATATGGAGGCTTACTTAGAAGACTGTTATTTGTGAAAAATTCCATATCTCAAATGATGAAAAACTGCACAAACCCATGTATAAGGTTTCACAGCAGATGACTCAGGAAAGATCCTCTCCTCACCACTGATCATTGTCGACAGAGAATGCTGTGGTGCCAACAACACACCGGTTGGACAATGGAGGACTAGAAAAGTGTGCTGGTCAGATGAATCCAAATACCTGGATTTATCTGCAAAACGAGTCCATGGACTCATCATGCATGGCACCCACTATCCAAAGCGGGTCACGATGGTTGCTTTGCTGGCAAGAACTAGAACCCCTGGTGCGTACGGATGAACATTTCACTGGTGAGGTGTGCAGACATGTAGAGTGGCGTCAAACTGGAGTTCCAGGTGCCACCCCACAACAGGACATGTATAGCATTGTATGTACAGTATCTTATGTAGGATGGCACCTGAACATCAGTTTAACTCCGCCTCGACACTGTGATAACTAAAAAAACTGTAAAAGGCCAGAAATGTCTGTAATGTTATGTTTGTGCAGTGTGTGTGTGCTGTTGTGTTAATAATAATAATAATAATAATTTATTTATCCCTATTTTATGTTACACTTTTTTGGGAGATAACAGCAAAAAGGGAGGGAGAACACATAAGCCAATGGCTTTTTAGGGGGTGTTCCCTTAAAAAAATTATGAATATACAAATATACAATTGAAAAATGTACAGTTCTGAAATTGTACAGGTAATGTTCAATAGGAAAGACAAATAAATTGGAGTTTTTTTTTTGTACATTTCTTTACAGAAGACTTCAAAAAGCATCGCTACTTATAACATCATTTCGAACATTTTTACAATTAAATGAGAGAAAAGAAAAAATGATGAGAAAAATGCACAGAAATTTACAAACATTTGCAAACTGTTTCCTTTAACATTTGTACATTATTTCCATGTTCGTGTTTTTAAAATCCAGGAGTTGAGTGGAAGGTGATTTGAATCAGACATCCCTGGTGATGTGTTCAATTAGTAGTTTCTTGAATTGATTTAGTGAAGTGACATTTTTGATTTTTTGCAGGAAGTTTGTTCCAGGTTTTAGCACCTCTGTATTTTATACTTTTCTGACCTATGGCTTTTCTGAAAAGCGGAATCTTCAGGTTGGCTTCATTTCTTAGATTGTATGATATTTCTTCTTCGTCTGTGGTTATGAAAAAGGATCTGAAGAGAGGGGGAAAGTCTGCTATCTTCATAGCATTGTAAACAAGGATCACCTCGGCTTTCTGCAATAGCTGGTAGATGCTTAGGAGTCTCACTTCCTTGTATCTCAAACTAACCAATGCATTCCAGGGAAGGCCCAAAATTGAACAAACGCATCAATTGAGAATGGAGTTGATTCTCGCAAGATTTTCTTAGCTGGTGGTACCCCATGAGATGATTCCATAGGTGAGGAGCGGCTGAATTAAAGAGAGGAATACTTGTCTGAGAAGAGAAGAAGACACCCAGGCAGAGGCCCTGCGAATATTCCCGCTAGTGACGAAGTTTTCTTTCGTAGGGTTATCATTTGTTTTGCCCAACTTAGTTTATCATCTAGCCAGATTCCGAGAAACTTGGTTTCATTCACCCTTTCAAGTTGTTTTTCTTTGTATGTTACATCTAAATCAATATTTAGTGGTTTGTTTTTCGTTCTAAACACCATATATTTTGATTTTTCTGGATTCAGTATAAGCTGATTCTTTTGAAGCCAATTATGCATCACAGAAAGCAAGGCAGAGATTTTGAGTTTTTGGTTTGGTTTGGTTTGGTTTGTTTGGATTTTTTTGGCGCATTAGCAACTACGGCTATAATGCGCCAAGACTAGGTAATATTTAAAAAATTATAAATTCTCGGTGACCTAATTAGTAAGGCCACCATGTCCAGATATATAATAACAAAGATATAAAAAATAAATCAATAAAGAAGTAACAATAGCATAAATTAAATACAATTAAAAACTTTTATTAATTTAAAATAGCTAAAAACAGCAGACACGTTGTCATTGTCAGATAAAATCTGACTGAGTGTATATGGCTCAGTCAGATGATTAAAAGCGGTAAAACGGATATTGCTAAAATCTGGACATTCAACTAAAATGTGTCTTATTGTTAAAATTGTGCCACAGGACTCACACATAGGAGGGTCATCAGCCCTCAGCAGAAACGAATGAGTTAAATGACTGTGTCCGGGCAAGAACAACTTCCTCCTTACGATTCCTGCGCAGACTAGACTGCCACGGTTCAATTACAGGCTTTATACAATATAGTTTATTCCCAGTCTGTCTATTCCACAAGTCCTGCCATTGGGAATATATCTTTTGGTGTATTATTTGCCTGTAGTCTGTACAGGGGACTAACAGGCAGCGGTTATTATTGGGAATTGCTGATTTGGCTGCGGCGTCAGCCAAATCATTTCCCCTAATCCCAATGTGGCTGTGACTCCAGCAGAAGCAGATATCATATTCACGTCCACAGAGGAAGTGAATCTTCTGCTGAATACTAGACAGAACTGGATGAGGATTATATCTCACAGATATTAAGGCCTGTAACATGCTAAGAGAGTCGGAATATAAAATGAAAAGTTGGTATTGGCATTTACTAATGTGATCCAAGGCTAACTCTACAGTGTGCAGCTCTGCAGTAAATATGCTGCATTCAGAGGGAATCTGCTCTGATATAGTGCTGTCTGTAAAGACAGCAGCAGATCCCGCATATGATTCTGACTTCGAACCATCTGTGTAGACTGGCGCGAAGTCGGAATATTCAGTTCGGTGTGCTGAATGAAGCTGCAGGTAGACACATGATGGAGTGTCCGACTTTCCCCAATTTCTAAGCGACAAGTCACATGCCGGGACACGAGCATGCAGGGTGAAAAGGGTTGCCTTGGTGCAACCTTGTCTACCTTGATATTAAGTTCTTTGAGTAGCTCTTGGAGACGAATACCTAAAGGACGATTGGCAGTCTTACGGGTATTGTATAAATTTTCCCAACGTGGCTCAAAAACGAATGGCCACGTAGGATGGTCTGGCAGGGATTTCAGTTTTAAGGCGTACTTTAAAGACAACTGCTTACGTCGAAGCGATAACAGTGGTTCGTTTGCTTCGACGTATAAACTCTGGACAGGAGATGTTCGAAATGCTCCAGTAGCGATACGTAGAGCCTGATGATGGACAGGTTCCAGCCATCGAAGGGCACTGTCTCTGGCTGAAGAATATACTTGGGACCCATAATCTAATTTGGATCGCACAAGTGCACGGTAAAGCCGTAGAAGGGTGCATCAGTCTGCACCCCAAGATACAGAGGATAGCGAGCGGAGCATATTAAGGCCTCTTGTGCACTTTGTGCGGATTTGACGAATATGATCCAAAAAGGTCAGTTTTTTATCGAATATGAGTCCCAAGAATTTTCTGTTCGCTGCTACTGGAATAGCATTTTGTCCGAACCTTAATTCAGGTTCAGGATGAAGATTACGCTTGCGACAAAAGTGTACGCAAACGGTCTTCTCCGGCGAGAACCTGAAGCCATTTGCAAGTGCCCAGGAATTCAGACTATCAATGGCTTTCTGCAGTTGTCTTTCAATAACCCTCATGTTGCACGACTGACAAAAAATGCTAAAGTCATCAACATAGAGGGCACCGTTTACAGTTGGAGGAAGTTGTTCTGTGATGGAATTTATTTTTGACACTTAATACTGATCCTTGTGGTACTCCCTCCTCTTGGCTAAAGGAGCGAGAGAGTGAGGATCCCACACGAACTTGGAACGATCGATTGGCTAAAAAGGTTTGAATAAAAAAGGGGAGATGCCCTCTAAGGCCTAGGCTATGTAAATCTTTTAAAATGCCAAATCTCCAAGTTGTGTCATACGCTTTTTCCATGTCAAAGAACACCGACACCAAGTGTTCGCGTTTTAGGAAAGCATCCCGGATGGATGCTTCCAATCTAATAAGATGGTCCAAAGTGGACTGGTTCCTTCGGAAGCAGCACTGGATGTTGGAGAGAAGGTCATTTGATTCGAGATACCATATTAAACGAGAATTAACCATTCTCTCCAGGATTTTGCACAGACAGCTAGTCAGAGCAATAGGACGATAATTGGTGGTGACTTTTGGATCCTTTCCTGGCTTAGGAAAGGCAAGAACGATTGCCTTTCGTCAGGAGTCCGGAAACTGCCCTTCAGTAAAGATTCTGTTATACAGAAGGAGCAGACAATCCATAGATTTTGGTGAAAGATGTTTAATCATTTCATAATGGATGCCATCTGGTCCAACGGCACTTGCTTTGGAAAGAGCGAGGGCTCTTTCCAGTTCCTGAATAGTGAAATCCCCGTTGTAGGGATAAATGCTCTTACATTTAAAGTTAAGTGCCTGTTTTTCGATTTTATATTTCAGGACCAGGAACTCTGGGGAATACGAAGATGTTGCAGAGATGTTAGAGAATGTTTCCCCAAGAGAATTGGCTATTGCAGATGGATCTGCAATAGCGCATCCATTATAACCTAGGATTGAAGAAGGGTGGGATGTATATTTTCCCTTCATTTTCCGGATTTTATCCCAGACTACCTTAGAGTTGGTAGACTGGTTAATAGATGATGTAAAACGGATCCACGATTCCTTTTGACTCTGACGGTGGATATATCGTGCTTTGGCTCGTGCACGTTTAAAGGCTATAAGGTTGGTCGTGGTAGGATATCGGCGGAATATCCCCCACGCTTTGTTTTGAGCCTTTTTTGCTGCTGTGCATTGTGAATTCCACCAAGGTTTAGGAAATGGTGGAAACCGGGCAGATGTTTTTGGAACAGCATTCGCAGCTGCTTGGACAGTATTTTCTGTGATGTACTTAACTGCATCATTGATAGGCTCTTGACTGACTGTGCTAAGATCAAAATTTGTCTGATGTTGGAAGGCAGTCCAGTCAGCCTGATCAATCTTCCACCGTGGTAACCTGAAGGGAAGACATGGTCTCCCAGGGAAGTGATCGCTTCCGTATGGATTCTCCTTCACTTCCCAAGTGAGAGAAGAGAGTAGAGAAGGGGAGTAGATAGAGAGATCAATGGCAGAAAAAGTACGGGTAGGCATGTGGAAGAAGGTGTTTGTTCCAGTATTTAGAAGGGAAAGGTCATTGTCATTTAGCATATGCTCTATGACTCGTCCCCTTCTGTTGATGTTAGCACTACCCCACAGGGTGTTATGTCCATTCATATCCCCGAGAAGTAAGAAAGGGGGAGGCAACCGCGTTAGAAGATCATCAAGGTCTTCCTGGGAGATGTCAGTCCCAGGTGGCAAATAGATAGAGCAGACGGTTAATAAAAATCCCACCGTAAGGCGAATTGCAACAGCTTCTATGCTAGTTGTAATTAGCAAGGGCTGCACTGGGGTCTGGTTACCCACAAGGATAGCCACTCCCCCACGTACAGAGCCATCCGCAATTCTATCCTTACGAAAAATTGTGGTGTTATGCATTGTGGGATCGTCATTTGCCTTTAGATATGTCTCCTGCAAGCAAAAGCAAACTGGCTCGTGCTTTTGCAGGAGGGCCTTGATGTCATCAGTATTTCGCCGGAATCCACGACAATTCCATTGTAGGAATTTAGCCATTATTTTGGCTTGGTGGGTCCATCAGGCGGCTTCTGAGGTGCTGAGGGCTTACTTTTATCAGTCTTGGGTCTATCTTTTTTGGGGAAGAATGGATGCTGTCCCGTGTCCATTTCTTCCTCCGCAAAGAGTTCCAAGACTGAATCTTTGGGTACCTCCTTCTGCTCGACATCCATCTTTTCTTGGGTACTAGGGGGGGGACTTCCCCTTTTTTATTCTTTTCTTTCATAGTTACCTTTGTTACTTGTGGAGCGTTAGGAGGTACCGATATAGGAGTGGCAGCTGATTGGTCCTTCTGCGCAGGTTTTTGAGAACTTAAAGGATAACGCGCGATGGGAGTGAAAGACTCCTTTGGAGGAATGGTCATGTCTGTCTGAGTTCCGACGGAACATCTCCCTGCTACCTTCTGGGCGTAGGTAGGTTTGTTGATATTCAGGGGTTTGACCGATTTCCTTGCCTCCTGGTATGATATATTTAGCTCTGCCTTCAGCCGTTGAATTTCTTTTTCTTCTTTCCACCTCTAGCATGCTCGTGAATAGACCGGGTGTTCGCCTTCACAGTTAATACAGGTGGGTTTTGCGGCTGAACATGCTGTTGTTTCGTGGTCCTTTGCACCGCATCAAGCGCATGCAAGGACTCCACGGCAGGCCATTTGAGAATGTCCATACTTCTGGCATTTAAAACACCGTAAAGGGTTCGGAACGTATGGACGCACTGAACAGTTGATGTATCCAGCTTTAATCTCGTCAGGAGGTTTAGGAGAGTTAAAAGTCAGGATAACGCTCCTGGTTTTAACAATTTTTCCATCCCTTCGCGCAGTGATTCTCTTGACGGCAATGACTCCCTGTGGTTTTAATTCGGAGCAGATTTCCTTCTCGGTTACGTCGAGAAGGTCCCACTCCGAAATGACACCTCTCGATGAATTGAGTGTTCTGTGTGGTGTCACTGTTATAGGGATTCCTCCGATTGATGTTGTTCGGAGTAGATGTTCTGATTGCCTGTCATTTTTAGTTTCAATTAAAAGGTCTCCAGAACGAAGCCTTTTAACTGATTTGGGTGAACCTGCTAACCCATCTAACCCTTTTTGAATAAAAAAGGGTGACATTTTACCAATCGGTGTCTCATTGGTAGAATGCATGATTAAGAACCTTGGGACTGGCCCTGATGGTACTTCAGTTCGCTGCCTTTTTTTAGCAATAATGCTATCTGGATCGTTATCTATGTTTTCAGATAGGGACCGGGTTGGGGCCCCTGAAGAAGTAAGTTTATCAGGATTCATATAGTTTTTTAAATTGTTCAGTGCCCGGGCTCCCCACCCACCACGGAGCCCAAAGGGACGCCCACTACCCGGCATGCAATAAATGCGCTCGGGAGTGGGACGCCAGGGCTACCCAGACACTATACCCGCACCGCCGCCAGCCTGAATCCTGTCCCTCGGACCATGAGGGTAGGGGCATGGCATTGACACGGTTGACCCTCGCAGGCGAGCCTACTAGCCGATTGATCCTAGCCGGGCCTTCCAGGACCACCCGTCTTGTCGAAGCAGGGGCCAAAGTGGTGTATTGAAGCTGGGCCCCTCAACCACCAGGATCCCCTTTCCGAATTTCCACGGGTCGCAGCGCACGGCAAACACGCCGGATTCCATTGATGTAAGCCTGGAACCTGGGCTGTGGGCATTGGATCCCAGTGATGCTAGTCTGGAAGTCCAGTAGCGTCACTGGGAGGTCCCCTCACCACGTACAGGTGCCCACGTCGAGGGGAGATTTTGAGTTGGAGCTCATTAGGGTCTTTATCTGTGATTAGGATGGAAATATCATCGGCATACGCTACTAGGTGAGAAGATGGAAGAAGAGAGAGAAATTCATCGATGTAAAAAAAAAAATAGGATAGGTCCAAGAAGTGAGCCTTGAGGTACTCCCCTGGAGAAATAACAGATGTCAGAGTATGATTGATTTGTTCTTACGACAAACAGCCGATCGGTAAGGTAGTTTTCAAGGAGAAGGTTAATTTTCCCTCTCAAGCCAAGGTTACTGAGTTTGTTATGTAGAATAGTATGGTTTATGCAATCAAAAGCTTTAGATAAGTCAAGAAACAGTGCTATGGCATAGTGACCCTTTTCAAGACAATCAATGATCCTTGAGCAGAAGTCAATAATTGCATGGATCTTTTAGAGCAATAAGCATACTGTTGTTGATGGATGAGCTGATTTTCTTCAAGAAAACCCATGAGTCTGCTATGAAGAATTTTTTCGAGTAATTTTGCAAAAACTGTTTAGTTTAGCTAAGTTGGGTAAAACAAATGATAACCCTACGAAAGAAACAAACTGTGTTGTTTAGTTGTTTCTGGCCACTTTGCCATACAGAAAGCAATCACCTGGAAAGCCTGCTCAGTGCTCATCTACACCAAGGGTGGGCCACAACTAAGCGTGAAACATGGTGGACCTTCACACTAGAATCACTGTCTGCCTTAAAAGACAAAATTCCACGCCATGTGCATGCCTTGTTGCAATTTTTTCCCAGAGAGAAATGGGACCTTCCAAGGTATAATGTGCCGTGTCATCGGGCCCACACTGTGCATGAGTATTTCAAAGAACATGGTGAAAATATCACCCATCTCAATTGGCCTCTAAATTCACCTAATTTCAATCCAACTGAACACCTGTGGGATGTTTCGGAAGGAGAAGTAAGGTGTATGGACATGTAACGTTCATTTATTCCAACACTGTGGAATAAATGAAAGTTATATCTGCAGCCATGCTGCCAACAAAAACTTGCTGGCAGCACGGCTGCAGATCCCTATAGACGTCCTCAGACATCTAGTGGAGTCAATGCCCAGGCAAACAGTGGCTGTTATCCATGTGAACAGTGGCTCAACACAGTACCAGATAGATGGTTATAATTCAGTGATCACGGTGTGCGTGCATGTGTGCGCGTGTGCGTGTGTGATTAGACAGAGAGGGAGAGTTTAGTTTTTTTTTTTTGGTTGCAACATTCTATGATCAGATCTGCATGAGATGGTGATCAAGATATTCATTCAAATGCATTGACAGTTCTGAGTAATTAAATAGCAGAGATGTGTGTGTGTATTTCTTTCACAGGTGGCACAAAATTGGATACATACACTTAAATTAAGGAAGGGCAGTTGTAGACTGGATATAAGATATCTGATCTACAACTAACCTTCCTTTTCTTTCAGCCAAAGGATTATTAACTGTTTGAAAAACTCACTACCTAATTCCATAGCCTAGAAAGCCTGCATAACTTTAAGGAAGGGATGGACCTACATGAAATCAGGTGCCAATTTTTTTATATTTATATATTTATTTTAAAACTTATACTAAATAAAGCTGGCTTCCTTCCATCATTGTGACCTTATTAATAATAACTGTAATGAATGGTACAAGATACCTATCTCTATGAAGAAGACTGGTAACTAGGAATGAACATATCACAACATATTAACAAATTTCTTGGGATCTTAAAAATACATTTATAAAATATATAAATAGTAGTAGTAGTGGCATGTGATGCAAGAAAGTAAGTGTATGAGCTTATGCAGCACCAGCCAAAAAAAATAAAAAATTCACACAACCATTTCCTCTAAATGTTTTCCGTTCCTCCTTAAATTTATTTAACCTATCAACTTCCACGACAGATGAAAGTTTGTTCCAGCAATTAACCACCCGCTGGCTAAAGGCATCTATTCTACATCTGTCTTTCCTTAATTTGAATTTATGCCCCTTAGGTTCGTAATCTGAACAAGTGGAAAAATCCCTTCAGAATTCAGCGTGCTCAACCCATTCAAGGCCTTATACACCTCAATCAGATCACTGCATAGGTGCGTAGTCTCCAGCCATTGCAATTTGCAGAACTTAAGCCTCTCTTGGTAAGAGGATCCCTTCATTCCCCTCAACAATCTTGTTGCCCTTCTCTGTACACGTTCAAGCAAATCTACATCCTTCCTAAAATGAGGCCTCCAGACCTGTACGCAATACTCAAGGCCTGAGCACTGCCTTATACAGAGGGACAATTACCTCCTTTTCCCTGCTAGCAAAATTCCTATATATCATTGACAAAACCCATGACCTGCCTTGGCAGCCTGTCTGCATTTCTCAGAAAACTTCATATCTGACTGCACGATTACTCCAAGGTCTTTTCCATTTTCTACCACATTAAGTGTAGTACCACACACATGTTTAAATGTGAGACAATGTCTTTCAGAATCTAACAGAATAACAATAATTATATAAATATAATTTCTTTCTCCTTTTCAGAACAGCACTTACAAAACTTACATGTGATTAAGGGAATGTTCTTTTATGAACAATCATTTATATATGCTAAAAATATTTACACAAAAACAGTTGATTTAATAAATTCAATAGCATTAAAAATGCACAACAGAATTATATTATATTCAGAAAATTTTGTTATGGAATAAAATTTGATTACTTACTTCTCTCCCTGTGTAAGCAGCTTTATGAAGTGGGGTATCTCCTCCATCATTAACAACATTGACATCAGCACCATGCTTAAAAAAAAAAAAAAGGCAGTTGTAGTTATAGGCAGATTTAAGTAAATAAAATTTTGAATAACAAAACTCGGGCATGACTATGACTGTTGATATTTATAGGGAAGTAATATCCATCTTGGATGGATATTACTGGTAAAACACCTCCCACCATTCCCAACATGCTCCATTCAATGCCTCCTGTGGTCTTCCATCAAAAGGATATCAGAAGGATTTTGATGAATCTTGATGCTAAGAAAGCTCCAGGTCCCCATGGTATTTCTCCACTTGTTCTCAAAACCTGTGCTCTTGAACTTACTAATATTCTTTGGCGCCTTTTTTCACTTTCTTATTCCAAAGGTATTTTTCCTTCTGCTTGGAAATTTGCTCATATCCAGCCAGTTCCTAAAAAGGGTGACAAATCCCTCCCATCCAATTATCGTCCCATTGCAATTACTTCTACTCTTTCTAAAGTAATGAAGAAATCAATTAACCGCCAACTCTTAAACTACCTAGAAACCTTCCATCTGGTCAACGATCGCCAGTATTGATTCTGTCTGTGTCGATCCACTGGTGATATTCTGGCTTATGTTACCCTTTTATGGACTAATTCAATGGAAAGGTTCGGTGAAACACAAGTAGTTGCCCTTGACATCTCAAAGGCTTTTGATCGTGTTTGGCATAAAGGTCTTCTAAACAAGCTTCCATCTTATGGTTTGCCAACTGTTTTTAGTAATTAGTTATCCAGTTTTCTCTCTGATCACTCGCTGAGGGTGATGGTAGATGGCTCTCTGTCTTCTCCACTAATGCCGGTGTCCCCCAAGGTTCAGTTCTTTCCCCCACTCTTTTCCTCTTGTATATTAATGACCTTCTTCCATTGACTGGAAATCCTATCCATAGTTTTTCCGATGATAGCACATTGCATTCCAATTTCCATTTTGAGAAACCTTGTCCTGCTCAATCAGCTTCAACCTCTCGAAAATCTGCTACCAATTCCTTAAATTCTGATCTTCAGGTAATTCTCCAGTGGAGCAAAGACAACTTAGTTGATTTCAACCCTTTAAAACTCAGTATTGTCTTATATCTCGCAAAAAGGATTCTTCTGCTCCTATGCTTATCTTTAGTGACACTCCGATTTCTAGGCAAAATGATATATCTCTTTTGGGGATTACCCTGACTTCTAATTTCTCTTGGCACAAGCACATTACAAATATTGCTTCCTCTGCATCTAAAAAACTTGGTTTTCTCTTTCGCTCTCGGCGTTACTTTTCTTCCAAACAGCTGCTCACTCTGTATAAATCGCAAATCCGCCCTGCCATGGAATATTGTTCCCACATCTGGGGTGGTGCCCCCAAAACCTCTCTCAGGCTTCTTGATTCCATTCAGAAGAGGGCAGTTAGGTTAATTAATGATTCATCTCTAACAGAGTCTCTCCACTCGCTTTCTCATAAACATACTGTTTCTGCTGCATGCCTCTTCTACAGATACTTCCATGGGTACTGTTCTTCTGAATTGGCTTCTATAATTCCTGCTCTCTCTCTTTCAAAACAGTCCGAACACGTGCCGCCACCAGCCAACATCCATTTACTGTCCAACTTCAAACCGACAGAACCAACTTTTCATGTTCCTCATTTATTCATTCAACTGCCGTTTTCTGGAACAACCTTCCTTCATACGTATTTCCTGAAAATTACAATCTACAGAAGTTCAAGTCCAATGTCAACAAATATCTTCTTTCGTCTTCTCAACCTCCAACCCAAGCACGGTACTAAGTACTATAGGTTCTAATACCTCTTGTGTATGGGGTTCACATATAAAAAAAAAATCTTAATTTGAAAATTATCCATAAGAAATTCAATCGTTTATGCTTTTTTGAGATCTTATCAATAACTGTTACAAAGCATTAAAGAAAGTGGAGGTTAGAGGAGACACAGCAAGAACAGAAAAGTAGAAAAAGAGAGAGAAAAGGAAAGGGGAAATCAATAATAATCAGATTGTTGAGGGGGGAGAGAAATGGATGGATTCAGAGGTAGGAAAAAGGAACAGCAGTCCTCTACCCACTTTTCCCCTCTTGATATTTGAGAAAATCTTGAATGATTAAGAGAAATTTCTCCTTTTCTTGTACCTCTTGATAGCCAAAATGTGCAGAGCTTTTAGATAAAGTAAGTGACCTTCCAGAAGCAATACAAATATACAGGGTGTTTCAGTTAAACGTTTCAGAACTTCTAAGAGGGGTAGGGTACATCCTGACAACTCGAAATCATATAGCAATGTGGGGTCGGAAATGCTTCCCTGAAGCGGTGTTGTACACAGAAGCACCATAAAGAAAAGAGACCGTAAGTGAGAAATCGTTTTAATAATACATGAAAAGAAGCAAAAGGTACATGGATTAAAGTAAGTGTTCGAAGTTTCTTCCATGGGCTACAATGTACGCCTCACATCTCCGACGCATGGACATCCGAACATTCTGGAATACTCCAGGTGAATTTCGAATTTCTTCGGCAGCTACTGCGATTCTTGCAACCAGCTCCTCAGCATTGTCAACAGGGGTGTCATAAACTAGCGATTTCATATGACCCCAGAAATAAAAATCAAGACATGATAGGTCGGGTGACCGAGCAGGTCAACGCACGGGACCACCACGTCCGATCCACTGTTGACCAAATGTGACATCCAGGTAGTTACGAACATCTCCGCTATAATGGGCAAGGGCTCCATCGTGTTGGAACCACATTGTCTGTTGCATCGATGCAGAAATCTGTTCATCTCTCAAAAGTTGTGGCAATACTTGCTGCAGAAAGATCAAGTAGATAGGTCCGGTTAGACGACACGGTAACAGGTAAGGTCCGATGAGGTGATCTCCCATAATACCGGCCCATACATTGACCGAAAATTGAATCTGTGCTGCACGACGTCATATTGCATGCGGGTTCTCGACCGCCCAGATATGGTCATTATGCGTGTTGAAAATTCCTTCCCTTGTGAAGGATGCCTCATCGGAAAACAACACTTCAGCAGGAAAAAGGGGATTTGTAGCACATTTTCCAAGGTACCACTGTGCGAAAGCAATACGAGGTGCATAATCCTCCGGTTGCTGTGTCTGGACAGGCTGCACGTGAAACGGATGCATGTCTTGTTCTCGGAGAATCCTCCAGACGCTGCAATGGGAAACCCCGACTGCGTTTGCTAGACTTCGTGTACTCATTCTTGGATTCCCCTGTACATGCTGGAGTCCATGCTGTTCTTACCCTGTCCCTGTCAGCTCTTTCAAATGAACCTCTCTCAGCTAACCTCTGGTGCAGTCTTGCAAAGAAATTATGACTGGGAATACGCCTCGTCGGATATCGTTCCACGTACAAACGCTGTGCGGCTGGCCCACTACAATTTGCAGCCCCATACGCCAAATGCATATCGACTAACTCTGCGTTCGTGTAATCATCCATCCTACTAACTTGGCGTTCTTGTGCCAAATTAAGATTCCCTGCACTAAAGCTCAGAATTTTCGATTCTGTCCATTGGTATATGATTTCGAGTTGTCAGGATGTACCCTACCCCTCTTAGAAGTTCTGAAACGTTTAACTGAAACACCCTGTATATTGCTGGCACCACATTGCCAGACTCTTTTTGTTGTTGTTATTGTTTTTATCATGACTCCAAACTCAAAAGTTATTGGAATCTATAGTACTTGAATAGCCAAAAAACAGAAGTAGAATGAAAAAATGAGAAAGATGAAAGGTTTAGTACTGTTTGAGCTGAATTGTGACTGGATATTGAGTTTATGCACATATTCAAAAAATAAAAAAGTGGAATTGCAGATACTAGTTGCAGGAATGGATGTTGCACTTGGTGCACACATTGAAAACAGAAAAAAAGAAGTTGAACTCCTGATGTTAGTTCAAAAGAACAGTGCCAGTAGAAATATCTGTAGAGAAAGCAAGAGCAGAAACTGAACACATGAAGAATATGAAATGGAAAGAGTGTTCGAGTGGGAGATCTCTAATTAGCCTGACAACCGTCATCTAGATAGTCTAGAAGTGAAGTTTTGGTGGACACTGTCCCAGATGTGGGAACAATATTCTATGGTAGGGTGGGCATGTGATTTTAATAGAATTAAGGACTGTTTAGATGGAATGTATTAGTGAGAACAAAAGAGAGACTTTTTTTTTTTTTATGCAGAGAAAGCAATATTTGTGATATGCTTGTGCCAAGAAAGGTTGGAAGTCAGAGTTAATTCCCAATAAAGATATGTGATCTTGTCTAAATATCCAAGTGTTGGTGAAGAAGAGCATGGCAGTGGCAGCATACACTTTTTGAAAGAAATAAGAGAGGATTAGGTTAGAATTACTGAAATTAATTAAGTTTTCTTCTCCCAATGAGATAACAACCAAGAAGCCAGCATATAAGGAACTGGCAGAGAATATTTCAGATGTAGTGTTTATTGAACCATAAAGTGAAATGCAGTGTTCTATCATCAACAACACAATGGAGACAATTTCAAAGTCAATGGAAAGAGGAGGAAAAGATATACAGGACAAGGAGGGCATATGAAAGAAGAACAGAAGCTTAGTATAATATCTTTATTGCAATCACCGAAAATAAGTAAATTTTACATGTATGCCTGATGCAATGCTCTAAAAGCAAAAATGCTAGGGGTTAACTCCAGCACTAGTGGCAAAGTGAAAGACGAAGAGCCATCTATTATCACATACTATGAGTGATCAGAGAGTAAACTAATCTTTCTGAATTGCAAAGGTTGGATGGCAGACCATAAGATAGAAGCTTGCTTAAAAGGCATTTATGCAAAACAAAATCTAACACTTTAAAAATTACAAGAGCACCTGCTTCAGTTTATCCAAACATTTCCATGTAATTTGCCCAAAGTTGATTAATATAAGCCAAGATATCAAAGCAACACTAAGTGCTTTGGTGTTCACTAATCACAGTTGGTATCAATAGTGGCAGAATGATTCAAGAAAGCAAGCTTATACACAGCTCAGCTAAAAAAAGAAAAAAAAAAAAAAAAATTTTTTTTTCTCCCCATCTCTTCTAATAATAGAATTTGTCCACTCTTGTGAACTAATTAAAATTAGCCACTTCCACAACATTCAAGATGAATTTTATTCCAACATATATTTATATTTTAATTACTCTACAGTTAAAGCTGAATGCAAATGTCTGCACATATATATAACCTGCAACTATTCTTTTCCAATTTAAATTATTTCCCCGTGTGTGTGTGTGTGTGTGTGTGTGTGTGTGTGTGTGTGTGTGTGTGTGTGTGTGTGTGTGTGTGTGTGTGTGTGTGTGTGTGTGTGTGTGTGTGTGTGGTTTTCAAAATGCTGCAATTCACAGAACAAGGCTTTCGTGGTAAGGGTACCCTTCTGCCTCTCACTAACCTTAATGCTCTTCTCTGCACCTGTTCCAATAGATATATATCCTTAGTACTTAGGATGCAACCTAACTAATGACATATAATGAGATAATAATGTCTTTGTCCCTGAGTAAAGTTCCTCTATATCACTGACAGAACCTTTCTTCAGAGTCCATCTGCACTGCTCAGAGAATTTCAAGTTGGAATGTAAAAGCACCTCAAGGTCTTTTTTATTCTCCACAACCTTGAGTTTGGTACCAACCAAATCATTTATTAGCATACTATTCCGGGATTACTGGTACCAAAATACAGTAGGTTGCATTTATCACAGTTAAACTTCAATGGCCATTTTTCAGTCCAAATTTATCCAGATCTTGTTGGAGAAGCATACCCTGATTGTTCCATTAACCAATGCTCATATTTGTATCAGCAGCAAATTTAGATATTACACTTGATACGCCTTCATCATTTATTATTATCACTAATAAATACTGAAAACAGTAGCATTAGCATTAGTAGAGGCATATGATGCAAGAAAGCAAGCTTATTCAGCATCAGCCAAAAAAAAAAAAAAAAAACAACCACTACTCCCATTTCACCCCTCCATTCATTCGAAATACCTGTGCAGATGAGCCTTAAATTTGTTTAGGCTATCAACTTCAACAACAAGCGATGGAAGTCTATTCCACAAACCAACTGCCCGCTGGCTAAAGGCAAATTTCCGCACATCTATCCGACATCCGTCCTTCCTCAATTTGAATTTATGCCCTCTCAGGTTTTTATTCTGAGCAAGAGGAAGAATCCCATCGGCATTGAGCATGCTCAAGCCATTCAAAGCCTTATACACCTCTATCAGATCACATCGCCGATGCCTAGTCTCCAGGCTCTGTAATTTGCAAAACTTAAGCCTTTCTTCATAAGAGCAACCCTTTGTTCCATTCACTAATCTTGTTGCCCTTCTCTGTACTCGTTCCAGCAGCTCTACATCCTTCTTGAAATGAGGCCTCCAGACCTGTATACAGTACTCAAGGTGTGGCCTGACCAATGCCTTACACAAAGGAATAATCACATCCCTGTCCCTGCTAGAAAAATTCCTGTATATCATTGACAAGACACCATGAGCTACCCTTGCAGCTCGTCTGCACTGCTCAGAGAACTTCAGATCTGCCTGCACAATTACCCCCAGGTCCTTTTCATTCTCTACCACTGTCAGCGTAGTACCACAGAGTTGATACGTTGATCTGGGGTTACTGTTTCCCATATGTAGTACTTTACATTTGTCAATGTTAAACTTCATTTGCCACCTCTCAGCCCATCTGCTCAACCTTTCCAGATCCTGTTGCAGCAGCATAGTATCAGTAGTGTCCTTAACAACCCTGCCAACCTTTGTATCATCTGCAAACTTGGACATTAAGCCTGATACACCATAATCAATATCATTTATAAATACAGAAAACAACAATGGACCCAACACTGAACCCTGAGGAACTCCACTAATAACATTAGTCCACGTTGAGCAGTGTCCATTGATTACCACTCTCTGTCTTCTGCCACTCAACCATCCCTTTATCCATAGCAGCAATTTGCCTCCAATGCCACACTTCTCCAATTTGTGCAGCAGTCTTCCATGCGCAACAGTATCAAAAGCCTTTCTAAGATCCAAATATATAATATCAAAGTTATTCCCTGCATCCAGTTCTTTTGTGACTACATCATAGTATCCAATCAAATTGGTCAGACAAGACCTGCCCTTAACAAACCCATGCTGTGTCTGAGCTATAACTGAATTCTTGTCCAGATGATCCTGCAGTGCTTCTTTAACCAGTGCCTCCATTAATTTTCCTGGAACCGAAGTTAAACTAACAGGTCTATAATTACTTGTGTCAGCCTTTGATCCTCCTTTGTGAATTGGGGTTACATTTGCACATCTCCAATCCATGGGTACCTCCTCTGAGTCCAAAGAAGCTCTCATAATTATGGCTAGGGATTTGCTTACTTCCTTTGCTGCCTCCTTTAATATAACTGGATAGATCCCATCCACCCCGGGTGCCTTTTTTATGTTTACCTTCAACAATTTCTCCTCCACTTTCCTCTCAGTTATTAGAAAATCATCTAGCTCACGGCCAATGTTTACTTCACCTACGACATTCCCCTTCCTGAATAACTCCTCATGTGTGAATGTCGATGCAAAATATTCATTTAGTTTGTTAGCCACCTGAGCTGGATCCTCAACTGTTGAACCATCAACATCCAGTGGACCAATCTGATTCATCCCTTTCCTTCTTGAGTTTAAATAGGTAAAGAACTCTTCTCTGCTTTTCTTTGCATCCTTTGCCAAGGATTTCTCATAATCTGCCTTTGCCTGCCTAATCTCCTTTGTGACTTGGTTACAGACCAACTTATATCTATAATAGGCTTCCATGTCACCCATTAATTTGTATGTATCCCATGCATTTTTCTTCTCTGCCATATGTCTCATTAGTTCGTCTGACAACCATTTAGGCCTGAACCTTGAACAATATTTCTTGGTTGGTATGTAAAGCCTGGTAGCTTCCAAGATTAGTTCCTTGAATGCTTCCCATTTTGAGTTTTCTGTTGGTAACATCATCAGTTGGTGCCACTGTATAGAATTTAAATACTGTCTCAGACCATCATAGTCGCCTTTACGAAAACAAAAAACCCTTCCCTTTACCTCTGATGGTAGTTACCTCTTTGAATAAATCCCACTTCAGCACACTGTGATCACTGCCACCCAGTGGTTCCTTTATCTGCAGATTCCTAATGCATGAAGAATCACTACTGATAATCAGATCAAGAGTATTACTCCCTCTAGTTGCCTCCCGAACATGCTGGTGTAGAAAACAATCATCCAATAAATCCACAAAAGCCTTGCTAGTGTGTGAGTGACCAACCCACAAATTCCAGTCAATATCTGGGAAATTAAAATCTCCCATTATAAGACTCTCTGATTTACTGGCCCATTCTATTTCCCTGTACAGTATCTTATTATACTCATCAGAGTCATTAGGCCTATAGCACACTCCTACTCTCAATTTTGATTTACCTATGCTTATGTCACACCAAACTGACTCGACACTGCCCTGTCCATCGATGTCGACTGGCTTCACTTCCTTGGATTTTATGTGTTTTTTTAACTAATAGCATAACCCCTCCTCTCTTCCTATGCTGTCTATCCTTTCTGTAGACGTTGTACTCCCCAAATTCCAGTTCTGCATTCCTTATATCTGTGTGACACCACGTCTCTGATATCCCAACAATATCTGCCTTTGATGTTTTGAGTAATACCTCAAACTCATCAAATTTATTTACTAAACTCCTAGCATTGGTGTACACGCAAGTATACATGCACCTGTTTCTATTCTTAGCTACCCTAACACAACCCATGTGTTTACTTGTACCGCAATGACTTCCAGCAGTCTCTGAAATATCCTGCATCTGAAATATCCTGCAGTAAGTGAACCCTGAGGAACTCCCTCAGTCCATAAGGAGAAGTGGCCATTAATAACCACTCTTTGCCTCCTGTAAACTCAGCCATCCTTTTATCCATAGTAGTAACTTGTCCATTATGCCATAATGCTGCAATTTATACAAAAAACATTTGCAAGGGGAACAATATCAAAAGCTTTTCTGAAATCTAAGTATATGATGTCAAAATTATTTTCCTTTTGCATCCAGTTCCTTTGTAACTTTTATATTAGCTAATCAGATTGGTCAGACAAGCTTGCCACTTAACAAATTGATGCTGCGACTCCAATACAACTCCATCCATGTCAACATGATCTTGTATCATTTCTTTTAACTACTGAACCAATTTTTCCTTGCATAGAAAGTCAAGCTTATAGATCTGTAATTATTCCCTTCACCCTTTGATCCCCATTTGTGAATAAGAGACAATCTTCCCATTTTCAATCTATAGGAACCTCACTTGAATCCAAAGGTGCTTTCAAAATTTTGGCTAAAGCCTTTCTGACATCATCTGCTGCTTCTTTTTTAAAACAATCTAATAGATTCCATCAACCCCAAGTACCTTATTAACTTTTAGCATAATTTCTCTTCCACCATCTTCCCATCCCTAAAAATTTCTGCATACGTGCAGCCAAACCTTTGGCTTATATAATGAGATGACTTCTTTTCTCCTGATGGACAAGTTAGTAATAGTAATAGAGACATGTGATGCAAGAAAGCAAGCGTATGAACTTATGTAGCATCAGCCAAAAAAAAAAAAAAAAAAATTTACACAACCATTCCCTCTAAATGTTTGTCCAATTCCTTCTTGAATTTAAGGTATCAACTTCCACAACAGATGGAAGTTCATTCCAGCAATTAACCGCCTGCTGGCTAAAGGCAAATTTCCGCACATCTATTCTACATATGTCTTTCCTCAATTTCGATTTGCCCCCTTAGGTTTGTAATATGAACAAGTGGAAGAATCCCATCATAATTCAGCGTGTTCAACCCATTCAAGGCCTTATACAACTCAATCAGACCACCTTGCAGGTGCCTAGTCTCCAGCTGCTGAAATTTGCAGAACTTAAGCCTTTCTTGATAAGGGGATCCCTTCATTCCCCTCACCAATCTTGTTGACTTTCTCTGTACACACTCAAGCAAATCTACATCCTTCCTAAAATGAGGCCTCCAGACCTGTACACAGTACTGAAGACGTGGGCTGACCATTACCTTATACAAAGAAATAATCACCTCCTTTTCCTTGCTAGCAAAATTCCTGTATATCACTGACAAGACCCCATGACCTGCTCTGGCAGCCTGTCTGCATTACTCAGAAAACTTCATATCTGACTGCTCAATTACTCCCAGATCTTTTTTATTTTCTACCACCCTAAGTGTAGTAACACACAGTTGGTACGTTCCTCTGGGGTTACTTCTACCCATATACAGTACTATGCATTTGTCAATGTTAAACTTCAGTTGCCACTTCTATGCCCATGTGCCCAAATTTTCTAGATCCTGTTGCAGTAGCACACTGCCATTACTGTCATTAACAACCCTGCCAATCTTTGTATCATCTGCAAACGTCGACACTAAGCCTGATATACCTTCATCAATATCATTGGTAATTATACAAAACAACAGAGGATCCAACACCGAATCCTGTGGGACTCCACTAATAACATTAGTCCACAAAGAGCAGCACCCATTAATTACCACCCTATGTCTTCTCCCACTCAACCATCCTTTTATCCATTGTAGCAACTTACCCTTAATACCATTCTGCTCCAATTTGTACAGTAGTCTTCCATGTGCAACAGTGTCAAAAGCTTTCCTGAAATCCAAATATATGATATCAAAATTATTTTTTGCATCCAGTTCCTTTGTAACTACATCATAGTATTAAATCAAATTTGTCAGACAAGACTTTCCCTTAACAAACCCATGCTGTGTCTGAATTATTGCTGCAGTCTTGCCTAGATTATCCTACAATGCATCTTTAACCAGTGACTCCATTATTTTACCCGGAACAGTAGTTAAACTAACTGGTCTGTAATTAATTGTCACCCTTCGATCCCCCTTTGTGAATTGGGGATACATCTCCATTCTGTGGGGATCTCCCCCCCCCCCGAGTCCAAGGATGCTCTCATAATTATCTCTAAGGGTTTGCTTAGTTCCTTTGCCACCTCCTTTAATATAACTGGATAGATCCCATCCACCCCTGGTGCCTTTCTTATGTTTAACTTCAACAATTTCTCTTCCACTTTGCACTCAGTTATTAAAAAATCACTAAGCACCCTGCTACAATCTGATAACCTATTAGCATTAGTTCTGTCAGTGATATTAGTTCCTCTAATATCACTGACAGAACACTGAATGAGCTTTTCTCAGAGCACATCTACACCACTCAGAGAACTACATGTTGTACTCTACAAGCATTGCAATATCTTTTTTCATTCCCCACAACCTTGAGTTTGGTACCAACCAAATAGGTGTTATTCTGGGATTACGTCCACTAAAATACAGTATCTTGCATTTATCACTGTTAAACCTCAATGCCCATTTTTTAGCCTATAGATGCAAAATAGTTATTCCATTTGTTCACATTTTATATCTTTGTTAATGCCTGAGACTGAATGGCAACAATCCCCTGATGACCAATGGGAGGTGGCCAGGTATCAAAATTTTAATAGTGGATTGTTGCTATTCAACCTCAGGCATTGAAAAAGGCATAAAACGTGAGCAGTATCTCACATTCAAATAGAGCAGTCTTACTCAGACAAGCCAGTGTGAGAAGCTGTTCACAGGTATAACAGGTATGCTGTTTTAAGTATATTTATTTATAAAATTGTAATAATAATTGCATATTATAATTTATAAAACTTTTTAATTCATTTTCTGAACTAAAATCAGTACTGTAAAAATGTTAATAAGGTAAATCTAATTTGAAAATGTATAAATTTTAATTTTAAATTTGTTGTTAAGAATGCAAAATTAACTTGTAAATTTAAATTTAATTTAATTTGAAAAAATTTCAAGGATGTAACTTTAATTTTAAAATTGTTTACAATGTAAATTTAAATTTTCTCCATGTTCCCCTTATTTTATTTTAGTCCTGTATAGCCTGATGATGGGATTCAACAAGGATTCTGAAACATCACCTTTGTAATAAATTTTGGAATTAGATCAAAAAACTTAATTAATAAACTAATTTTGCATTAACCACATGGTATAAAAGTAGTTCATTTCAAAAAATTAATCCAGGCAAATTTTATACTTTAAAATAAACAATTTTTTTTTATACTCTAATGCAATAATCCACTAATATTCTAATCCAGAGGAAAGAGTAGTTTACATCTTCACTATTAACTGCTTCTCTCAACCAATAAATCAGCATCACAGTTGGCAAAGGTCCATTCAGGATGTGAATGGACATGAGCATTTCAATCATGAAATATGAAAATTAATGAGCATGTGTGATACCACATGACCACATCCTGAATAAAGAACACTATTTCAGATCAAAGAATATACCTGATGAGAAATAAATCTGGGAAAAGTACTGATTTTTGCTTACGTTACAATAGTAATAATATATATAGTTACAAATTTGTAAACCAGAAAAAATAATTTACCTTTATCAATATTTCTGCAACAGTCTTATGTCCAAAATAACAAGCCAAATGCAAAGGAGTCCAACTCATGTTACTTTTTTGTTTACCTAAACACAAAAATGTCTATAAATTATAACTGCTATTCAGTAATATCATTTATGTTCAAAATTACATATGCTACATTCAAAAAAATAGTGGTGAAAAGTACTGCAGTTTTGAGTCCCCCCACCCCAACAAAAAAAATATTTTTATAACCCCAAGTACAAAAGTAAACTGAACTCAGAGACAACAGTTTACTGGACTAAGAGAACTCAGAAAGAAGAACTGAAAACAATAGAAAGGTAGAGTAAGTAATGCAGCCACTAAAATTAAAAAACACACTTTATTCATTTTACCTACTTTTGTAAAAGAATAAGAGAAGTTTACCTCAATATGATATGTAGAACACTTCCATATGATATTCTCCAGAAATTAAAATGAAAACAAATTAAAAAATTGAAAATCTTACATTACAGTAAGAAATAATTAAAAATCAAATGAACACAATTAAAAATCAATCTAACACAATTAAAAATTAAGTAAAAAATTAATTTAGCGAAAAAAATTGCAAAATGATTTCCCTTCCTTTGTTAAATTCTTCCTTTTTTCATTAAATTAATTTTTTACATAATTTTTAATTGCGTTACATTGATTTTTAATTGTGTTCATTTGATTTTTAATTATTGTATTATTTCTTACTGTAATGTAAGATTTTTGATTTTTTAATTGTTTTCATTTTAATTTCTGGAGAGATTCATATAGAAGTGTTCTACGTATCATATTGAGGAAAACTTCTCTAAATCTTTTACAAATATTGATATCAACGTAGAACATATTGAGGATTATAGTTCTGGTTCATACTATCAAATTCATTTTATCTACATAATTGATATCCATTATACAACCTTTACTAAGGCAAGTGTTCTCATTAGTATATAATGAGGCAGCTTGTCTGTTGATGACCGAATATAATGCTGTAAACAGCCAAACCCGATTCAACTATTAATGAAAGAATTATACTGTATGATTAAACGTTTTTTATTCAATAGAAATAAATTGAACAAGTAGACATAGATGTATTCTTAATGCTGATTTCGTATGTGCAGCAAACCCTGAGTTTGATGGGAGGTGGGAAAAGGAGTATAGTAACTTAATTAAAGAAATCATTTCTGCTCTTTTTTTTTTGGGAACCCTCCTCCCTCAAAGGTTGATGACGTAGAGTGGATATCATCTTTTAAGGGCACAAAAGGTGATATAGTTGTACACATCGGCACTAATTATATTAAGAGTAGGAGACCGGCAGAATTACTTAACAAGTACAGGTCACTGTTGAACAAAAGCCGTGAATTAGGGTTGAATTTGAAAGTGTCTGATATTCTGCCTGGACACGATAGGAGGGAGTATATGATGAGGGCCTTGTCAATCAATTCGGCCCTGGAAAGATAGTGCAAGGCTCAACGGGTAGAATTTTTTTCAGCCTGGTCTGTACTTGTTAACTGGAGAGACTGCTTCTACCCGGATGGGATACACTTAAATAGAAAGGGTGCAAGAATATTTGCTGATGCTATCGAGGCAGGGTTAGGTGGGTCGGAAAACTGCTAGCTTGGGGGGATACAAGGACTAATAGTTTAACAGTAGCCGCAGGCAGAGGTGAAGGTGATTCTTGCACAACTTTTATTAGAATAAGTAGCGACCTGGAGCGAGGGGTGTTGGGGGTTTCAGGGACGGATGGCAGTCATCGTGAAATAGGTGGGTATATGGGATGTGTTAGGGTAACTAGGAATAGGTGCATGTATGCTTGCATGTATACCAATGCTAGAAGTATAGTAAATAAATTTGATGAATTTGAAGTGTTGGTCAAGACATCAAAGGCGGATATTATTGGGATAGCAGGGACGTGGTGTCACACAGATATAAGGAATGCAGAACTGGAATTTGGTGAGTACAATGTGTACAGAAAGGATAGACAGGATAGGAAGGGTGGAGGTTTTATGCTGTTAATTAAGAAAAACATAAAATCAAAAGAAGGGCACCCAGTTGATACAGATGAACAGTGCACTGTTGAGTCAGTTTGGTGTGACATAAGCACTGCGAAAGCAAAAATAAGAGTAGGAGTGTGTTACAGGCCTAATGACCCAAATGAGTAGAATGAACAATTGTACAGAGAAATAGAGTGGGCTAGTAAATCGGAATGTCTTATAATGGGGGATTTTAACTTCCCAGATATTGACTGCAACTTGTGGGTTGGTCCCTCACACTAGTCAGACTTTTGTGGATTTATTGGCTGATTGTTTTTTGCAGCAGCATGTTCGAGAGGCAACCAGAGAGAGTAATACTCTTGATCTGGTAATCAACAGTGATCATTCGTGTATTAAGAATTTGCAGATAAAGGAACCACTAGGTGGCAGTGATCACAGTGTACTGATGTGGGATTTACTTAAAGATTTAATTACCATCAGGGGTAAAGGAACGGGTTTTTGCTTCCGTAAAGGTGAGTACAGTGGTCTCAGACAGTTTTTAAATTCTGTACAGTGGGATCAACTGATGATGTTAACAACAGTAAATTGTAAGTGGGAAGCATTCAAGGAATTAATTGTGAATGCTACTAAAAGATTCATACCTATTAAGAAATATTGTTCAAGGTTTAGGCCTAAATGGTTATCAAATGAACTAATGAGACTCATAACAGAGAAGAAAAATGCATGGGATGCATATAAATTATCAAACGACTCAGAAGCCTATGGCAGATATAAGCTAGTCTGTAATCAGGTCACAAAGGAGGTTAGGCAGGCGAAGGAGATTATGAGAAATCCTTGGCAAAAGATGCTAAGAATAACAGCAAGGATTTCTTTACTTATATATACTCTAAAAGGAAGGGGATGAATCTGATTGGTCCACTTGACATCGATGGTTCGACTGTTGATGATCCTGCTCAGATAGCAAACAAACTGAATGCGTATTTTGCATCTACATTCACATATGAGGAATTATTAAGGAATTATTAAGGTCCACTTGACATCGATGGTTCGACTGTTGATGATCCTGCTCAGATAGCAAACAAACTAAATGAGTATTTTGCATCTACATTCACATATGAGGAATTATTAAGGTTTGAAAATGGCAGAAGGTTATCAAATTGTAGCAGGGTACTTAATGATTTTGTAATAACTGAGAGCAAAGTAGAGGAGAAATTGTTGAAGTTAAAGTAAAGCACCTGGGATGGATGGGATCTATCCAGTTATATTAAAGGAGGCAGCAAAGCAACTAAGCAAACCCATAGTCATAATTATGAGAGCATCCTTGGACTCAGGGGAGGTTCCCAAGGACTGTAGATGTGCAAATGTATCCCCAATTCGCAACGGGGCATCGAAGGGTGACATGAGTAATTACGGACCTGTTAGTTTAACTTCTGTTCCGGGTAAAATAATGAAGTCACTGGTTAAAGATGCATTGCAGGATCATCTAGACAAGACTGCAACAATAATTCGGACACAGCATGGGTTTGTTAAGGGAAAGTCTTGTCTGACAAATTTGATTGGTTATTATGATGTGGTTACAAAGGAACTGGATGCAAAAAATAATTTTGATATCATATATTTGGATTTCAGGAAAGCTTTTGACACTGTTGCACATGGAAGACTATTGTACAAATTGGAGCAGAATGGTATTAAGGTTAAGTTGCTACGATGGATAAAAGGATGGTTAAGTGAGAGAAGACAGAGGGTGGTAATCAATGGGTGCTACTCTTTGTGGACTAATGCTATTAGTGGAGTCCCACAGGGTTCGGTGTTGGGTTCACTGTTGTTTTGTATATTTATCAATGATATTGATAAAGGTATATCATGCTTAGTGGCGAAGATTACAGATGATACAAGGGTTGGCAGGGTTGTTAATAACAGTAATGGCAGTGTGCTACTGCAACAGGATCTAGATAATTTGGGCAGATGGGCTAAGAAGTGGCAATTGAAGTTTGACCTTGACAAATGCAAAGGGTATAAGGGTACTGCATATGGGTATAAGTAACCCAAGAGAAAAGTACCAACTGTGTGGTACTACACTTAAGGTGGTAGAAAATGAAAAAGACCTGGGAGTAATTGTGCAGTCAGATATGAAGTTTTCTGAGCAATGCAGACAGGCTGCCAGGGCAGGTCGTGGGGTTTTGTCAATGATATATAGGAATTTTGCTAGCAGGGAAAAGGAGGTGATTGTCCCTCAGTATAAGGCAATGGTCAGACCACGCCTTGAGTACTACATACAGGTCTGGAGGCTTCATTTTAGGAAGGATGTCAATTTGCTCGAGCGTGTACAGAGAAGGGCAACAAGATTGGTGAGGAGAATGAAGGGATCCTCTTACCAAGAGAGGCTTAAGTTCTCTAAATTGCAGTGGCTGGAGACTAGGCACCTGAACGGTGATCTGATTGAGGTGTAAAAGGCCCTAAATGAGTTGAGCATGCTGAATTCTGATGGGATTCTTCCACTTGTTCAGATTACGAACCTAAGGGGGCATAAATTCAAATTAAGAAAAGACAGTTGTAGATTAGATGTGCGGAAATTTGCCTTTAGCCAGTGAGTGGTTAATTGTTGGAACAAATTTCCATCTGTTGTTGTGGAAGTTGATAGGTTGAATAAATTTAAGGAGGAACTGGACAGGCATTTGGAGGGAATGGTGTGATTTTTTTTTTTTTTTTTTTTTGGCTGATGCTGCATAAGCTCATACACTTGCTTTCTTGCATCACATGCCACTACTACTATTACTATTCACCATGGGAGCAAGAATTTTGGAAACTACTGCAATAGCTAGTTTGCTTCTGGTTGGTACCAATATTTAATTCTGCCAGTTTCTATTGCAAAATTGTTTTGCCAAACATTTTTTATGTTTATCTTGGGTATATGATTACACTTTTGACGTCTTGGCTTATATCAAAATACCCAGCTTCATTTTAAGCTTACAACAGTTGTAAAAGGGTTACTAAAAAATCCAAAACTACAGTATAATAAGCATAGTATATCAAAGTTGCACTGCATATGCTTATTCTCCCTCTAAAAAGCATATTAAGCATACATTTCTATACAGTTCAACTGCTGATACAAAATTCATGAATGTTGCTAAAAAAGTATTCTGAAATTCTGCTCAAAAACCGCAAGAAATAATCACAACTTCTATTTGAAATATTATATATTACCTTTACAGTTGACATCTAGCATAATTTTTCCTTGGATGTATGCATCTAAAAGCTCAGTTAAAATATTTAAACTTCCTGTCCGTGCACTCTGCAACAGCATCTCTTCTGGTGCTGAGTGGATTGAATAATGTGTTTCTGTAATTTCTTCCTCTTCTAACATGCTTCATATGCTTAGTACAAAATCCTACAAGAAAAATTAAATTAATAATAACAACAAATGGTTTAATTTTCATATATTAAATGAATATGTTTACATTAATAGCTTAATACTTCATTAATAATGAAACTAATAAATTAAATTAATAACTTATATATAAGAATATTTCCCAGCTTTACAAGAATGAATATTTTTTGCCTTATGATGTACACTAGATGTACACACAAAAAGCTGAACCAGTGTAATCCGGAATGTTGTGCCAGTTAATATGGAGTAATATTTTTAAGTTGAAGAAAGAATGAATAAACAAAAGCATAAATTAAAAAATAATATTTGGACATTATTAAATAAAGAACAGTAATGTATCAATTACAGATACACTTTTTTTTTTTTTTTTTAATGAGAACCCCAAACACGAGAGGTATTATGACCTATAGTACTTAGTACCGTGCTTGGGTTGGAGATTGAGAAGACGAAAGAAGATATTTGTTGATATTGGACTTGAACTTCTGTAGATTGTAATTTTCAGGAAATACGTATGAAGGAAGGTTGTTCCAGAAAACGGCAGTTGAATGAATAAACGAGGAACATGAAAAGTTGGTTCTGTGGGTTTGAAGTTGGACAGTAAATGGATGTTGGCTGGTGGCGGCACGTGTTCGGACTGTTTTGAAAGAGAGAGCGGGAATTATAGAAGCCAATTCAGAAGAACAGTGCCCATGGAAGTATCTGTAGAAGAGGCATGCAGCAGAAACAGTACGTCTATGACACAGCGAGTGGAGAGACTCTGTTAGAGATGAATCATTAATTAAACTAACTGCCCTCTTCTGAATGGAATCAAGAAGCCTGAGAGAGGTTTTGGGGGCACCACCCCAGATGTGGGAACAATATTCCATGGCAGGGCGGATTTGCGATTTATACAGAGTGAGCAGCTGTTTGGGAGAAAAGTAACGCCGAGAGCGAAAGAGAAAACCAAGTTTTTTAGATGCAGAGGAAGCAATATTTGTAATGTGCTTGTGCCAAGAGAGATTAGAAGTCAGGGTAATCCCCAAAAGAGATATATCATTTTGCCTAGAAATCGGAGTGTCACTAAAGATAAGCATAGGAGCAGAAGAATCCTTTTTGCGAGATATAAGACAAGATTGAGTTTTAGAAGGGTTGAAATCAACTAAGTTGTCTTTGCCCCACTGGAGAATTACCTGAAGATCGGCATTTAAGGAATTGGCAGCAGATTTTCGAGAACTTGAAGCTGATTGAGCTGGACAACGTTTCTCAAAATGTAAAGTTGAATGCAATGTGCTATCATCGGCAAAACTATGGATAGGATTTCCAGTCAATGGAAGAAGGTCATTGATATACAAGAGGAAAAGAGTGGGGGAAAGAACTGAACCTTGGGGGACACCGGCATTAGTGGAGAAGTTAGAAGACAGAGAGCCATCTACCATCACCCTCAGTGAGCGATCAGAGAGAAAACTGGATAACCAATTACTAAAAACAGTTGGCAAACCATAAGATGGAAGCTTGTTTAGAAGACCTTTATGCCAAACACGATCAAAAGCCTTTGAGATGTCAAGAGCAACTACTTGTGTTTCACCGAACCTTTCCATTGAATTAGTCCATAAATGGGTAACATAAGCCAGAATATCACCAGTGGATCGACACTGACGGAATCCATACTGGCGATCGTTGATCAGACGGAAGGTTTCTAGGTAGTTTAAGAGTTGGCAGTTAATTGATTTCTCCATTACTTTAGAAAGAGTAGAATTAATTGCAATGGGACGATAATTGGATGGGAGGGATTTGTCACCCTTTTTAGGACCTGGCTGGATAAGAGCAAATTTCCAAGCAGAAGGAAAAACACCTTTGGAATAAGAAAGTGAAAAAAGGCGGCAAAGAATAGGAGTAAGTTCAGGAGCACAGGTTTTGAGAACAAGTGGAGAAATACCATCAGGACCTGGAGCTTTCTTAGCATCAAGATTCATCAAAATCCTTCTGATATCCTTTTGACGGAAGACCACAGGAGGCATTGAATGGAGCGTGTTAGGAATGGTGGGAGGTGTTTTACCAAGATCATTAATACATGAGCTCAAAGAAAAATGGGATGCTAGCAGGTCAGCTTTATCCTTGGCTGAAGTGACAACAGAACCATCTGGTTTGGACAGAGGTGGGAGCAGAGATGGGCAAAAGTTGCGGCCAATAGCTTTGGCAAGAGACCAGAATGCTCGGCTACCATTAGGGCAAGAAGCAAGTTTTCTACTCTTAGCCTGTTCAAACTCTAGTTTGGACTGATTAATAACTGCTTTACAATTGTTGCGAGCTTTGGTGTAGCCAGAAAATGAAACTGAAGAATTAGAAAAAGCCAATTACGATATGCAACATTCTTCTCTTGGACAGCCTTAGCACATTTATTGGAAAACCAAGGTTTAGATAAAGGACGAGATTTTAAAGTGGAGTGTGGGATAAAGGATTCCATTCCTGCAAGAATAATTTCACTGACACGATCTGAGCAAACGTTGACATCAGAAGTTTTGAAACAGTAATCAGACCAAGGAAAAGAAGAAAAGAAGTCTCGCAGGTCATCCCATTTTGCATTCTTGTAATGCCAAACAATACGAGGTTGGGAATAGCCATGAGATAAAGGTTCCATTGGAGAAGAGGCAATCACAAAGTTGTGATCTGAAGTGCCTAAAGGACCTCTCACTTCAACCTTGTACTTAGAAGGGTTGTTTGTGAGAAAAAGATCAAGCGTATTGGCTGTATGATTAGGATTGTCCACTACGGATGTGATCACAGTACAGATCAACTACAAGTATTAATCCAATAAATATGCTAAGACCGTTTAAGATAAGAAGACACCATATCATGACGACCTTATACTCAAAATCTCTAGCATCATTCTCTGCCTATACTAAAATTCACAGTATAATAGGGTTATTAATAAATCCAAATTTAAATGAACAAGCAAAGAACAGGAAACTTGCTTCTTGTCTAAAAGTTATTCAAGTGTTATGGTCTCTGAAGAAAGCTACTGCATACAAGATCTTGATAATATTTTTCCACTTAAGCATAAAACCGGTGATCCTCATTTCTGTTTCGCCTCTCCTTTTTATAATATAATTACTTCACTAGTGAGGGCTGATGACCCTCCTATGTGTGAGTCCTGTGGCACAATTTTAACAATAAGACACATTTTAGTTGAATGTCCAGATTTTAGCAATATCCGTTTTACCGCTTTTAATTATCTGACTGAGCCGTATACACTCAGTCAGATTTTATCTGACAATGACCACGTGTCTGCTGTTTTTACCTTCTTAAAGTCAATAAACATTTTTGATCTTATATAAAATTTACATTTTTCTTTTATACATATGTTATACATCTTGACATAGTGACCTAACTATGTAGGTCACTGAAAGTTTAAAAATTTTTTTATATACGACCTGGTCTTGGCCCATTATAGCCTCCGCAGCTAATGCGCCAATAAAAACAAAACAAAACAAAACAAACAAACAAAAACTTCACTAGTGTTTTTCCATCTGGATGGAATTTTGCTAATATCCAGCAAATTCCTAAAAGCAAATTTCAATTACACTGGCCAGCAAATTATAATTTTTTTTCTTTCTCATAATAAAGAATACAACCCATGTGTATTTTAACAGTGCCAAACATGAATATGACCTTAAATTTTTCTATCATGTCTGATTTTTAAGGATATTAACATTTCTTTATTTATGGGCTTAAAATGTTTTGAGCCCTGATTTCCACTTGTACGTTTCTTACCCCAACCCCAAATCCCTTGTAAGTGACCAGCATCAATCAGCAAGCAAATATAATCTGGAACCCAAAAGTTCAGCTTGTTTCTTAAAAAGATTTAAGTCTCCAATTAGGTCATATATTTCCATTTGAATAATCAAATAAGATTGACCCTCTTGTTAAGTAGCAGGCTCACACCCACTACTTACTGTACCGAATCAATGTTAGTGAGTGCATTTAGGAAGTGATATCATTTGCTTCATTTCCATTACCAATTGGTTTAGCTTCAGTCCGAAAGTGCAGTAGTGCTTTCACTGCATTAGCGTCATTTAGGAAATGATGTCGTTTCCGTCTGACATTTTTATTGCTAATTGGTTTTGCTTCCATAAAAAAATGCAGTAGGTGCCGCAAAAGATGTTTTCACATCAAAAGTATTTACAACTTAAAACATTAATTACACATTAATCATACACACTTAACATTTGGTTACCATACACCCAGTTAACATAACCTGATGCTACATGCAATCCGCATTAGCATTAGTAGAGGCATATGAGGCAAGAAAGCAAGCTTATCCAGCATCAGCCAAAAAAAAAAAAAAAAAAACACGCTCCCATTTCACCCCTCCATTCTTTCCGAGTACCTGACCAGCTCAGCCTTAAATTTATTTAGGCTATCAACTTCCACAACAAAGGATGGAAGTCTGTTTCACCAACCAACCACCCACTGGCTAAAGGGCAAACTTCCACACAACTTTCCTACATCTGTCTTTCCTCAATTTGAATTTATGCCCTCTCAAATGATTATTCTGAGCAAGAGGAAGAATTCCATCAGCATTGAGCATGCTCAAACAATTCAAGGCTTTATACACCTCAATCAGATCACCTCGCAGGTGCCTAGTCTCCAGACACTGTAATATGCAAAATTTAAGCCTTTCTTCCATTCACTAATCTTGTTGCCCTTCTCTGTACTCATTCCAACAGCTCTACATCATTCTTAAAATGAGGCCTAAAGATCTGTACACAGTACTCAAGATGTGGCCTGACCATTGCCTTATATAAGGGGATAATCACCTCCTTATCCCTGGAAGAAAAATTCCTGTATATCATTGACAAGACACCATGAGCTACTCCTGCAGACCGTATGCACTGGTCAGAAAACTTCATATCTGCCTGCAAAATTACCCCCAGGTACTTTTCGTTCTCTACCACTGTCAGTGTAGTACCACAGAGTTGATACGTCACTCTGGGGTTGCTGCTTCCCATATGTAGTACTTTACATTTGTCAATATTAAACTTCATTTGCTACCCCTCAACCCATCTGCTCATCTTTTCTAGATCCTGTTGCAGCACCGTACTGTCATCAGTGTCCATAAAAAAATGCCAACCTTCGTATCATCGGCAAATTTGGACATTAAGCTTGATATACCATCATCAATATCATTTATAAATAAAGAAAACAACAATGGACCCAACACTGAACCCTGAGGGACTCCACTAATAATATTAGTCCACGATAAGCAGTGTCCATTGATTACCACTCTGTCTTCTCCCACTCAATCATCCCTTTATCCATTAACAGCAATTTGAATAAAATGCCACACTGCTCCAATTTGTAAAAGCAGTCTTCCACGAGCAACAGTATAAAAAGCCTTTCTAAGAGCCAAATATATGATATCAAAGTTATTCCCTGCATTCAGTTCCTTTGTGACCATATCATAGTATCCAATCAAATTGGTCAGGCAACACTTTTCCATAACTAAACCATGCTGTGTCCGAGCTATAACTGAAGTCTTGTCTAGATGATCCAGCAGTGCTTCTTTAACCAGTGCCTCCATTAATTTTCCTGGAACAGATGTTAAACTAACAGGTCTATAATTACTTGTGTTGCCCTTTGATCCTCCTTTGTGAACTGGGGTCACATTTGCACATCTCCAGTCCATGGGTACTTCCTCTGAGTCCAAAGAAGCTCTCCTAATTATGGCTAAGGGTTTGCTTACTTCCTTTGCTGCCTCCTTAAATATAACTGGATAGATTCCATCCACCCTGAGTGCCTTTTTTATGTTTATCTTCAACAATTTCTCCTCCACTTTCCTCTCAGTTATTACAAAATCATCCAGGTCACTGATAGAGTTCAATTCACCTCTGGCATTACCCTCCCTAAATAACTCCTCATGTTTGAATGTAGATGCAAAATACTCATTTAGTTTGTTAGCCACCTGAGCAGGAACATCAACAGTTCAACCATCAATATAACAGGTAAAGAACTCTTTCCTGTTTTTCTCATAATCTGCCTTTGCCTGCCTAATCTCCTTTGTGACTTGGTTACAGACCAGCTTATATGTATCATAGGCTTCCAATGTCACCCATTAATTTATATGTATCCCATGCATTTTTCTTCTCTGCCACATGTCTCATTAGTTCATCTGACATCCATTTAGGAATAAACCTTGAACAATATTTCATAGTTGGGATGTAAAGCCTAGTAGCTTCCAAGATAATTTCTTTGAATGCTTCCCATTTTGAATTTGCTGTTGGTAACATCATCAGTTGGTCCCACTGTATAGAATTTAAATACTGTCTCAGACCACCATAGTCACCTTTACGAAAGCAAAAACTCTTCCCTTTACGCCCGATGGTAGTTACCTCTTAGTGTAAATCCCACTTCAGCACACTGTGATCACTGCCACCTAGTGGTTCCTTTATCTGCAGATTCTTAATGCATGAAGAATCACTGCTGATAATCAGATCAAGAGTATTACTCCCTCTAGTTGCCTCCCGTACCTGCTGATGTAGAAAACAATCATCCAATAAATCCACAAAAGCCTTCCTAATGTGTGAGTGACCAACCCACAAATTCCAGTCAATATCTGGGAAATTAAAATCCCCCATTATAAGACGCTCTGATTTACTGGCCCACTCTATTTCCATGTATAGTTCTGTATTATACTTATCAGAGTCATTAGAACTATAACACACTTCTACTCTCAATTTTGATCTCCCAATGCTTATGTCACACCAAACTGACTCGACACTGTACTGTCCTGCGATGTCAACTGGCTTCACTTCCTTGGATTTTATGTGTTTCTTAACTAATAGTATAACCCCTCCTCCCTTCCTATCTTGTCTATCCTTCCTGTACACATTGTACTCCCTAAATTCCAGTTCTGCATTCCTCATATCTGTGTGACACCACGTCTCTGATATCCCAACAATATCTGCCTTTGATGTTCTGAGAAATACCTCAAATTCATCAAATTTATTTACCAAACTCCTAGCATTGGTGTACATGCAAGTATACATGCACCTGTTCCTATTCTTAGCTACCCTAACACAACCCATGTGTTTACTTGTACCGCAATGACTCCCAGCAGTCTCTGAAATACCCTGCATCTTGTTTTCCAGGCTGCTACTCATTCCAATAGAAGCAGTGCAAGAATCACTTTCACCTCTGCCAGTGGCTACTGTTAATCTATTAGTCCTTGTATCCCTTCAAGCTAGCAGTTTTCCGACCCACCTAAACCTGCCTTGATAGCATCAGCAAATATTCTTGCACCCTTTCTATTTAAGTGTATCCCATCCCTGTAGAAGCAGTCCCTCCTGTTAACAAGTACAGACCAGGCTGAAAAAAATTCTACCCCTTGAGCCTTGCACAATCTTTCCAGGGCCGAATTGATCAACAAGGCTCTCATCATATACTTCCTCCTATCGTGTCTGGGCAGAATTGCAGACACTTTCAAATTCAACCCTAATTCACAGCTTTTTTTCAACAGTGACCTGTACTTGCTAAGTAATTCCGCTGGTCTCCTACTCTTAATATCATATTGATACTGTTTGTTTTGTTTTTTTAGGAGCATTAGCAACTAAGGCCATATTGCTCTCTGAATATACGGTGGTCATTCCTGACCTTTCTGCATTCTCCGTATTTGGTGGTGACGGGCTCGAACCCCGGTCTAATCAAGAAGCGTGTGCTACTCACTGCTGCTTCTTTCCGCCTGGCTACGGAGGCACCTATACTGTTTGTCTGATATAAATATGTAAATCAGTATCCACATACAGTTTCACATGTCTGGCACACTATAATGCTATCTTAGTAAATGACTACAATAATTGTGCACTGCTGATTCCTAGGATCCAGAACACATTGACAGAAAAATTATTTACTTATTTATAATATTAGAAGCTAATGTGTCTTATAAATATGAAAGCAAAACTAAAACAAAGGTTTTGCTTTTGTGGCAATTATAATTTTGGCAGTCTCAAGCATGCTGCTGCTCTGGTTACAGATACAGTAAACCAGGGTTTCTTAACCAGGGGTCCGTGGAAGGATTTCAGGGGGTCCGTGAGCTTGGATGGGATAATTTCCTTCACTTATGAATGTATGTAATAAATTGCAATTGTATTAGCTGTATCTGTAATTACCAATAGAAATAACAGATATTTTCATATATTATAGTTATTGCATATCACGAAAAATCACTTACGCTCATTGTTACTTTGAAATTATGGCAGTTATTAGACCTGCCGCTAGATCACAGTTGATTGCAGTCCTGCTGTGAACAGACTATTGTGCGACGTAGTGGGCAAACTATCCGGCAAATCAGCGCCTAGTAGGCCACTTTTAACATGAATAGAGACGCTGGCTACGAGTGTAAACCAAGTATGTTCAAACACGTCCTACGTTTAGATAACAGTTGAAGTGTGTAATTTAACCTTTTCACTGCTATGTTCGTGTATACCGGTCCAACGGTGGAGGCCCCTACAGTGCTACAGGCATGTATGCACACCCACTGTGTGTCTGTCGATGCATACAGTCTTCGTATATGTCTTTCTTAGTTGCTAATATTGCATTAATTATTTTTACCTTAATTATTTAACATTTGTTACAGACCAAATTTAAGTTGAAATGTCGAAGAAAAGGAAGTATGATGAAAACTATGTATTATTTGGTTTCACTTGCATTAATGAACGTGACGGGACTCAAATACCGCAGTGTTTTTTGTGCAGAAAAATTCTTGCGAACGGAAGTATGAAGCCAGCAAAACTGAAAGACCATCTCAAGTCTGTCCGTGCTGAAAATGCATCTAAAGATGCTGGTTTTTTTTGTGCGAAAAAATCTCAATTCGAAAAAGCAGGGACACTTCCAAAACTTGGATTTGCCATTTCATGAAAACCTTTTCTTGAAGCATCCTATAAAGTTGCTTACCGGATTTCCAAGCAAAAGAAGCCCCACACTACTGGAGAGACTTTAGTAAAGCCATGTGCACTGGAAATGGTCGAATTGGTCTGTGGACTGGAACAGAGAAAAAAATTGGAAGCTGTTCCCTTGTCAAATGATGTAATACATTCTAGAATAGTTGATATGTCTATTAATATTTTGAAGCGGGTCATCAAGGAAATGGCAGCCTCGCCATTCTCCTTGAGTATGCAATTTCTCAATGTAGCCAGCTCCTTGTTTTTGTTTGCTCATGTGCATGCTGACGCCATCAAAGAAGAATTCTTATTTTGTGAGTCTCTTTCAGAAACTACAAAGGCCGTTGACGTTTTCGAAATGGTAAAAAGTTTTTTTTACAAACGAAACTTTGAATGGAAAGGAAAACTTCATTCTCTTTGCACTGATGGAGCTCCTGCGATGCTTGGTAATATATCTGGTTTTGCTACTTTAGTGAAAAAAGAAGCTCCTCAAGTCATCGTCACTCATTGCTTTTTACACAGACATGCACTGGCAACAAAGACTCTTCCAACAACCCTGAAAGAAGTATTGTCAACAGCCATAAAAGTTATCAACTTTATCAAAAGAAGTTCTCTGAATCATCGTATTTTTAAAAGATTTTGTCAAGAAATGGGAGCAGAATATGAAGTGCTTCTCTACCACACAGAAGTACGCTGGCTTTCAAGATGACAAGTCTTGAAGCGCTTGTTCGAACTAAGGGCAGAAGTTTCACTTTTTCTGGAAGAAAGAGAAAACCCACTCTTGGAACATTTTGAAAGGAAGGATTTTATCCATGGGTTGGCTTACCTGGCAGATATTTTTCACCATATAAATGAGATAAATCTTTCCATTCAAGGTCATGAAGTCACCACTATGGATGCAACTGAAATATTACAAGCTTTCTTGGCTAAGTTACCAATATGGAAGAAGAGAGTAGAGACCGACATTCTTGCAAACTTTCCACTGTTACAGAAGTGCTTTACCAAGATGTAGTTGAAATGCAACTTCTCTCTCAATTTTTTTGAAAAGAGATATCTGCGAACACTTGGAAATATTACAGAACTCTTTTAAAAGTTATTTCTATCTTGAAGGCATGAAAATTGAACCATGGATCCGAAATCCTTTCCTTTTTGATATAAACTGTATCGAAGATGTTGACTTAACCAAAGATAAACTCATTGATCTTAGGTTAAAAAACTTACTACGATTGGAGTTTACCTCAAAAAGCCTTGGAGAATTCTGGTGTTCCCTGAGAGAAGCCAATCCTTGTCTTGTAAAGAGAGTTATGGAAGCCTTGATACCATTTGCAACAATATATCTGTGCGAATCGGGATTTTCAGCACTTGTAACAATGAAAACAAAAAATCGAAATCGATTAGATGTCCAACATGACATGCATGTTGCCTTGTCAAATACCACACCACAGTTTAATGTTCTTATTCAAGATAAACAACAACAGTCTTCACATTGATATGTCCTTAAAAAATAAAATTTAACTTCAACTTTCCTATATTTTAAATGTATTGTATTATTATTCAATGTGTTAAGATAGAAACACATATATTACTGTATAATGTTTTTTTTTAATTTTGGTAACTATTTCATTAAACTGGTTTTTTTGTAATTTTATTTTATGCATTTAAAAACATTATTCTGAGAAGAGGTCCATGGCATTCACCTGACTGGCAAAGGGGTCTTGGAACTAAGAAGGTTAAGAAGCCCTGCAGTAAACCCACGATGTAACGGACCCTGATATAACGGATTTCGGATTTAACAGACCGGAAAATAATAATACAGTAATGTACGTATTAATCTCGACCATATTATTTTTTTAGGTTATACAAAACTTCAGTGTTATTATTAATTAAAAATTAATAATAATTACCTATTTCCATTATTGTTTTTATAATTACTTACTTTTATTTTTATAATCAAATTCAGGAAATTGTAGTCAGAAAATCACTTTTTATTCTTTCTGAAAACATGTTCAAATAACTGTTTTCCTAGATTACGTATAAGAGCAGGTGGTGACTTGCGAGCTTAACGTGACTCGGGACACTAAACTGCAAGTCTACCGACTCGCTTTGTTTTGGTCTCAGTCTGCCTCAAGCTATCGTGCAGTCAGGTTGTGTACAAAGTGTTTCTGTGATTTCTGAAATTTCACAATTCAGAAATCACAATTTAAAATGGCATCAAGTGATAGAGGAGTTAAAAGAAAGAGTGTGAACTTAAATGTGACACAGAAATTAGTGCCAATTGAGAAATTAGAACAAGGCGTCTTTGTAGCACGTGTTGTTAAATTTACGGCGTAAAAAAACAAACTGTTTCTGATATCCGTAAATCAAAGACCAAATTGCAACATAATTTTATATTGTACAGTACTGTATATTGTATTAACGCGCTTTTTTTTTTACATTAAGAACAATAAAAACGCTCCCCCCCCACGTTACATTTGATTTAACGGCCTTTCTGCATTAATGGACACCCCTTCTCCCCTATTAGTCCGCTAAATTGAGGGTTTATTGTACTCACGTTCATAGTTTTAGTAGAAAAAGAACTCACAGAAGTGCTTTTTACCATGTGATCTAGAGGAGTGAAAAGGGAAAACAAAGTACATGAAACCAGTGAGGTGAAAATTCTAGAGTTCAAGGGATCGCTTTCACCTTTAAGCAGCATTATCTGAGAAGAACCATGTCTCTGACTATTACTGCTACTGATGAGAAGGAGGCAATAACTATCATGCAGATTTGGAAGGGGTACAGCATCCTTGTGGCAGTGTAAAACATAGAAAATATATTAAGCAATTCACTAGAAGGGTTGTTGGAGAAAACTTTGCCTGCAGTTTGTCCATGACTATGAAGATTAACCCCAGGGGCTCACATCTGGTGAGTATGGGCTTGGCACACCCAAGGTCCTCAGTTGGATATCATCATTCTTCTCTTTCTTGATGATTCCCTTCTACTTCTCTCTCTCTCTCTCTCTCTCTCTCTCTCTCTCTCTTAGGGTAACTCGGGAATTTTTTTTGGCTGGTGCAGCATAAGCCTCAGGCTTCCTTGCACCACATAGCTAATAATAATAATATTTCCATAAAACAAAAAACAAAAAAAAAAAAAAAAAAAAAGTCACAAAGGAAAGTTCAGACAGGCAAAACACCTTAACCTCAAAGTGTGAACGAGTTTCTGGAGTCTTGTACAAATTTCATTAAGTTGAATGCACAATTGTGAATTGAACGCAGGAATGACAGCAATAATGAAATGTCAAGTACCCCTTCAAAGAGCCTGAAGCTCAAATATTTAAGAGTAATCATGATGAAGGTGAACACACAATAAGAGTCATAGGAAATTCTAATTGTATGACTGATGTTGAAAGAAGCAGTAATTCTGTTAGAGGTCTTTATGATGGCACATATTTGCTATAAGATTCTTCATAATAAAAAAAAAGACAACTAAGCTTTCTTTGAATGAATTTTTCAAACTTCAGAACCATCCATAATAGTTTATCAGTAATGTAACAGTAATTGAATTTATTATTAATATTTAATTTTAAAAAAAATCAAGCTATTAACAAATATTCAAGAATGTAGCTTGGAAAGTTGAGTTTATATATGGTAAATGAATGTTCATTTAGCTTACACTGACTTAATGTACAGTTCCGAGAAAGCATTGTATACATTAACTGAGCATTAGCAGTACATTCGAGGTTATTATGTAAATAATACAGTGTAATCTGTCAGAACACAAGTACAATTTAAAAACTAATTACACAAAAACAAAAGCATCAGCAAATTACAAAGTTTTAAAGATAGCATTGAACAGATCACAGATGCGCAATGACTATTTGTGCAATAAGAATCTGCATATAAAGGACCCACTAGGTGGCAGTGATCACAGTGTACTGATATGGGATTTACTTAATGATTTAACTTGGTCTTTGAGGTTGTCACAGACATTCTCTCAGATATGCTAGTCAAGCTGTACTTGCTACCTGGGAGTCTAAAACGCTGATGGAACTGATATTCGCGTGACACTCAAGTCAAGTGGACCCTATTTCGGCGAAGTCCAGACGGTCTGCGACAGCCAAATCCTGTGTTTGCACCTTCACGATGGTGGGACTGTTAATAATCCTGGGTATAACCTCCATGCACAAGTATGGTGGGTGACCACCCAGGTGTGAACCAACGTAAGCAGGGGTCGAGGTGTGGCACCCACACCACATGGAGGAACGCCGCCCCTCTATGTTACCAGGCAGTACTAGGTGATATATGACTCTCATCAACTGGTGAAATACCACCACTTTGCTTATTGGAGGCTTGAAGTGGTGGAACCCATGTTTGGTCTCTAGAGCTAAGTTCCGGTCAACCCTTCCCTATCTCTTCCATCATGCAGTATGATTGATGACTTTTGAGGTTATGATGAACGTAGTGTCGAGATCCAATATTCCTTACATTTCGAGGGTACAGCTCTAAAACGGTGTTCGCAGGCCGGCCGCTAGTTAGTACACCGGACCGAACCTATTGGTAACTCTCTAGGAGGTTTCTGGATCAGCTAATGTATAATCTTGCTACCTCTACTCTGCCAAATAGTGACTGGAGGGAGTCCGAGTAGTGTGTATGCGGGGAGCTTTGTCGAGGCTACGTTATGTCAAGGATCTGGGTATATTCTTACCACGTGTACGCCATATCCAAAAATTTCATTACTTCATACAGCATGTCCCACCCACTTTTTCTTACTATTGAATACACCATGAATTGTCAAACTAATAGAGCAAGCTCTTATCTGCGAAAAGATCTAAACCTCTAAAGCACTTCCTAATTAATTTCACAAATATACGTGGTCTCAATTCTAATCTCAACAATGTCCATTTCCACTTGCAGTCTGCCAAACCCCATGTACTTTTTCTGACAGAATCTCAGTTATCGGTTGATTCAAGTACTGCTCATCTCAGATGCCCAAATTATTCGCTGTATGATTCCTTTCGCCTCAAAGGCGGTATTGTGCATATGTCCGTTCTGATATTCCTTGTCAGAGACTTGGCAATTTGGAATCTACTCTATTTGATCTTCTCTGGCTTAAAATCTCTCTACCTCATTGTGTCAAATTCATCTTTTGTCTCTACCGTTCTCCCAACTCCACTAATCACTTGGAGCTCTTTGACTTCCTCTCTTTGCAACTTGACTTTCTCAGTACAACTTTCCTAACAGTGAGGTAATTTTCCTTGGTGATTTTAATGTTCATAACTCCAGATGGCTTCCGTTTTCTAGTCACACCGACCCAGCAGGTCGAGATGCTGAGGCTTTTTCAATTACTAATGATCTAGCACAGATTGTTCATTTACCTACAAGAATACCGGACAATCCTAATCATACAGCCAATACGCTTGATCTTTTTCTCACAAACAACCCTTCTAAGTACAAGGTTGAAGTGAGAGGTCCTTTAGGCACTTCAGATCACAACTTGGTGATTGTCTCTTCTCCAATGGAACCTTTATCTCATGGCTATTCCTAACCTCATGTTGTTTGGCATTACAAGAATGCAAAATGGGATGACCTGCGAGACTTCTTTTCTTCTTTTCCTTGGTTGGATTACTGTTTCAAAACTTCTGATGTCAACGTTTGCTCAGATCATGTCAGTGAAATTATTCTTGCATGAATGGAATTCTTTATCCCACACACCACTTTAAAATCTCGTCCTTTATCTAAACCTTGGTTTCCCAATAAATGTGCTAAGGCTGTTCAAGAGAAGAATGTTGCATATCGTAATTGGCTTGTTTCTAATTCTTTAGTTTCATTTTCTGCCTACACCAAAGCTTGCAACAATTGTAAACCAGTTATTAATCAGTCCAAACTAGAATTTGAACAGGCTAAGAGTAGAAAACTTGCTTCTTGCTCTAATGGTAGCCAAGCATTCTGGTCTCTTGCCAAAGCTATTGGCCGCAACTTTTGCCCATCTCTGCTCTCACCTCTGTTCAAACCAGATGGTTCTGTTGTCACTTCAGCCAAGGATAAAGCTGACCTGCTAGCATCCCATTTTTCTTTGAGCTCATGTATTAATGATCTTGGTAAAACACCTCCCACCATTCCCAACACGCTCCATTCAATGCCTCCTGTGGTCTTCCGTCAAAAGGATATCAGAAGGATTTTGATGAATCTTGATGCTAAGAAAGCTCCAGGTCCCGATGGTATTTCTCCACTTGTTCTCAAAACCTGTGCTCCTGAACTTACTCCTATTCTTTGGCGTCTTTTTTCACTTTCTTATTCCAAAGATGTTTTTCCTTCTGGTTGGAAATTTGCTCATATCCAGCCACTTCCTAAAAAGGGTGACAAATCCCTCCCATCCAATTATCATCCATCCCGGCATGCGACTTGTCGCTTAGAAACTGGGGAAAGTCGGACACGCCATCATGTGTCTACCTGCAGCTTCATTCAGCACACCGAACTGAATATTCCGACTTCGCGCCAGTCTACACAGACGGTTCGAAGTCAGAATCATATGTGGGATCTGCTGCTGTCTTCACAGACACCACTATATCAGAGCAGATTCCCTCTGATTGCAGCATATTTACTGCAGAGCTGCACGCTGTAGAGTTAGCCTTGGAACACATTAGTAAACGCCAATACCAACGGTTCATTTTATATACCGACTCTCTTAGCATGTTACAGGCTTTAATATCTGTGAGGTATAATCCTCATCCAGTCCTGTCTAGCATTCAGCAGAAGATTCACGTTCTCCATGAACGCGAATATGACATCCGCTTCTGCTGGATTCCCAGCCACATTGGGATTAGGGGAAATGATTTGGCTGACGCCGCAGCCAAATCAGCAATTCCCAATAATAACCGCTGCCTGTTAGTCCCCTATACAGACTACAGGCAAATAGTACATCAAAAGGTACATTCCCAATGGCAGGATTCGTGGAATAGACAGACTGCGAATAAATTATATCGTATAAAGCCTGTTATTGAACCGTGGCAGTCTAGTCTGCGCAGGAATCGTAAGGAGGAAGTTGTTCTTGCCCGGACCCGCATAGGACATAGTCATTTGACACATTCCTTTCTGCTGAGGGCTGATGACCCTCCTATGTGTGAGTCTTGTGGCACAATTTTATCGATTAGACACCTTTTAATCGACTGTTCAGATTTTAGCAATATCCGTTCTAGCATTTTTAATCATCTGACTGAGCCGTATACACTCAGTCAGATGTTATCCGACAATGACCATGTGTCTGCTATTTTTAGTTATTTTAAATCAATAAGGCTTTTTACTTGTATTTAATATTTACATGTTATGTTATTTCTTTATTGATTTATCTTTTCTACATTTTATACCTTTGTTACTTTATATACTGACATGCTGGCCTAAGCAATTAGGTCAGTGAACATTGCATTTTTTATATATGACTTTAGTTTGGCGCATTATAGCCTTAGTAGCTAATGCGCCAATAAAACCAACCAAACAAACAAACAAACAATCCAATTATCGTCCCATTGCAATTACTTCTACTCTTTCTAAAGTACTGGAGAAATCAATTAACCGCCAACTCTTAAACTACCTTGAAATCTTCTGTCTGATCAACGATCGCCAGTATGGATTCCGTCAGTGTCTATCCACTGGTGATATTCTGGCTTATGTTACCCATTTATGGACTAATTCAATGGAAAGGTTCGGTGAAACCCAAGTAGTTGCTCTTGACATCTCAAAGGCTTTTGATCGTGTTTGGCATAAAGGTCTTCTAAATAAGCTTCCATCTTATGGTTTGCCAACTGTTTTTAGTAATTGGTTATCCAGTTTTCTCTCTGATCGCTCACTGAGGGTGATGGTAGATGGCTCTCTGTCTTCTAACTTCTCTGCTAATGCCAGTGTCCCCCAAGGTTCAGTTCATTCCCCCACTCTTTTCCTCTTGCATATTAATGACCTTCCATTGACTGGAAATCCTATCCATAGTTTTGCCGATGACAGCACATTGCATTCAACTTTCCATTTTGAGAAACCGTGTCCTGCTCAATCAGCTTCAATTTTTCGAAAATTTGCTACCAGTTCCTTAAATGCCGATCTTCAGGTAATTCTCCAGTGGGGCAAAGACAACTTAGTTGATTTCAACCCTTCTAAAACTCAGTCTTGTCTTATATCTCGCAAAAAGGATTCTTCTGCTCCTATTCTTATCTTTATTGACACTCCGATTTCTAGACAAAATGATATATCTCTTTTGGGGATTACCCTGACTTCTAATCTCTCTTGGCACAAGCACATTACAAATATTGCTTCCTCTGCATCTAAAAAACTTGGTTTTCTCTTTCGCTCTCGGCGTTACTTTTCTTCCAAACAGCTTCTCAATCTGTATAAATCGCAAATCCGCCCTGCCATGGAATATTGTTCCCACATCTGGGGTGGTGCCCCCAAAACCTCTCTCAGGCTTCTTGATTCCATTCAGAAGAGGGCAGTTAGGTTAATTAATGACTCATCTCTAACAGAGTCTCTGCACTCGCTGTCTCATAGACGTACTGTTTCTGCTGCATGCCTCTTCTACAGATACTTCCATGGGCACTGTTCTTCTGAACTGGCTTCTATAATTCCCGCTCTCTCTTTCAAAACAGTCCAAACACGTGCTGCCACCAGCCATCATCCATTTACTGTCCAACTTCAAACCCACAGAACCAACTTTTCATCTTCCTCATTTATTCATTCAACTGCCGTTTTCTGGAACAACCTTCCTTCATACGTATTTCTTGAAAATTACAATCTACAGAAGTTCAAGTCCAATGTCAACAAATATCTTCTTTCGTCTTCTCAACCTCCAACCCAAGCACGGTACTAAGTACTATAGGTTCTAATACCTCTCGTGTTTGGGGTCCACATATAAAAAAAAAAAACCATCAAGAGTAAAGGACGGGATTTTTGCTTTCGTAAGGTTGACAACAGTGGTCTCAGATAGTTTTGAAATTCTATACAGTGGGACGAACTGATAATGTTACCAACAGAAAATTCTAAATGGGAAGCATTCAAGCTACTAGGCTTTTTGTTCCAACTAAGAAATACTGTTCCAGGTGTAGACATAAATGGATGTCAAATGAACTTTGTGGCAGAGAATAAAAATACATGGGATACATATAAATTATCAGCCAACACAAGAGAATTATGGTAGACATAAGCTAGTCTGTAATCAAGTCACAAAGGAGTTTAGCAAGCGAAGCCAGATTACAAGAAACCCTTGGTATAGGATGCTAAGAAAAACAGCAAGGATTTCTTTACTTATATAAACTCTAAAAGAAAGGGGATGAATCAGATTGGTCCTCTTGATATCAATGGTTCAATTGTTGATGATCTTGCTCAGATAGCAAACAAACAATGAGTATTTGCATCTACATTCACACATGAGGAGTTATTAAGGAAGGAAAATGCCAGAAGGTTATCAAATTGTAGCAGGGTGCTTAATGATTTTGTAATAACTGAGAACAAAGTGAAAGATAAATTATTGAAGTTAAACATAAGAAAGGCAACTGGGTTGGATGGGATCTATCCAGTATTATATTAAATGAGGCAGCAAAGGAAGTAAGCAAACCCTTGGGCATTATTATGAGAGCATCTCTGAATTCAGGGGAGGTCCCCGTACACTGAAAATGTGCAAATGTATCCCCGATTCACAAAAGGAGTCACAAGTAATTACAGGATTTAATAAAGAGTAGATGTCCTTGATGTTTAATTTTTTAAGATTCTCATGTATATTTTTTTGTGCTAGGGACAAATTCTTCATGAAACCATGTTTTAAACAAACTTGAATCCATCCATGCATTTTTTTGATTTGCGTAGGCAAAAATTTTTTAAAGCTTGGGGGTTCTTTGACTTTCCAATGAGAGTTAATCTAAGCTTAAGTCCCTTGATGAATCTGAACATACCAGTACCATCACTGTCACCTTGCTTCATTTATAACCAGGAGCTGATTTTTTTTTCTAGCTGCAAGTGTTTTGGATGGGAGCATTTTATAATTCAGGCCTGTATCATTACAATTGTAAATTTGATCCAACTTCTCTTCTGGAATAATTTTTGCTAATTTAGCAGTAAATGTTGCTATTTCTTCCATACTAGCTGATAATTTTTCCCCAGTGATGTTCAGATTTCTAAGTCCAAACCTTTTTTTCCAATGATCCAACCAACCAATACTTGCAGAAAATTGTTCTGCCCTTTCATTAAAATGCTTATGAAATTCTAAAGCCTTAGCCTATAAAATTGGTCCAAAAATCAGGCTTCCTTTGTCTCTCATCTGTGTGAACCACAAAAAAAAAAAAAAAAAAAAAAAAAAAAGAGCTTCAGAAGTTTTTTCAAATTCTTCTTTCTTCATTATTTTTCTATTCACCAACACCTAAGTCACTAGCCACTTTTTTCATTGTTTCTCGTTGATCCAAGCATTTGATTGCATTCAACTTCATATCTAAAGACACAACAACAAGCTTCTGTTTTCCACTCGTAGTGCTTACACTAACCCTAATAACATACATGAAACATGAAAAATTGGTCAACTACTGAGTGCCGGGCATTCAGGATGAAGGGTCCATAGTAACGAATGGTTGTCAGTGTAGTATCTCAAATAGAGAGCTTTACAGTAACTGAAAAAAAGTTTCTAATACCCTGGCTTGGCCTAAAACTGAGAAATTAAAGAAAATGTTGTCTATTTGAGTCTTTCCAGTTGTTGTGAATGAAAAGGGTGGGAGAAGCGACTGGCAGGTGAGGGCTATGCAAGACTCCACGCAAGTACCTCCCCCCCACCATCACCACTGGCTCTCTGAGTACCTCCTTGCCGGAGGACAACTCTAGCTTTGAAAATTGTTAAAAAAAACTTCTCATCACAAAATTTATAAATGACCTTTACAGAATTATTAACCAACTATTTAGCAACCTTCTTGTCACCAAAAGAAGAGTTACTTAGTACAAAGAAGCACACTATCAAAGTGCAATAAAAAATTGTTTTTTTTTTTTAATTTTAACACAAAAAGTAAATGGCAGATTTCAATCAGAATAGTTTTCCCTTGATAAGCATCAAATAATGCATAGCTAATGTGACTTTTAAATTTTTAGCTCCATTAGCAATGGAAATAGAGGGAGGGACACAAAAATTACTCCAACAGTGTATAATAAGCTTTAGGTTGTCGACAACATTTTCTCGGACACTTCTCAGACAAATCCCACACTTCTCAGACAAATTTTTGTCAACAACAATCAACATGCCATTATATTGGCCCACATGATGTACAAGCCCATGCAAAATTTAAAGTCAATAGGTTGAGTGGTTCCAGAGATACAATGCTGTGATAGACAGAGGGACAGACAGATAACCGAGTGACATTATAAGGGTCCTTCGTTAGCCTACGGACCCCAAAAAAAATTAGAAAATTTGACATTAAAATTTTTAAATTTTTTATTTCTTTTTTATTAAATCTTTAAAATTTGAGAGTAAAAAGTCTCAATAAACGTAAAAGATCAGCATGACTCAACAGTGTTAGTTCCCACTCTGTATTGAACTACATATTCTTGTCTTTGATGACAAAGTATATACAACTTTTCGACAATTCACCTTGGATAATGGGGAACCTCGGTTAAACTAGACACTACTATACTTTGCATTTGTCAATGTTAAACTTCAATTGCCACTTCTCAGCCCATCTACCCAACTTTTCTAGATCCTGTTGCAGTAGCATACTATCATTATTGTTGTTAACCACCTTGCTAACATCTGCAAACTTTGCAGATGTTGGCAGGGTTTGATATACCTTGCCAACCCCTGCAAACTTTGCAGGGGTTGGCAAGGTATATCAGGCTTAATTTCCAAGTTTGCAAATGTTGTAACATCTGCAAACTTGGAAATTAAGCCTGATATACCTTTATCAATATCATTGATAAATACAGAAAACAACAATGGTCCCAACACCGAATCCTGGAAGACTTCACCAATAACAGTAGTCTACAAAGAGCAGTGTCCATTGATTACCACTCTTTGTCTTCTCCCTCTCAACCATCCCTTTACCCATAGCAACTTACCCTTAATGCCATGGTGCCTCCATAGCCAGGTGGGCAGGAGCAGCAGTGCGTAGCACATGCTTCTTGATTAGAATGGGGTTCGAGCCAGTGACCACCAAATACGGAGGATGCGGAAAGGTCAGGGAATGACCACCACATATCCCCAGAGCAACATGGCCTTAGTTGCTAATGCTTCTAAAAACCAAATAACAACAAACCCTTAATGCCACACTGCTGCAATTTTTATAGCAGTCTTTTATGTGCAACAGTATCAAATGCTTTTCTGAAATCCAAGTACTGTATATGATATCAAAATTATTTTTTGCATCCAGTTCCTTTGTGACCACATCATAATATCCAGTCAAATTGGTCAGACAAGTTTTCCCATTAACAAACCCATGCTTTATCTGAAGTACAACTGCACTATTCGCTAGATATTCCTGCATTACTTCTTTAACCAGTGACTCCATTATTTTCCCAGGAACAGAAGTTAAACTAACAGGTCTTTAATTCTTTTTTCACTGTTTTATCCCCACCTTTGTGAACTGGGGATACATTCGCACATCTCCAGTCTGCTGGGGACCCTCCCTGAATCCAAGGATGCTCTCATAATTATGGCAAAGAGTTTCCTTATTTCCTTTACTGCCTCCCTTAATATAATTGGATCATCATCAGCCATTTTCAATCCACTGCAGGATGAAGGCCTCTCCAGCAACTTTCTAATTCCTTCTGTTTTGTGCAATGGCCATCCATTTGCTGCCCACAAACTTTTGAATTTCATCTGTCCATCTCCATTGTTGACTACCAGGTTTTCTTTTAGCTCCTCTTGGGTACTGTTCTGTTTTTTCTTAGTCTATCTGTTGTCATGTCTTCAAGCTATGTGTCCTGTCCAAGTCTATTTCAGTTATTTCGTTTTGATAAGAATGTCCTTTACTTGAGTTTGCTGCCTAACCCATGTGTTTCTCTTCTTATCCAACAGTCTGATCCCTAATATAATTCATTCCATTCTTCACTGTGTAGTTTTCAGCTTCTCCTCCATTCTTTTGGTGAATTCCCAAGTTTCACTTCCATAAGACATGGTGGGAAGTATACATTGGTTCATTATTTTAATCAGACAAATTGGGATATTGCTCCTCGGTATGTGACTATATTTCCTGAATGCTATCCATCCAAGATTTATTCTTCTCTTGACTTCCAGCCAATTATCATTATTACAGCTAATGACTTGTCCAAGATAAGTATATGAATCCACATTTTCAATTTCTGCTCCTTCAATGATTATATCCCTTCTTGTGACATACTTGTTCTTCATCATTTTTGTTTTAACCATTGTCATATTTAGTTTGAAATCCTTACTAACTCTGCATAACTGATTAAGATTTTCCTCTAATTCTTTGGGATCATGACTTATAACACCAAATCATGTCATCTGCAAGCTTCATCAAGGGCAACAGTAAACAACTTTGGAGATAGTGTCTCCTTGTTGAACTCCCTTCTCAAAAATTTAAATTTGTTACTGTCTTTGTCTAGTCCAGTGTTTCTCAACCTTTATTTTAATTATCATCCCCTAATGGGCTTTTTAGACAATTTTTTTCCTAATCGTCCCCATGAAATTTTAAACAAGAAAATACTTTATACTTTTTTTTTATTCAATGGGATCCCTGGGCCAGATGCTTCTTAGCTAAAAGTTCAATGTTCAGTATGACGTCAGTCTGGTGAGTATGGGGTTGGCACACCCAGGGTCCTGAGCTGGATAACATCATTCTTCTCTTTTTTTGGTGATCCCCACCTACTTCTCTCTCTCTCTCTCTCTCTGAGTATACTCAAAATTTTTTTTTGGCTGGTGCGGCATAAGCCTCAGGCTTCCTTGCACCATGTGGCTAATAATAATTTTAATGTCTCCTCTTGAACATATATCAATTCTATTTCTTTCCTTTGTTAATATTTTATTTACTGAACTAAAAGCACTTTCAAACATATAAGACATTGGAAAAGAAAGAAGTACTTTTGCCATTTCGGATCACATTGTTGGATAAAGAAGCTTAGTTGTTTTTGATGCCCACAACTCAGCCATTCCACCTTTTCGAATTTATATTTGCATTCTTTGTTACATTTTAATTCAATGAGTTCTTGAATTTATTCACTAGCAGATCCAGCATTGTATCCAATTGGATCTAACATCCATGGCTTTATTTCAAAAGAAAATAAATCTGAAAATCTATTTTTCATTTCACCTTTTAAAGAACACAAATGATCTGAATAATTCTTAAGATCATTCTCGGTGAGAGATTCACTGATTTCAGCTAACTCTTGCATACCATGAAATTGTTTTCTCATTAAATTGCCTTCTAATATTTCCAGTTTTTCAGTGAAGGCTTTTAATATACGTTTGCAGTCTATCACTGTAATTAATTTCCCTTAAAGTGATACTTCATTAAGTTTTCAAAAAATCCAAGACAATAGTATATGTTATTTTTGTGTTTGCTGATCTCTTTTGCTAAATCTGTCTCCTTCGCTTTCTAAAAAACTAATTATTGTATCAAAAAGGTTTACAAATCTTGTTAGATAGTTTCCTTTAGAAAGCCATCTGACTTCTGTATGTAAAAAAATCCTCACATACTGTTCTTCGTTATCAACATGAAATTTTCTGAAAAGGCAATCATATTTGCTATGTGACTTTATTTTACTGATGGTTTTAATAACTATACTGAGAGATTGATAAAGAACTGGACTAATATTTTTTTCAACCAGATGATGTCGGTGCACAATGCAGTGTACTGCAAGAACTTCAGGACACACTTCCTTTAGGTGAGCTATAAAACCTTTAAGCCTTCCAACCATGGAGGTAGCACAGGATACCAAATTTTCCAATGGTACTTGTTTTTCATCAAACCAAGTTCTTACAGCAGCAAAACTGGATGCTCCAGCAAAGTCAGTTTCTAAAGATTTTACAAACAACGTCTCTTCTTGCAATGTACAATCATCATCAAAACAACGAACATATGCCATTAGAAAGGCCTTATTATCAGTAACTGTGGATTCATCAATCTGAACAGAAAATTTTCTCATTTTAGTTTGTCATTTAGCTGCTCTCCAACGTTAACTGACATCTCATTGATTCATCTTCGAATTGAATCATTGCTAATTGGCAATGCTTTTAAAATACCGGAATGATTTTGATGCATCGCTGTTGAAATTAGTCTCCAATGCAGGTCATATAACAGTCTCAGCAACTGTAGGAGTACTACCAGTTTTTGCAATGATTTCTTCAATTTTATAAGACAATCATTCCACCATCATTTGTCTGTGTGTTCTTAAATAAGAAAGTAACAGTGTTACGTTGTTCAAAAATTGTTTTAAATTTTTTAAATATTCAATATGTTTACCAACTTTACCAGGCTGTTTCCTTTTTAAGTGATCTAAAAGTCTTGATGGTTTCATAGCCACATTTGAAAAAGAATTATTACACATAAGACTGTCTTGAGTCAAATGGGCTTTCAATAAAACCATAACCTAGATATTCATCCAGATACTGTCAACACTTTTTATTTTCAACACTTGACATGATTGATAATGGAGTGAATAACTATAAAGAATTAAATAATAAAATATAAACTATTTTTATTTAACTCTCATAGCCCATGTCACTCACAAAAGCACTGTGGATCAAGAATAAACAACCTCCACAAGGAAACAAAAAATCAATGCTAATTGTCGCTTAGAAAGTAGAAACAATAGACTGAAACATTTCCTCATCCCGTCCATGCCTCATATATTGACCAATGAAACAAAAGAAATAAATAAACCACGTCCACCAGGCTGCCACCGCGGTCGCAGCTGTCGGAAAGGTTCAAACACCAAGGTTTGAGGAGACAATACCTCTGAAAGCACTTAGGCATTTAATGCTTATGAAAAGCAAAACTGGTTGAATTAAATCATGCCCACTATCTTTCTTTTATCAAAATTTCTCACTCACTCCTAATATAATATACCTATATGTTAAAAATCAGTTGTCTCAGGGGAAAAGAAAACCCAATGAGAGAAATTAAATATTAAAGAATAAGATGTTATTGGGTAGAGTTGAACTTGGGAGGGCCACAAACAATTGTAATACCCATGATATTTTTGCCTCCAAAAACCAATTTTTGCCCCTTGGGGGCAATACGCCCCCGTTGAGAATGATGGATCCTGTCCAGAGGTTCCGAACTTTCTCAGGGTTTGGGTTTGGGTTTTTTTTTTTTTTTAGGAGCATTAGCAACTAAGGCCATATTACTCTGGGATATGCGGTGGTCATTCCCTGACCTTTCCGCATCCTTCGTATTTGATGGTGACGGGCTCGAACCCCAGTCTGATCAAGAAGCGTGTGCTACGCACTGCTGCTCCTTCCCACCTGGCTACGGAGGCCGTATTTGATGGTGACAGGCTCGAACCCCAGTCTGATCAAGAAGCGTGTGCTACGCACTGCTGCTCCTTCCCACCTGGCTACGGAGGCGCCACTTTCTCAGGTCATGGCGCCCTTAGTGTCTCAGTAATTTTTTCATAGCACCCCTCAGCCAAAAGAAATACCAAACAGTTCCATTTATTAAGTAGTTAGGTCCAGACAAATTCAGTGCATGACTGTTGAGGTTGGCCATGGTACATGCATACATGCCTACCCATGGTGTGGATGGTACATGCGTAGTTGTGGCCTTCCAATGTTGTAGACAGACAGCCTGCCTTGTGACAAAATAATTACACACATTTCTGGCCTTTTACAGAGCTCTATAATCACCACAGTGTACAAAAGTAGAGTTTATCTGTCATTTAGGCGTCATCCTTCATAAGATACTATACATGTCTATACAAACAATTTAATAAGTAATGTTGAAACTGTGAACCACCTCAAGCTTCAAGTTCATGTGGTGTCCATCAGATGTTGAGTATCGCTGTGTTTTCCTCGAAAATTAAAATATTCCGCAGTGCACAGTTTGGGAACTGCTGGTCTAGTCAAATAAAAGGAGGTAGAGTTCTTGTATATTTATGCCTTGTCTTTCCAGTGCTCAAAACATTGCCTTATGCTGTATGGAGTCAAATGTCTTTTCATAATGCATAAATGCCAGGCACAATGGTATTTTATATTCATTTGCTTTCTCCATTAGTTGCAATATTACATGAAGGTGAGGCATAGTTGAGAATACTGTCCTAATGTCGGCTTGTTCTTTCAGTTGATTCTCTTCAAGTATTCTTTCTAATCTGTTAGTAATGACCCTTCTGAACAACTTGTGGATATGAGACAAGCTAACTGGTCTATAATTCTAATTTCTGATTTATCTCCTTTCTTATGCAGCAAAATTGTGATTGCATTTTTCCACCTTGTTAGGCATCACATCTTTCCAAATATATTTTGTGAAGAACCTTGCCACTTTCTGTGCCATGTCTCTTCCTCCAAATTTTAATAACTCTACAGTAACTTTGTCTTCACCCGGGGCCTTCTGATTCTTCATTTACTTCAATGCATGTTCTACCTCATCAGGGAGAATATCGGGTATGTCATATGTGTTGCTAACTTGTGATCCATATTCCTCACTATTGGCATCATTACTTTGCTCCTTATATAATTCCTTACAGTAGTCTTCTGCTATTTATAAGTACACCATCACTATTCTTCAGTTTCAATATCATTTGTCTTTCTGTATTACTGCTGATTTTCCCTTAATGCTTTTTCTACCTTTCTTGTGTTAAATCTTCTTATGCCCTCTCTGAGGCTCTTTCTAATGGCTTTGCATAACTCAGTACAGCCAATTTTTCCCTTGTCATTTAAATTATCTTACTCTTCATTTGTCATCTTTGGTTCATCATGAAAGTATTTCTTGACTAATTTTTTCTTCTTTAGATTTCTTTTTACCTATATGTTTCTCGAGCTTTATCACTTTCAAAAAGTTGTTGTATTCTTCATCGATATCTTGGTCCTGAAAATTCTGTAGAAGCTCAGACTTTATCATTAGCATTAGTTGAGGCATATGATGCAAGAAAGCAAGTTTATACAGTATCTGCCAAAAAAAAAAAAAAAAAAAAAACATCACCCATCCGGTCACTCCAAATGTTAGCATTAGCATTAGTAGAGGCATTTGATGCAAGAAAGCAAGCTTATGCAGCATCAGCCAAAAAAAAAAAAAAAAAAACCCACTTCCACTTCACCCCTCTGTTCGTTCAAAATACCTGTCCAGCTGAGCCTTAAACTTATTTAGGCTATCAACCTCCACCACAAGGGATGGAAGTCTGTTCCACCAACCAACCACCCGCTGGCTAAAGGCAAATTTCCACACGTCTATCCGACATCTGTCTTTCCTCAATTTGAATTTATGCCCTCTCAGGTGATATTTCTGAGCAAGAGGAAGAATCCCATCAGCATTGAGCATGCTTAAACCATTCAAGGCTTTATACACCTCTATCAGATCACCTCGCTGGTGCCTAGTCTCCAGACACTGTAATTTGCAAAACTTAAGCCTTTCTTCGTAAGAGCACCCCTTTGTTCCATTCACTAATCTTGTTGCACTTCTCTGTACTCGTTCCAGCAGCTCTACATCCTTCTTGAAATGAGGCCTCCAGACCTGTATACAGTACTCTAGGTGTGGCCTGACCATTGCCTTATACAATGGAATAATCACCTCCTTATCCCTGCTGGAAAAATTCCTGTATATCATTGACAATACTCCATGAGCTACTCTTGCAGCCCGTCTGCACTGCTCAGAGAACTTCATATCTGCCTGCACAATCACCCCCAAGTCCCTTTCATTCTCTACCACTGTCAGTGTAGTATCACAGAGTTGATACGTTGCTCTGGGGTTGCTGTTTCCCATGTGTAGTACTTTACATTTGTCAATGTTAAACTTCATTTGCCACCTCTCAGCCCATCTGCTCAACCTTCCCAGATCCTGTTGCAGCAGCATAGTGTCAGTAGTGTCCTTGACAACCCTGCCAACCTTTGTATCATCTGCAAACTTGGACATTAAGCTTGATATACCATCATCAATATCATTTATAAATACAGAAAACAATAATGGACCCAACACTGAGCCCTGAGGGACTCCACTAATAACATTAGTCCACGATGAGCAGTGTCCATTGATTACCACTCTCTGTCTTCTCCCCCTCAACCACCCCTTTATCCATAGCAGCAATTTGCCTCCAATGTCACACTGCTCCAATTTGTGTAGCAGTCTTCCATGTGCAACAGTATCAAAAGCCTTTCTAAGATCCAAGTATATAATATCAAAGTTATTCCCTGCATTCAGTTCTTTTGTGACTGCATCATAGTATCCAATCAAGTTGGTCAGGCAAGACTTCCCCTTAACAAAACCATGCTGTGTCTGAGCTATAACTGAAGTCTTGTCTAAATGATCCTGCAGTGATTCTTTAACCAGTGCCTCCATTAATTTTCCTGGAACAGAAGTTAAGCTCACAGGTCTATAATTACTTGTGTCAGCCTTTGAACCTCCTTTGTGAATTGGGGTCACATTTGCACATTTCCAGTCTATGGGTACCTCCCCTGAGTCCAAGGAAGCTCTCATAATTATGGCTAAGGGTTTGCTTACTTCCTTTGCTGCCTCCTTTAATATAACTGGATAGATCCCATCCACCCCGGGTGCCTTTCTTGTGTTTATCTTCAACAGTTTCTCCTCCACTTTACTCCCAGTTATTTCAAGATTCTGTAGCTTACTGCTAGAGTTGAATACACCTCTGGCATTCCCCTTGCTGAATAACTCCTCATGTGTGAATGTCGATGCAAAATATTCATTTAGTTTGTTAGCTACCTGAGCAGGATCATCAACAGGTGACCCATCAATATCAAGTCGACCAATCTGATTCATCCCCTTCCTTCTAGAGTTTACATAAGTAAAGAACTCTTTGCTGTTTTTCTTTGCATCCCTTGCCAAGGATTTCTCGTAATCTGCCTTCGCCTGCCTAACCTCCTTTGTAACTTGGTTGCATATCAACTTGTATCTATCATAGGCTTCTGTGCCATGTGTTAATTTGTAAGTATCCCATGCATTTTTCTTCTCTGCCATATGCCTCATTAGTTCATCTGACATCCATTTTGGCCTAAACCTTGAACAATATTTCTTAGTTGGTATGTAAAGCCTAGTAGTTTCCAAGATAAGTTCTTTGAATGCTTCCCATTTTGAATTTGCTGTTGGTAACATCATCAGTTGGTCCCACTGTATAGAATTTAAATACTGTCTCAGTCCATCGTAGTCGCCTTTACGGAAGCAATAACCCTTCCCTTTACCCCTAATGGTAGTTACCTCTTTCAGTAACTCCCACTTCAGCATACTGTGATCACTGCCACCTAGTGGTTCATTTATCTGCAGATTCTTAATGCATGAAGAATCACTGCTGATAATCAAATCAAGAGTATTACTCCCTCTAGTTGCCTCCCGAACATGCTGATGTAGAAAACAATCATCCAATAAATCCACAAAAGCCCTGCTAGTGTGTGAGTAACCAGCCCCCAAATTCCAGTCAATATCTGGGAAATTAAAATCTCCCATTATAAGACTCTCTGATTTACTGGCCCACTCTATTTCCCTGTACAGTTCCTTATTATACTCATCAGAGTCATTAGGCCTATAGCACACTCCTACTCTCAATTTTGATCTCCCAATGCTTATGTCACACCAAACTGACTCAACACTGCACTGTCCAGCGATGTCGACTGGCTTCACTTCCTTGGTTTTTATGTGTTTCTTAACTAATAGCATAACCCCTCCCCCTTCCTATCCTGTCTATCCTTTCTGTAGACGTTGTACTCCCCAAATTCCAGTTCTGCATCCCTTATATCTGTGTGACACCACGTCTCTGATATCCCAACAATATCTGCCTTTGATGTTTTGAGCAATACCTCAAATTCATCAAATTTATTTACTAAACTCCTAGCATTGGTATACACGCAAGTATACCTGCACCTGTTTCTATTCTTAGCTACCCTAACACAACCCATGTGTTTACTTGTACCGCAATGGCTCCCAGCAGTCTCTGAAATACCATGCATCTTGTTTTTCAGGATTCTGCTCATTCTAATAGAAGCAGTGCAAAAATCTCTTTCACCTCTGCCAGTGGCTACTGTCAATCTATTGGTCTTTGTCCCTCCCCAAGCTAGCAGTTTTCCGACCCACCTAACACTGCCTCGATAGCATCAGAAAATATTCTTGCACCCTTTCTATTTAAGTGTATCCCATCCCTGTAGAAGCAATCTCTCCTGTTAACAAGTACAGTCCAGGCTGAAAAAAATTCTACCCCTTGAGCCTTGCACAATCTTTCCAGGGCCGAATTGATCGACAAGGCTTTCATCATATACTCCCTCCTATCGTGTCTGGGCAGATAGGAGGGAGTATATGTTTCTCTAGTTCAGCCTTAAATTTATTTAAGCTATCAACTTCCACAACAACAACAGATGGAAGTCTGTTCCAGCAATCAGCTACCCGCTGGCTAAAGGTAAACTTCCACACATCTATTCTACAACTGTCTTTCTTCAATTTGAATCTATGCCACCTCAGGTTCTTAATCTGAGCAAGTGGAAGTATCCCGTCAGCATTGAGCCTGCGCAAACCATTCAAGGCATTATACGCCTCGATCAGATCACCTTGCAGGTGCCTAGTCTCCAGATGCTGCAACTTGCAGCACTTAAGCCTTTCTTCATAAGTGAAACCCTTTGTTCCTCTCACCAATCTTGTTGCCCTTCTCTGTACTCGTTCTAGCAACTCTAAATCCTGCCTAAAATGAGGCCTCCAGACCTGTGTACAGTACTGATGGTGTGGCCTGACCTTAGACAAAGGGTTAATCACCTCCTTGTCTCTGCTAGCAAAATTCCTATATATCATTTAAATAAAACTCCATGACCTGCTCTGGAAGCCTGTCTGCACGGCTCAGAGAACTTCATATCTGACTTCACAATTACCCCCAAGTCTTTTTCATTCTCAGAGAGTTGGTACGTTTCTCTTCGGTTACTGTTACACATACACAGTACTTTGCAAATGTCAATATTAAACTTCAGTTGCCACATCTCAGCCCATCTGCCTAACTCTTCTAGATCCTATTGCAGTAGCATTCTGACTTTACTGTCATTAAGGCAGTCTGCTGACGAGGCTACTAGTGACGGTCGTGTTCAAAGCCGCTAAGTGGATTTTTCTTATTTATTGATTTGAAATTATTGTTTTTCTAAAACTTTTGATTTAAATTTAGTAGTATAACATTATTTTGTGATTTTTTGATTAATTTGGTGTATTTATTCTTTACTCGGCCTTGTAAAAGTATCGGTAAGGGTTTCCACATGTTCGTAACTACCGTTCGTAACTACCGCTACCGTTAGTAACTTTCCCGCCATTGTGATACCGTACTAGATATACCGTAGGTTATATACCGTACTGATAGCGTTAGTTGAACTTCGTTAGCAGTTAAATTGTACGTTTAAATAAATACATATAACGACTTAGATTACAAACGTAATATAATTAATAACATAACATAATTAATTAATAAATTAATAGAATCATGACTCAGACCAGAGCAGCAAAGCAAAAGGCTCAAGCTAATGGAAGTGCTGTGGCTCAGAGCAGAACTGAGGGGTGCAGTTGTCCTCTGACTGACAGCCTTATAAAATGCACTGTTTGCTTGATGTTTGCAGAGCAATCAGGTACGGGACATGATACTGCCAAGGGGGATGTCTTTGTGTGTGCACGATGCAAGGAGTGTATCGATATCAGGCAACAACTCGGCGTTCTTGTGGGCCTATATGAGAGCTTGAAGGACAGGGTGGATGCCCTCGAAGAAACAAAATTGAGGGGCCCATCAAGCTCTCAGCTGCCCACATCAACGCCACAGCTTGCACTTGGGCATCGCGTGACACAGAGACAACCCCTAAGGCAGAATGCGCTGGTCCCGAAGGAACTAGTAGTTGTTGGTGACTCTATTGTCAGGGAAACGGGGAACATGCTTTGTAAAAAAGATAGGTGGAACAGGACCAGGGTATGTCTGCCAGGGGCAAAGGTTGATGACGTTGTAGAGCGAATATCATCTTTTAAGGGCACAAAAGGTGATATAGTTGTACACGTTGGCACTAATAATATTAAGAGTAGGAGACCGGCAGAATTACTTAACAAGTACAGGTCACTGTTGAACAAAAGCCGAGAATTAGGGTTGAATTTGAAAGTGTCTGCAATTCTGCCCAGACACGATAGGAGGGAGTATATGATGAGAGCCTTGTCGATCAATTCGGCCCTGGAAAGATTGTGCAAGGCTCAAGGGGTAGAATTTTTTTCAGCCTGGACTGTACTTGTTAACAGGAGAGATTGCTTCTACAGGGATGGGATACACTTAAATAGAAAGGGTGCAAGAATATTTGCTGATGCTATCGAGGCAGTGTTAGGTGGGTCAGAAAACTGCTAGCTTGGGAGGAGACAAAGACCAATAGATTGACAGTAGCCACTGGCAGAGGTGAAAGAGATTCTTGCACTGCTTCTATTAGAATGAGCAGAAGCCTGAAAAACAAGATGCATGGTATTTCAGAGACTGCTGGGAGCCATTGCGGTACAAGTAAACACATGGGTTGTGTTAGGGTAGCTAAGAATAGAAACAGGTGCAGGTATACTTGCGTGTACACCAATGCTAGGAGTTTAGTAAATAAATTTGATGAATTTGAGGTATTGCTCAAAACATCGAAGGCAGATATTGTTGGGATATCAGAGACGTGGTGTCACACAGATATAAGGGATGCAGAATTGCAATTTGGGGAGTACAACGTCTACAGAAAGGATAGACAGGATAGGAAGGGGGGAGGGGTTATGCTATTAGTTAAGAAACACATAAAAACCAAGGAAGTGAAGCCAGTCGACATCGCTGGACAGTGCAGTGTCGAGTCAGTTTGGTGTGACATAAGCATTGGGAGATCAAATTTGAGAGTAGGAGTGTGCTATAGGCCTAATGACTCTGATGAGTATAATAAGAAACTGTACAGGGAAATAGAGTGGGCCAGTAAATCAGAGAGTCCTATAATGGGAGATTTTAATTTCCCAGATATTGACTGGAATTTGTAGGTTGGTCACTCACACACTAGCAAGGCTTTTGTGGATTTATTGGATGATTGTTTTCTACACCAGCATGTTCGGGAGGCAACTAGAGGGAGGAATACTCTTGATTTGATTATCAGCAGTGATTCTTCATGCATTAAGAATCTGCAGATAAATGAACCACTAGGTGGCAGTGATCACAGTGTGCTGAAGTGGGATTTACTCAAAGAGGTAACTGCCGTTAGGGGTAAAGGGAGGGGTTATTGCTTTCGTAAAGGCGACTACGATGGACTGAGACAGTATTTAAATTCTATACAGTGAGACCAACTGATGATGTTACCAACAGCAAATGCAAAATGGGAAGCATTCAAAGAACTTATCTTGGAAGCTACTAGGCTTTACATACCAACTAAGAAATATTTTTCAAGGTTTAGGCCTAAATGGATGTCAGATGAACTGATGAGGCATATGGCAGAGAAGAAACATGCATGGGATACATAGAAATTAACACATGACACAGAAGCCTACGATAGATACAAGTTGATCTGTAACCAAGTTACAAAGGAGGTTAGGCAGGCGAAGGCAGATTACGAGAAATCTTTGGCAAGGGATGCAAAGAAAAATAGCAAAGAGTTCTTTATTTATGTAAACTCTAGAAGGAAGTGGATGAATCAGATTGGTCCACTTGATATCGATGGGTCAACTGTTGATGATCCTGCTCAGGTAGCTAACAAACTAAATGAATATTTTGCATCCACATTCACACATGAGGAGTTATTCAGTGAGGGGAAAGCCAGAGGTGTATTCAACTCTAGCAGTAAGCTAGAGAATCTTGTAATAAAGTGGAGAGTAAAGTGGAGTAAAGAGCTGAGAGTAAAGTGGAGGAGAAATTGTTGAAGATAAACACAAGAAAGGCACCCGGGGTGGATGGGATCTATCCAGTTATATTAAAGGAGGCAGCAAAGGAAGTAAGCAAACCCTTAGCCATAATTATGAGAGCTTCCTTAGACTCAGGGGAAGTACCCATGGACTGGAGATGTGCAAATGTGACCCCAATTCACAAAGGAGGATCAAAGGGCGACACAAGTAATTATAGACCTGTTAGTTTAACTTCTGTTCCTGGAAAATTAATGGAGGCACTGGTTAAAGAAGCACTGCAGGATCATCTAGACAAGACTTCAGTTATAGCTCAGACACAGCATGGTTTTGTTAAGGGGAAGTCTTGCCTGACCAATTTGATTGGATACTATGATGCAGTCTCAAAGGAACTGGATGCAGGGAATAACTTTGATATTATATACTTGGATCTTAGAAAGGCTTTTGATACTGTTGCACATGGAAGACTGCTACACAAATTGGAGCAGTGTGACATTGGAGGCAAATTGCTGCTGTAGATAAAGGGGTGGCTGAGGGGCAGAAGACAGAGAGTGGTAATCAATGGACACTGCTCGTCGTGGACTAATGTTATTAGTGGAGTCCCTCAGAGCTCAGTGTTGGGTACATTATTGTTTTCTGTATTTATGAATGATATTCATGATGGTATATCAAGCTTAATGTCGAAGTTTGCAGACAATACAAAGGTAGGCAGGGTTGTCAAGGACACTACTGACACTATGCTGCTGCAACAGGATCTGGAAAGGTTGAGCAGATGGGCCGAGAGGTGGCAAAAGAAGTTTAACATTGACAAATGTAAAGTACTACACATGGGAAGCAGCAACCCCAGAGCAACGTATCAACTCTGTGGTACTACACTGACAGTGGTAGGAATGAAAGAGACCTGGGGGTGGTTGTGCAGGCAGATATGAAGTTCTCTGAGCAGTGCAGACGGGCTGCAAGAGTAGCTCATGGTGTATTGTCAATGATATATAGGAATTTTTCTAGCAGGGATAAGGAGGTGATTATTCCCTTGTATAAGGCAATGGTCAGGCCACACCTAGAGTACTGTATACAGGTCAGGAGGCCTCATTTCAAGAAGAATGTAGAGCTGCCGGAACGAGTACAGAGAAGGGCAACAAGATTAGTAAATGGAACAAAGGGGTGCTCTTATGAAGAAAGGCTTAAGTTTTGCAAATTACAGTGTCTGGAGACTAGGCACCAGCGAGGTGATCTGATAGAGGTGTATAAAGCCTTGAATGGTTTGAGCTTGCTCAATGAAGATGGGATTCTTCCTCTCGCTCAGAATAATCACCTGAGAGGGCATAAATTCAAATTGAGGAAAGACAGGTGTAGGATAGACTTGCGGAAATTTGCCTTTAGCCAGCGGGCGGTTGGTTGGTGGAACAGACTTCCATCCCTTGTCGTGGAAGTTGATAGCCTAAATAAGTTTAAGGCTCAGCTGGACAGGTATTTTGGACGAACAGAGGGGTGAAGTGGAAGCGGTTTTTTTTTTTTTTTTTGGCTGATGCTGCATAAGCTTGCTTTCTTGCATCAAATGCCTCTACTAATGCTAATGCTATCATTGATAAATAAACAAAACAACAATGGGCTCAGCACAGAACCCTGGGGGACTTCGCTAATAACATTAGTCCATGTAGAACAGTGTCCATTTATTACCACTCTCTGCCGTCTCCCGCTCAACCATCCCTTTATCCATTGCAGTAACTTGCCCTTGATGCCATACCGCTCCAATTTGTACAGCAGCCTTCAATGTGCAACAGTATCAAAAGCTTTCCTGAAATCCAAGAATATGATATCAAAATTATTTTTAGTATCCGGTTCCTTTGTGACCACATCGTAGTATGTGATAGGTCAAACTAATAGGTCTATAATTATTTGTGTCATCCTTTGAACCCCCCTTTGTGAATTGGGGATACATTTGCACATCTCCAGTCCATGGGAACCTCCCTTGACTCTAAGGATGCTCTCATAATTATGGCTAAGGGTTTGCTTCCCTTGCTGCCTCCTTCATTATAACTGGATAGATTCCATCTGCCAATGTCTTTTTTATGTTTAACTTCAACAATTTTATCTCCACTACTCTCAGTTATCACAAAATCACTTATCTCCCTGTTGGAGCTTGATAAACTCTGGCATTCCCCTCCTTGAATAACTCCTCATGTGTGAATGTAGATGCAAAATACTCATTCAATTTATCAGCTACTTGAACAGGATCATCAATAGTTGAACCATCTATGTTAAGTGGACCAATCTGAATCATTCTCTTCCTTCTATAATTTACATAACTAAAGACATTCTGCCTTCGCCTGCCTAACCTCCTTTGTGACTTGATTACAGACTAGCTTATATCTGTCGTAGGCTTCTGTGTCACCTGATCATTTATATGCATCACATGAATTTTTCTTCTCTGCAACGAGCCTCATTAATTCATCCGACATCCATTTAGGCCTGAACCTTGAACAGTATTTCTTATTTATTATGAAAAGCCTAGTAGCCTACAAGATTAAGTCCTGAAGGCTTTTCATTTAGAATTCATCATTGGTAACACATCAGTTGTTCCCACTGTATAGAATTTATTAAAACTGTCTGAGACTTCTGTAGTCACCTTTACAAAAACAAAAACCCTTCCCTTTACCCTTGATCGTAGTTACATCTTTAAGTAAATCCCACATCAGTACACTGTGATCACTGTCACCTTGTGGTTCCTTTATCTGCAAATTCCTAATGCATGCAACATCGCTGCTGATAATCAGATCAAGGGTATTACTCCTTCTGGTTGACCCTTGAACGTGTTGCTGTAGAAAACAATCCTCCAATAAATCCACAAAAGGTGGATTTATTTTTGCTGGCGTGCGAGTGACCAACCCACAAGTTCCCATCAATATCTGGAAAGTTAAAATCCCCCATTACAAAAACATTCTGATTTACTGGCCCATTCTATTTCTCTGCAGAACTGTTTATTGTACTCATCAGCATCATTAGGCCTATAATATACTCCTACTCTCATTTTCCCTTTCCCAGTGTTTGTCACGCCAAACAGACTCAACATAGCACATCCACACATGTCAACTGGATGCACTTCCTTAGATTTTGTGTTTCTTAACTAACAGCATAACCACTCCTCCCTTCCTACCCTATCTTTCCTTTCTGTACACATTGTACTCCCCAAATTCCAATTCTGCACTGCTTATATCTGTATAACACCATGTCTCTGATATCCCAACAATATCTGCCTTTGATGTCTTGATCAGCACTTCAAATTCATCAATTTTATTTACTATACTTCTAGCATTAGTGTACATGCAAGTATTATTTTATTATTAGCCATGTGGTACAAAGAAGCCTAAGCTTATGCTGTACCAGAAAAACAAAACTTTCTGAGTTACCCTGAGAGACAGAATCAGAAATAGAAGGGAATCACCAAGACAGCAAAGAATGATGATATCCAGTTCAGGACCATGGGTGTTCCAAGCCCATACTCACTAGATGTGAGCCCTGGGGAAAGTATACATGCACTTGTTATTACTCTTAGTTACCCTAAACACAGCCGATGTATTTACTAGTTCCATGATGACTCCCAGCCGCTCTTAAAATCCCCAGCAACTTGCTCTCTAGGCTGCTGCTCATTACAATAGAAGCAGTGCAAGGATCACTTTCGCTTCTGCCTGCGGCTACCATTAATCTTTTAGTCTGTGAATTCCCCCAAACTAGCAGTTTTCCGACCCACCTAACACTGCCTCGATAGCATCAGCAAATATTCTTGCACCCTTTCTATTTAAGTGTATCCCATCCCTGTAGAAGCAATCTCTCCTGTTAGCAAGCACAGACCATGCTGAAAAAATTCTACGCTGTGAGTCTTGCACAATTTCTCCAGGGCTGAATTGATTGACAAGGTCTCATCATATACACCCTCCTATTGTGTCTGGGCAGAATTGCAGTCACTTTCAAATTTAACCCTAACTCGCACCTTTTTTTCACCATTGACCTGCACTTCTTAAGTAAATCTGCAGATCTCTTACTCTTATGGTCATTAGTGCCAATGTGAACAATAACATCACCTTTTGTGCCCTTGTTCCTAAGTTCCAGTAGATACTTTTTTTTCTTCTCTTCTGTTATCTCAAAGACCATATTATTTACTCAAGTCAGTTTTTTCTTTCTTTTCTTACATCTGTATCTGGATATTACAAAATCATTTATTTCCCCTGTTAGAGTTTCATAAACTGCTGGCCTCTACTTCCCTAAAGAATTCCTCATGTGTGAATGTACATGCAAAATACACATTCAGTTTGTCTGCACACTGAGCAGGATCATCAACAGTCACAACAACAACAATATCAAGTGGACTTATTTGATTCATCTCCTTCCTTCTAATGTTTACATAAGTGCTGTCTTTCTTTGCATCCTTTGCCAGAGATTTCTTGTAATCGGCCTTCGTCTGCCTAACCTCCTCTGTGACTTGATTACAGACTAGTTTATATCTACTACAGGCTTCTGTGTGGCCTGATAATTTATATGCATCCCATGCGTTTTTCTTCTCTGCCACATCTCATTAGTTCATCTGACATCAATTTAGTCCTAAACCTTGAACAGCATTTCTTAGTTGGTACAAAAAACCTAGTAGTAGCTTCCAAGATTATTTCCTTAAATGCTTCCCATTTAGAATTTGCTGTTGGTAACATCATCAGTTGGTCCTACTGTATAGAATTTAAAAAATCTGAGACCACTATAGTTATCTTTACGAAAGCAAAAACCATTCCTTCTACCCTTGATGGTAGTTACATCTTTAAGTAGAGCCCATATAAATACGCCGTGATCACTACCACCTAGTGGTTCTTTTATTTGCAGATTCTTATTGCATGAATAATCACTGCTGATAATCACATCAAGAGTATTACTCCCTCTTTAATACAAATATAAAAATACCTAGCAACCATAATTTGTCTGTATGGTGCTAGATATAGAGTCCTGCATGTCTCTGTTGTATTATACCCACACCTGTAACAACCAACTGAACTAAAATCCTATCTTACCCCACCCTCCAACAAAAAAAAATTTAAATGATGCATTAAGAAAATATGCTTTAAATTTTCTGCATGTCAGTAATAATGAAATACAGTTATTTTTAAATAAATATCACTCAATCGATAATGCTATTTTATTAATATACAGTACATAAAAATAAAAAAAATTGAAAAAAGTCAAGTCTCTTCGGATGTAACTACTACTTTACATGCCCTGCCCTGCAATATGCAGAACTGAATTCTCTATGCAACTGTACAGAGAAATAAAGTGAGCCAATAAATCAGAATGTCTTATAATGGCAGATTTTAACTTTCCACATATTGAATGGAACAACTTCTTGATCACTCACACACTAGCATGACTTTTATGGATTTATTGGATGACTGTTTTCTACAATGTTAACAAATACTTATAATATGAAGAAATTTTATTTTAGCAAGTGGGTCATTAATTGTTGGAATATACCACACTTTCTAATCATGTAGAACTAGAAAGCTTATGTATATTTAATTAGAGAAGAGTTTGCAAGTTTAATGGGCAAAACAAATGACGTTTTTTTCTTTCTTTTTGGAAAAATGATGCTAAATAAGTCTGGCTTTCTTGCATTAAACTGCCTTTATGAATACACACATATAATATATATATATATAAAATTTTTACCAAACTTATGTCAGCTGCCAAATATCAACACACAGAAGTCAACATATTGATATTCTTCTGTAAATAAGTGTTTGCTTACCCACTACCTGTTCATACAAATGTATTGTGTTTGGAGTAAATAGGGATTCCTCAGGCTAATCGGAAAGTGTGGAACCACCTGCTTTTAATCAGAAAAATAAATTAATGTTTAAGAACCTATTTCACAGGTTCTTAAACATTAATTTATGATTAAACATTAGTTTTAAGAACCTGTGGATGACTTCTTAAACAACTATGTTGTTAAGAAGTCGTCCAGAGTTGCTTTAATGACTTTTGGCAATGCTTTGCAAGTACATATCAATGCAGGAGAAACATTAGGAAGCAAATACCCAACAGCTCATTAACATCTTATATCCTATTTGTACGAAATCGGTCCAAAAAAATTGAGATACAGGCTATAATTCATAAAATAAACCACACAGTACTACTGTACAGTATGAAACCGTTTTAGTTGCATCTATTCTTCTAACCCCTGCAAATATTGGATCTGAAAATTTAAAATACTTGACACATTAGGAATACTTAACAAACGTGATTTTAACTCTCCTGATTTTAACTCGTTATATCGCAACTGAATTATAATGTTGTGCCATATTTTAGTAAACAAAAAAAAAAAATGGGGACAAGGCTTCTAAAATAGCAAATTTTTGGAAAAGTACCACTTCGCTCCTTCCTAGATTAAAATATAGTTTCAGCTTTTCTAAATCGGTTTATTAATTCAGATTAAGCTAGGCTACGAATGAAAAAAGCAAAAAAAAAAACATGGAAATACGCCTCTCCGACTATACACATGCATTACTGACACTAAGCAATTTTCTAAATTACTCTTCAGCATCACATTCAATCACACAGTACCTGATTCCAAAGAGTCGGAAATACATAATGAGCTAAATTAAGCTCTTGTAAAATGCAACGTTTTCAGCATATGAAAATAACATCAGTTTTGCTGCTGTTATCAACACTTTTAGAAGCTGTGTGTTCTTTATTTTTGGGTTTTGTACATTTAACTTACTAGAATTAAAATCAAAATTATTTCCTCACCGGATGAGACAGGAGAAGTGTATATAGCAGGTTTGTTTGTTTGTTTTTTTGCTGTTTTCAAAACATTCTATCACAACAGAACATTTATGTGTAAAATGTTCAGAGCAAAGATTTTACAATAAATATAATAGAAGCACTATCAGCAAACACAAAGCTTTACTTTTCCACCCATTCCATCCATGTGATAAACTAACGTTCTTCTATACATCACGTGGATAGTTTCACTAAGAGGAGGGCCGTGGAAATGGGAACATGTCATACTTTCCCACTCAACGATCATAATTTGTCATGTTTTTTCCAGCAACCCACCTAGCTGGTGGCAACAGCCACATAACAATACACAAAAACCAAACAAAAAAAAAGAGAAAGCATTGGGGGAAAACTTGTGCGCATAGCGATTAATCTTTTTTTTTTACGAAAGACTATATTGCAAAGAAACAACGACCATGTAAAAAACATTTATTTCTACACATATGCAGTTAGATCAACGGTTAATGTTAAAATATGCTTTAAAAATCGTATGTTCTCCTTTACTTTACACACGTTATTATTATTATCATCATCATTAGCCATATGGTGCAAGGAAGCCCGAGGCTTATGCTGCACCAGCCAAAAAAAATTTCTGAATTACGCTAGGTGAGAGAGAGAGAAAAAAAGTCAGAAGTAGAGGGGGATTCATCAAGAACCAGAAGAATAATGATATCCAGCTCAGGACTCTGGGTGTGCCAAACCCAAACTCACCAGATGTGAGCCCCTGGGGTTATTTTTGTTGTTATTATTATTATTATTATTAATCATCATATGGTTCCAGGAAGCCTGAGGATTATGCTGCACCAGCCAAAAAAAATTTCTGAATTACTCCGAGAGAGAGAGAGTCAGACGTAGAAGGGAATTATTATTATTACTATTGCTGCTCTTATATTATTTCTCCCTGGTTGAGGGTTCCAACTCGTGACGGGTATTGCTACCAAGTACACAGGGTGGTTGTTGTTAAGTCTGATGTTACTGTTGGTCGAGAAAATCTCTGACAATCCTACAAGTGTTCAGGATTGTGACTTTCTGGAGTTCCTTGTGTTCGCTGAGAAACCTATAGCTGCTAGGCTGTTATGTAGGGTCTTCAGTACCATACCTGTGTTTGACACGATGATCGTGATGGTCGTTACTTGTTGCATATGCCACATCTCTTTGATCTCCTGTCTTAGGTTAGTGTACTTCCTGATATTTTTCTCCATGGGTTTTCTGCAGGTTGCCAGTGTTGGGTACCGCCAGGAGCTCCTATCTGGTGAGTATGGGCTTGACAAACCCAGGGTCCTGAGCTGGATATCATCATTCTTCTGTTTCCTGATGATTCCTTTCTGCTTCTCTCTCTCTCTCTCTCTCTCTCTCTCTCTCTCTCTCTCTCTCTCTCTCTCTCTCTCTCTCTCTCTCTCTCTCTCTCTCTCTCTCTCTCTCAGGGTAATTAACAAGTACAGGTCACTGCTCAAAAAAAGCTATGAATTAGGGTTGAATTTGAAAGTATCTGCAATTCTGCCAAGACAAGATAGGAGGGAGTATATGATGAGAGCCTTGTCGATCAATTCGGCCCTTAAAAGATTATGCAAGGCTCAAGGGTTAGAATTTTTTTCAGCCTGATCTGTACTGTTAAAGGAGAGACTGCTTCTACAGGGATGCGATACACTTAAATAGAAAGGGTGCAAGAATATTTGCTGATGCTATCGAGTCAGTGTTAGGTGGGTCGGGAAACTGCTCGCTTCGGGGGATACAAGGATTAATAGATTAACAGTAGCCACTGGTAGAGATGAAAGTGATTCTTGCACTGCTTCTATTGGAATGAGCAAAATATTGGAAAACAAGATGCAGGGTATTTCAGAGACTGCTGAGAGTCATTGCGGTACAAGAAAACACATGGGTTGTGTAAGGGTAGCTAAGAATAGGAACAGGTGCATGTATATTTGCATGTACACCAATGCCAGGAGTTTGGTAAATAAATTTGATGAATTTTAGGTATTGCTCAAAACATCAAAAGCAGATATTGTTGGGATATCAGAGACGTGGGGTCACACAGATATAAGAAATGCAGAGCTGGAAATTAGGGAGTACAATGTGTACAGGAAGGATAGACAAGATAGGAAGGGAGGAGGGGTTATACTATTAGTTAAGAAACACATAAAATCCAAGGAAATGAAGCCAGTTAACATCGCAGGACAGTACAGTGTCGAGTCAGTTTGGTGTCATGTAAGTATTGAGAGATCAAAATTGAGAGTAGGAGTGTGTTATATTACTAATGACTCTGATGAGTATAACACGGAACTATACATGGAAATAGAGCGAGCCAGTAAATCAGAGAGTCTTATAATGGGGGATTTTAATTTCCCAGATATTGACTGGAATTTGAGGTTTGGTCACTCACACACTAGCAAGGCTTTTGTGGATTTATTGGATGATTGTTTTCTACATCAGCACGTACGAGAGGCAACTAGAAGGAGTACTACTCTTGATTTGATTATCAGTAGTGATTCTTCATGCATTAAGAATCTTCAGATAAAGGAACCACTAGGGGGCAATGATTACAGCGTGCTGAAGTGCGATTTACTCAAACAGTTAACTACCATCAGGGGTAAATTGAAGGGTTTTTATTTTCGTAAAGGCGACTACGACGGTCTGAGACAGTATTTAAATTCTATACGGTGGGACCAACTGATGATGTTACCAACAGCAAATTCAAAATGGGAACCATTCAAAGAACTTGTCTTGGAAGCGACTAAGCTTTACATACCAACTAAGAAATATTGTTCAAGGCTTAAGGATAAATGGATGTCAGATGAACTAATAAGACATATGGCAGAGAAGAAAAAATTCATGGGATACATATAAATTAACAAATGGCACAGAAGCCTATGATAGATATAAGTTGATCTGTAACCAAGGTACAAAGGAGGTTAGGCAGGCAACGGCAGATTACGAGAAATCTTTGGCAAAGAATGCAAAGAAAAACAGCAAAGAATTCTTTACTTATGTAAACTTTAGAAGGAAGGGGATGAATAAGATTGGTCCATTTCATATCGATGGTTCAACTGTTGATGATCCTGCACAGGTAGCTAACAAACTAAATGAATATTTTGTATCGACATTCACACATGAGGAGTTAGCATTAGCATTAGTAAGGAGTAAGGAAGAGTAAGCATTTGCTGCAAGAAAGCAAGCTTATGCAGCATCCACTTCACCCCTCCGTTCGTTCGAAATACCTGTCCAGCTGAGCCTTAAACTTATTTAGGCTATCAACTTGAACGACAAGGGACGGAAGTCTGTTCCACCAACCAACCACCCGCTGGCTAAAGGCAAATTTCGGCACATCTATCCTACATCTGTCCTTCCTCGATTTGAATTTATGCCCTCTAAGTTGATTATTCTGAACAAGAGGAAGAATCCCATCACCATTGAACATGCACAAACCATTCAAGGATTTATACACCTCTCTCAGATCACCTCGCTGGTGCCTAGTCTCCAGACACTGTAATTTGCAAAATTTAAGCCTTTCTTCGTAAGAGCACCCCTTTGTTCCATTTACTAATCTTGTTGCCCTTCTCTGTACTCGTTCCAGCAGCTCTACATCTTTCTTGAAATGAGGCCTCCTGACCTGTATACAGTACTCTAGGTGTGGCCTGACCATTGCCTTATAGAAGGGAATAATCACCTCCTTATCCCTGCTAGAAAAATTCCTATATATCATTAACAATACACCATGAGCTACTCTTGCAGCCCGTCTGCACGGCTCAGAGAACTTCATAGCTGCCTCCACAACCACTCCCAGGTCCTTTCATTCTCTACCACTGTCAGTTTAATAACCCAAAGTTGATACGTTGCTCTGGGGTTGCTGTTTCCCATGTGTAGTACTTTACATTTGTCAATGTTAAACTTCATTTGCCACTTCTCAGCCCATCTGCTCAACCTTCCCAGATCCTGTTGCAGCAGCATAGTGTCAGTAGTGTCTTTGACAACCATGCCAACCTTCGTATCGTCTGCAAAATTTTACATTAAGCTTGACATACCATAATCAATATCATTTATAAATACAGAAAACAATAATGGACCCAACTCTGTACCCTGAGGGACTCCACTAATAAATTAGTCCACGATGGGCAGTGTCCATTGATTACCACTATCTGTCTTCTCCACTTCAACCACCCCTTTATCCAAAGCAGCAATTTGCCTCCAATGCCACACTGCTCCAATTTGTGCAGCAGTATCAAAAGCCTTTCTAAGATCCAAGTTTATAATATCAAAGTTATTCTATGCTTCCAATTCTTTTGAGACTGCATCATAGTATCCAATCAAACTGGTCAGGCAAGACTTCCCCTTAACAAAACCATGCTGTGTCCTAGCTATAAGTGAAGTCTTGTCCAGATGATCCTGCAGTGCTTCTTTAACCAGTGCCTCCATTAATTTTCCTGGAACAGAAGTAAAACTCACAGGTCTATAATTACTTGTGTCAGTCTTTGATTCTCCTTTGTGAACTGGGGTAACATTTGCACATCTCCAGTCTGTGAGTACATCCCCTGGGTCCAGGGAAGCTCTCATAATTATGGCTAAGGGTTTTCTTGCTTCCTTTGCTGCCTCCTTTAATATAACTGGATATATCCCATCCACCCCAGGTGCCTTTCTTGTGTTTATCTTCAACAATTTCTCCTCCACTTTACTCTGAGAGATTACAAGATTTTCTGACTTACTGCCAGAGCTGAATACATCTCTGGCATTCCCTGAATAACTCCTCATCTGTGAATGTCGATGCAAAATATTCATTTAGTTTGTTAGCTACATGAGCAGGATCATCAACAGTTAACCCATCGATACCAAGTGGACTAATCTGATTCATCCCCTTCCTTCTAGAGTTTACATAAGTAAAGAACTCTTTGCTGTTTTTCTTTGCATCCCTTGTCAAGGATTTCTCGTAATCTGCCTTCGCCCGTCTAACCTCCTTTGTAACTTGGTTGCATATCAACTTGTATTTATCATAGGCTTCTGTGTCATGTGTTAATTTGTAAGTATCCCATGCATTTTTCTTCTCTGCCATATGCCTCATTAGTTCATCTGACATCCATTTTGGCCTTAACCTTGAACAATATTTCTTAGTTGGTATGTAAAGCCTAGTAGCTTCCAAGATAAGTTCTTTGAATTCTTCCCATTTTGAATTTGCTGTTGGTAACATCATCAGTTGGTCCCACTGTATAGAATTTAAATACTGTCTCAGTCCATCGTAGTCGCCTTTACGGAAGCAATAACCCTTCCCTTTACACCTAATGGTAGTTACCTCTTTGAGTAAATCCCACTTCAGCACACTGTGATCACTGCCACCTAGTGGTTCATTTATCTGCAGATTCTTAATGCATGAAGAATCACTGCTGATAATCAAATCAAGAGTATTCCTCCCTCTAGTTGCCTCCCGAACATGCTGATGTAGAAAACAATCATCCAATAAATCCACAAAAGCCCTGCTAGTGCGTGAGTAACCAGCCCCCAAATTCCAGTCAATATCTGGGAAATTAAAATCTCCCATTATAAGACTCTCTGATTTACTGGCCCACTCTATTTCCCTGTACAGTTCCTTATTATACTCATCAGAGTCATTAGGCCTATAGCACACTCCTACTCTCAATTTTGATCTCTCAATGCTCGTCACACCAAAGTGACTCAACACTGCACTTTCCGGCGATGTCGATTGGCTTCAGTTCCTTGGATTTTATATGTTTCTTAACTAATATCATAACCCTTTCTCCCTTCCTATCCTTTCTGTAGACGTTGTACTCCCCAAATTCCAGTTCTGTATTCCTTATATCTGTGGAATACCACATTTCTGATATCCCAACCATATCTGTCTCTGATGTTTTGAGCAATTCCTCAAATTCATCAAATTTATTTACTAAACTCCTAGCATTGGTGTACACGCAATTGTACATGCAGAGTTATTCAGCGAGAGGAATGCCAGAGGTATATTCAACACTGGCAGTCAGCTAGATAATCTTGTAATAACTGAGAGTAAAGTGGAGGAGAAATTGTTGAAAATTAACACAAGAAAGACACCTGGGGTGGATGGGATCTATCCAGTTATATTAAAGGAGGCAGCAAAGGAAGTAAGCAAACCCTTATCTATAATTATGAGAGCTTCCTTTTACTCAGGGGTGGTAGCCATAGACTGGAGATGTGCAAATGTGACCCCAGTTCACAAAGCAGGATCAAAGTCTGACACAAGTAATTATAGATCTGTGAGTTTAACTTCTGTTCCAGGAAAATTAATGGAGGCACTGGTTAAAGAAGCACTGCTGGATCATCTAGACAAGACTTCAGTTATAGCTCCGACACAGCATGGTTTTGTTAAGAGAAAGTCCTGCCTAACTAATTTGATTGGATACTATGATGTAGTCACAAAAGAACTGGATGCAGGGAATAACTTTGATATTATATACTCGGATCTTAGAAAGGCTTTTGATTCTGTTGCACATGGAAGACTGCTGCACAAATTGGAGCAGTGTGGCATTGGAGGCAATTTTTTGCTATGGATAAAGGGGTGCTTGAGGGGGAGAAGACAGAGAGTGGTAATCAATTGACACTGCTCATCGTGGACTAATGTTATTAATGGAGTCCCGCAGGGTACAGTGTTGGGTACATTATTGTTTTCTGTATTTATAAATAATCTTGATGATGGTATATCAAGCTTAATATCCAAGTTTGCAGACGATACAAAGGTTGGCAGGATTCTTAAAGATACTACAGACGCTATGCTGCTGCAACAGGATCTGGAAATGTTGAGCAGATGGGCTGAGAGGGGGCAAATCAATTTTAACATTGACGAATGTCAAGTACTACATAGGGGAAACAGCAACCCCAGGGCAACGTATCAACTCTTTGGAACTACATTGACAGTGGTAGAGAATGCAAAGGACCTGGGGTTAATTGTGTAGGCAGATATGAATTTCTCTGAGCAGTGCAGACGAGCTGCAAGAGTAGCCCATGGTGTCTTGTCAATGATATACAGGAATTTTTCTAGTAGAGATAAGGAGGTGATTATTCCCTTGTATAAGGCAATGGTCAGGCCACACCTTGAGTACTGTATACAGGTCTGGAGGCCTCATTTCAAGAAGGATGTAGAACTGCTGGAACGAGAACAGAGAAGGGCAACAAGGTTAGTGAATGGAACAAAGTGTTGCTCTTACTAAGAAAGGCTTAAGTTTTGCAAATTACTGTGTCTGGAGACTAGGCACCGGCGAGGTGATCTGATAGAGGTGTACAAAGCCTTGAATGGTTTGAGTATGCTCAATGCTGATGGGATTCTTCCTCTTGCTCAGAATAATCACCTGAGAGGGCATAATTTCAAATTGAGGAAGGACAGATGTGCGGAAATTTGCCTTTAGCCAGCAGGTAGTTGGTTGGTGGAATAGATTTCTTTCCCTTGTTGTGGAAGTTGTTAGCCTAAATAAATTTAAGACTCATCAAGACAGGTATTTCGAACGAACCGAGGGGTGAAGTGGAAGTTGTTTTTTTTGGCTGATGCTGCATAAGCTTCCTTTTTTGCATCATATGCCTCTACTAATGCTAATTTAGGAATATTTTTTTTGCCCGGTGTAGCATAAGCCTCAGGCTTCCTTGCACCATTTGGCTAATAATAATAATAATAATAATAATAATAATAATAATAATAATAAAGATAGGTAGCCTTTCCTTCTTGTCCACAAGGTTTTATGTCCAGTCTGTGGTGTGGGATAGTCCTATCGGTTATTATGGCGCCTTTCCAGTACAGCTTGTGGGTTGTGGTCTCTAGTACTGTCTGGGATTCGTATTTGTAGTACGGTACACTTTCTTCAATCAATTGGTATTTCCTTGCTAGCTTCTGATGTATTATCCTGGCTATCTGGTCGTATCTATGAGTGTACTCAGTCTGGGTATCACCTTGCATCCCGCGGTGATATGTTGGATCGTTTCTGAGGCCAGGTGGCATCGTCGACATGTGTCATCTAACACTCCGGGCTCCTTGACGATGTATTTTCTATAGTTCCTGGTGTTGATTACCTGGTCTTGGATGGCGAGCATGAATCCTTCAGTCTTGGGGAAGAGCGTCCCGCCCGTGAGCCATGCATTGGAAGGAATTTTATCTATGTGGCCCTGATCGAGATCCTTGTAGTGTCTGCCATAAAGTGTCTTCTCTGCCCATCTTTCTATCTTCGTTTGTACTTCCTGGTTGGGGGGGGGGGAGACTCCTCGCTTAGGTTGAATGGGATATACCACTTGTCTATTTTCCTTATGGGCTGGTGGAGTACTGCTGTGTGTTTCTGGAAGTATTCCTTCAGCTTAACTATCGCTGTCTTCTGTTGCTCAATGAAGTCTATCAGGCCCCTTCCTCCTTCTTCCCGGGCAATTTTCAGTCTTTCCACGGCAGTTCTCAGGTTGTGTTGGTGGCTCTTAATCTTCATTGTCCTTGTCTTCTTCATGATATTCTCCAGCTCGGTGTTAGTCCAATCTATGACCCCGAAGGAGTTATTAGCACTGGGAATGCATAGGTGCTTACGACTCTAACTGTGTTCCGTCCATTCAGCTTTGCTTTCAGCAGGCTTCTGAGTTTCTGATGGTATTTTTCGGTCAGGCAGGCCTTAATTTCCTTGTGCTGTAACTGCTGAGCTTGCATCATCCCCAAGGATTTTTAGGCCTCTCCCTCTGCCATGGCTTCCATCTTTTTACCACTCTGCAGCTTGTAGTTTCGGTTGACTAAATTTCCCTGACGCAATCCGTGGGTCTTGCATTTGTCTAGACCAAATTCCATCCTAATATCCTTGCTGAATTCTTCGGTGATCTGGAGTAGTTGCTGAAGGTGCTTCTTGGTTCCCGCGTAGAGCTTGATGTCATCCATATACATCAGGTGGATGAGGGTGTATAGGTTCTTCCTTCCTTCTTTGAGGTTATATCCGTACTTGCTACTGTTGAGCATGGTAGATAGCGGGTTAAGTGCTAGGCTGAACCAAAGGGGGCTCAGGGCATCTCCGTGAAAGATTCCTCTCCTGATGGTGATTGGCATGGTTGTGATGTTTTCGACTTTAATGGTGGTACTCCATCTCGCCATCGTTTCTCCTAGAAAGTTTGTCACTATCAGCTTGACTTTGTAGATTTTCAGCGCCTCTATTAGCCATCTATGAGGCACGGAGTCGAAGGCCTTGCGGTAATCGATGTAGGCTGTGTACATGTTGCGGCGCTTCTTGTATGCTTGCTCCATAACCGCAGCATCTATGGTTAATTGCTCCTTGCATCCTTGCATCCTTTGCTCAGCCGCTTGCATCATTGCATCCTTTGCTCAGCCGCTTGCATCCTTTCTGCTGTTCGGCGATTATCCTCTGGCTCCCCAAGTGATCTGTTATCTTCCTGGTTATGCAGCTGGTCAGGATCTTGTACATTGTTGGCAGGCAGGTGAGTGACCTATATTTCGCCGGGTTTCTTGTATCTTCGTCTTTAGGCTTCAGATATGTGATTCCTTGAGTGAGAAACTTCGGAGAAACTTTTTATTATTATTATTATTATTTACTATGTGTTGTGATTTCATTATCTTTTCTGTTAGATAAGAAATTTGTATGCAAAAACTGTTGTAAATGAAGAATTACAACTTGTTGTCAAGAACTTTACTTTACTTAACAAGTTCATTTATTGTAAACAAATTCTCTTGATAAAAATAAATTGTATTGTATTGTATTATTAGCCATATGGTGCAAGGAAGCCTGTGGCTTATGCTGTGTGTGTGTGTGTGTGTGTGTGTGTGTGTGTGTGTGTGTGTGTGTGTGTGTGTGTGTGTGTGTGTGTGTGTGTGTGTGTGTGTGTGTGTGTGTGTGTGTGTGTGTGTGTGTGTGTGTGTGTGTGTGTCAGAAGTAGAAGGGAACCACCACAAAAGAGAAGAATGATGATATCCAGCTCAGGACCCTGGGTGTGCTAAGCCCATACTCACCAGGTGTGAGCCCCAGGATTAGAATTAAATAAGTTAAGTATATATAGACTTAACTTATTTATACATTATTACTTATTAAATTGAGGTACTGCTTGGGAGCATAGGTTTGTAGTGATCCCAACCAACTGGCAATTATATGTAAATCAAGCCCTGATATGGATAGTCTTATATATAAAAATATATAACTTAGATACATATAAAAACAACAAATTAATATAAATTTAAAGAAGATTAGAGAAAACTGGAGAAACTGGAGAAAATGAGCAAAAGTTAGTGAAAATTAACATTCTCCCTTATAACCATACCATAAGGGAAAATAACTTCAGTGAAATTTACAAAACAGCGAATTGCAACAAAATAGGCCACAAGAGAAAGCAATACTCTTGATCTGATTAGCATTAGTAGAGGATACGATGCAAGAAAACATGCTTATTCAGCATCAGGCAAAAAAAAAAAAAAATTCCAATTTCACACAACCATTCGTTCCAAACGTTTGTCCAGTTCTTGAATTTATTTAAGCTATCAACTTCCACAATGACAGATGGAAGTTTATTCCTGCAATCAACTACCCGATGGCAAAAGGCAAATTTCAGTACAGCTATTCTAAAACTGTGTTTCCTCAATTTTAATTTATGTGCTCTCAGGTTCGTAATCTGAGCAAAAGGAAGAATCCCATCAGCATTGAGCCTGCTCAACCCATTCAAGGCCTTATACGCCTCAATAAGATCACTTCGCAGGTGTGTAGTCTCCAGATGCTGCAATTTCCATAATTTATGCCTTTCTTATTAAGAGCACCCCTTCCTTCCTCTCACTAATGTTTCAGCACTTCTCTGTACTTGCTCTAGAAACTCTACATCCTTCCTAAAATGAGGCCTCCAGACTTGTACGCAGTATTGAGGACATAATATGACCATTGCCTTTTACAAAGAAATAATAACCTCCTTCTCCCTACTAGTAAAGATCCTGTATATCATTAAGAAGACACCATGACCTGCTCTGACCGCCTGTCTGCATTGCTCAGAAAACTTTATACAGTACACATATACAAAATGTATACATATATACAAAACGTAAGGCCCAACACTATTTCTAAAGTTTACAACCACACAATCAAACGAAACAGCCTTGTGGCCCTTCTGTAGAAAGCTGGTGTGCATGCAAACATTTGAATCGTGATGAGAGGGTTCACATAAACATATAAAAGCAGCAGTTCAACAGTTATGTGCAAATTACCGAATGGTGAGCACGATTGTTACAGATGTTCGATTAGTTTCATACAGTGCTACAGACAACGAAATGGCCGGTAGACAACGTCTGGATGACTTTACCCGGGGTCAAATAATTGGGAAGCTCGAAAAAGGTCGAAGTGAGAGGAGTGTGGCCGCGAGTTCGGAATCTCCAATAGCATCGTCTCACTTGCGTGGTCAACTTTCAGAACAACACCTACAGCTCGAAGGACCAGTGGTGGTCGTCCACGAAAAACAACGCACTATGATGACCGCTATATGCTCCTACAGGCCAAGTGGGAAGCACACAGCGAGATCCATTGCAAATCAGCTGCACAGGAGCACAGGATGCAGGATATCGCGCATTACTGTGGCCAGGTGTCTCCACAAAGGGGGACGTTTGCCGACGGCCATGACGCTGTGTCCCTTTAACAGCTGCCCGTCGGACACATCGTTTACAGTGGTGCATCGAACATAAGACTGAACAGCAGCGCAATGGGGTAACGTACTCTTTCCTGATGAGAGTAGATTCAGTCTCAGAAGCGATTCTGGATGTCAACTAATTTGGCGAGAGGTTGGCACACGGTATCACCCCACAAACATCATCAAAAAGGATCTATATAGCGGTCGAGGTGTTCTCGTCTGGGGAGGCGTTATCTTGGATGGATATACACAACTCCAGATACTGGTAGGTGGTATTATAACCGGTGCACGCTACTGTACTGAGGTAATCCTTCTCTATTACGTCTGTTCCGAGGTGCTATTGGCCCCGGGTTCGTGTTTATGGATGATAACACCAAACCCCATCGCACTGTAGCTATTGATATGCTTTTGGAAAGTGAGGACATTGTTCGTATGGATTGGCCTGCCCGTTCCGAAGATCTAAATCCCATCGAACACATATGGGACGCTTTGGGGAGACGCCTAGCGGCACGTCCACACCCACCAGAAAATGTTTACCAGCTGAAGATGGCGCTGACAGAGGAACGAACGATGTTGCTGCAAGAACTTATCAACAACATTGTTCTAAGTACGTACAGCTGGTGCAAAGCCTGCATCGCCATTAGGTATGGGAATATCTCCTACTGATGAGGACCACCTCTTTCCTTTTTTCCATCATTGGCAGTGATGCATCTGTATCATGGCAGCCAGTGCTATGTTGCCATTTTTTAATAAAGTCCCTCTGTACGGTTTTGTTTCCGTTGTTCTGTCGGTGTTGTTTCCTTCATCATTTCTGTTCCCCACGAGGTTCCTTTAGTACGCTTTTCCCATATCCAGGCCACTCCTATGAGAAGCAACAGGTGAAAACTTGAATGGTCCTTAAGTTAACAGTAGCCACTGGCAGAGGTGAAAGTGATTCTTGCACTGCTTCTAATGGAATGAGCAGAAGCCTGGAAAACAAGTTGCAGGATATTTCAGAGATTGCTGGGAGTCATTGCTGTAAACGTAAACACATGGGCTGTGTTAGGTTAAGTAAGGAAAAGAACAAGTGCATGTATACTTGCATGTACACCAATACTAGGAGTTTGGAAAATAAACTTGATGAATTTGAGGTATTGCTCAAAGCATCAAAGGCGGATACTGTTGGGATATCAGAGACGTGGTGTCACACAGATATAAGGGATGCAGAACTGGAATTTGGGGAGTACAACGTTTACAGAAAAGATAGACAGGAAAAGAAGGGAGGAGGAGTTATGCTATTAGTTAAGAAACACATAAAATCCAAGGAACTGAAGCCAGTCGACATCGCCGGAAAGTGCAGTGTTGAGTCAGTTTGGTGTGACATAAGCACTGGGAGATCAAAATTGAGAGTTGGACTGTGCTATAGGCCTAATGACTCTGATGAGTATAATAAGAAACTGTACAGGGAAATAGAATGGACCAGTACATCAGAGAGTCTTATAATGGGGGATTTTAATTTCTCAGATATTGACTGGAATTTGTGGGTTGGACACTCACACACTAGCAAGGCTTTTGTGGATTTATTGGATGATTATTTTCTACATCAGCATTTTCGGGAGGCAAAAAGAGAGAGTAATACTCTTGATTTGATTATCAGTAGTGATTCTTCATGCATTAAGAATCTGAGATATAAAATAGAACAACCACTAGGTGGCAGTGATCACTGTGTGCTGAAGTGGGATTTACTCAAACAGGTAATTACCATCAGGGGTAAAGGGTTTGGTGATTGCTTTCGAAAAGGCGACTACGATGGTCTCAGACAGTATTTAAATTCTATACACTGGGACCAACTGATGATGTTACCAACAGCAAATTCAAAATGGGAAGCGTTCAAAGAACTTATCTTGGAAACTACTAGGCTTTACATACCAACTAAGAATTATTGTTCAAGGTTTAGGCCTAAATGGATGTCAGAGGAAATAATGAGACATATGGCAGAGAGGAAAATGCTTGGGATAAATATAAATTAACAGGTGACACAGAAGCCTATGATAGATATAAGTTCATCTGTAACCAAGTTACAAAGGAGGTTAGGCAGGCGAAGGCAGATTACGAGAAATCTTTGCCAAGGGATGCAAAGAAATACAGCAAAGAGTACTTTACTTATATAAACTCAAGAAGGAAGGGGATGAATCAGATTGGTCCACACGATATCGACGGTTCAACTGTTGATGAACGTGCTCAGGTAGCTAACAAACTAAATGAATATTTTGCATCGACATTCACACATGAGGAGTTATTCAGCGAGAGGAATGCCAGAGGTGTATTCAACAGTGGCAGTAAGGTAGATATTCTTGTAATAACTGAGAGTAAAGTTGAGGAGAAATTATTGAAGGTAAACACAAGAAAGGCACCTGGGGGGGGGGAATCTATCCAGTTATTTTAAAGGAGGCAGCAAAGGAAGTAAGCAAACCCTTAGCCATAATTATGAGAGCTTCCTTGGACTCAGGGGAGGTACCCATAGACTGGAGATGTGGAAATGTGACCCCAATTCACAAAGGAGGAACAAAGGCTGACGCAAGTAATTATAGATCTGTGAGTTTAACTTCTGTTCCAGGAAAATTAATGGAGCCAATGGTTAAAGAAGCACTGCAGGATCATCTAGACAAGACTTCAGTTATAGCTCGGACACAGAATGGTTTTGCTAAGAGAAAGTCTTGCCTGACCAATTTGATTCGATACGATGATGCAGTCACAAAAGAACTGGATGCAGGAAATAACTTTGATATTATATACTTGGATCTTAGAAAGGCTTTTGATACTGTTGCACATGGAAGACTGCTGAACAAATTGGAGCAGTGTGACATTGGAGGCAAATTGCTGCTATGGATAAAGGAATTTTTGAGTGGGAGAAGACAGAGAGTGGTAATCAATGGTCACTGTTCATCGTGGACTAATTTTATTAGTGGTGTCCCTGGGGGTTAAGTATTGGGTCCATTGTTGTTTTCTGTATTTATAAATAATATTGATGATGGTATATCAAGCTTAATGTCCACGTTTGCAGACGATACAAAGGTTGGCAGGGTTGTTAAGGATACTACAGACGCTATGCTGCTGCAACGCGATCTGGAAAGGTTGAGCAGATGGGCTGAGAGGAGGCAAATGAAGTTTAACATTGACAAATGTAAAGTACTAGATAGGGGAAACAGCAACCCAAGGGGAACGTATCACCTCTGTGGTACTACACTGACAGTGGTAGAGAATGCAAAGGACCTGGGGGTAATTGTGGAGGCAGACATGAAGTTTTCTGAGCAGTGCAGACGGGCGGCAAGGGTAGCTCATGGTGTCTTATCAATGATATACAGGATTTTTTCTAGCAGGGATAAGGAGGTGATTATTCCCTTGTATAAGGCAATGGTCAGGCCACACCTTGAGTACTGTATACAGGTCTGGACGCCTCATTTCAAGAAGGATGTAGAACTGCTGGAACGAGTACAGAGAAGGGCAACAAGATTAGTGAATGGAACAAAGGGTGCTCTTACGAAGAAAGGCTTAAGTTTTGCAAATTACAGTGTCTGGAGACTAGGCACCGTCGAGGTGATCTGATAGAGGTGCATAAAGCCTTGAATGGTTTGAGCATGTTCAATTCTGATGGGATTCTGCCTCTTGTTCAGAATAATCACCTGAGAGGGCATAAATTGAAATCGAGGAAAGACAGATGTAGGATAGATGTTCGGAAATTTGCCTTTAGCCAGCGGTATTTGGTTGGTGGAACAGACTTCTATCCCTTGTTGTGGTAGTTGATAGCCTAAACAAATTTAAGGCTCAGCTGGACAGGTATTTCGAACGAACGGAGGGGTGAAGTGGAATTTTTTTTTCTTTTTTTTTCTGGCTGATGCTGCATAAGCTTGTTTCTTGCATCACATGCCTCTACTAATGCTGATACTAATGCTAAGTTTTGAACACCAGTGTACGAATACACAAATGCCCCCAGGTGTTTTTCATTCTCTACCACCCTGAGTGTAGTGCAACACAGTTGATACGTTTCTCTCGGGTTATTTCCACCCATATGCAGTACTTTTATTTGTAAATGTTAAACTTCAGTTGCTACTTCTCAGCCCATCTGCCCAACTTACTTTTCTGGATCTACTTGAAGTAGCATGCTGTCATTAGCATTAGTAGAGGCACATGATGCAAGAAAGCAAGCATCAGCCAAAAAGAAAAAAAAAACTCTCCCATTTCACCCATCCATTTGCTCCAGAAATCAACGATCCGCTGGCTAACGGCAAATTTCCGCACTTCTATACTACATCTGTCTTTCCTCAATTTGAATTTATGCCCTCTCAGATGATTATTCTGAGCAAGAGAAAGAATCCCATCAGCATAGAGTATGCTCAAACCATTAAAGTCTTTACACACCTCAATCAGATCACTTCACAGGTGCCTACACTCCATACACTGTAATTTGCAAAATTTAAGCCTTTTTTTGTAAGAGCAACCCTTTGTTCCATTCATTAATCTTGTTGCCCTTCTCTGTACTGGTTCCAACAGCTGTACATCTTTCTTAAAACGAGGCCTCCAGACCTGTATACAGTACTCAAGGTGTGGGCTGACCATTGCCTTATACAAGGGGATAATCACGTCCTTATCCCTGCTAGAAATATTCCTGTATATCATTGACAAGACACCATGAGCTACTCTTGCAGACCGTCTGCACCCCTCAGAAAACTTCATATCTACCTGCACAATTACTCCCAGGTCCTTATCGTTCTCTTCCACTGTCAGTGTAGTACCACAGATTTGATACGTTACTCTGGGGTTACTGCTTCCCATTTGTAGTACGTTACATTTGTCAATGTTAAACTTCATTTGCCACCACTCAGCCCATATGCTCAACTTTCATAGATCCTGTTGCTGCAGCGTACTGTCATTAGTGTCCTTAACTATCCTGCCAACCTTCGTTTCGTCTGCAAACTTGGACATTAAGCTTGATAATTAAGCTACGTTGCCATTTTTGAATAAAGTCCCTCTGTATCGTTTTGTTTCCGTTGTTCTCTAGGGGCAACTACCTCTTTGGTGGGCTGCCCCCTCCCTGTTTTTCAGCAATTGATGATATACCTTCATCAATATCATTTACAAATTCAGAAAACAACAATGGACCCAACACTGAACCCTGCGCGACTCCATTAATAACATTAGTCCACGAAGAGCAGTGACCATTGATTACCACTCTGTTTTCTCCCACTCAACCATCCCTTTATCCATAGCAGCAATTTGCCTCCAATGCCCTACTGCTCCAATTGGTTCAGCAGTCTGTCATGTGCAACAGTATCAAAAGCCTTTCTAAGATCCAAATATATGATATTAAAATTATTCCCTGCATCCATTTCCTTTGTGACCACATCGTAGTATCCAATCAAATTGGTCAGGCAAGACTTTCCCTTATCAGAATCATTCTGTGTCCGAGCTACAACTGAAGTATTGTCTAGATGATCTGGCAGTGTTTTTTTACCAGTGTCTCCATTATTTTTTCTGGAAAAGAAGTTAAACTAACAGGTCTATAATTTCTTGTATTGCCCTTTGTTCCCCCTTTGTGAATTGGGGGTTACATTTGCACAGCTCCAGTCCATGGGTATCTCCCCTGAGTCCAAAGAAGCTCTCGTAATTATGGCTAAGGGTTTTCTTACTTCCTTTGCTGTCTCCTTTAATATAACTAGATAGAGTACACCCACTCCGGGTGCCTTTTTTATGTTTATTTTCAACGATTTCTCCTCCACTTTCCTCTCAATTATTACAGAATCATCTAGCTCATTGCCAGAGTTCAATTCACCTCTGGCATTCCCCTCCCTAAATAATTCCTCTTGTTTGAATGTAGAAGCAAAATACTCATTTAGTTTGTTAGCCACCTCAGCAGGATCATGAACAGTTCAACCATCACTATTCATTGGACCAATCTGGTTTACCCCTTTCCTTCTAGAATTTACATAGGTAACGAACTCTTTGCTGTTTTTCTCTGCATCCTTTGCCAAAGATTTCTCATAATCTGCCTTTGCCTGCCTAATCCCCTTTGTGCCTTGGTTACAGACCAGCTTATATCTATCATAGGCTTCCATGTCACCCATTAATTTACAGGTATCCCATACATTTTTCTTCTCTGCCATATGTCTCATTAGTTCATCTTATATCCATTTAGGCCTAAACCTTGAACAATATTTCTTATTTGAATAAAGTGTCCTGTTAACAAGTACAGACCATGCTGAAAAAAATTCTAACCCTTGAGCCTTGCACAATCCTTCCAGGACCGAATTGATCGACAAGGCTCTCATCATATACTCCTTCCTATCGTGTCTGGGTAGAATTGCAGACATTTTCAAATTCAGCCCTAATTCACGGTTTTTTTTCAACAGTGACCTGTACTTGTTTAGTAATACCGCCGGTCTCCTACTCTTAATATCATTACTCCAACGTGTACAACAATATCAGCTTTTGCGCCCTTAAAAGATGATATCCGCTCTGCAACGTCAAAATTACTGTGATTATCATCATCAATGATTCTTCGTGCATTAAGAATCTGCACTTAAGAGAACCGCAGGGTGATCACAATGTACTGATGTGGGAATTGCTTGATGTAATTACCGTCAAAGGTAAAGAAAAGAGCTTTTGCTCGAGAACGGGTGGCCACAATAGTCTCGGGCAGTTTTTAAATTCTATACAATGGGACTACTGGTGATAACACCACCAGCAAATTCTAATTGGGAAGCACTCAAGAAGTAATCGCAAGAGCAACGAGGCTTTTCATAACAACTAAGAAATACTGTTCAAGGCTCAGGCTTAAATGTATGTCAGATAAACGAATGAGACTTGAGGAAAATGCATGAGATGCATATAAATTAATAGGCTATAGAGAAGTTCATGGTAGTCGAAAATTAATATGCAAAGGAGGTTAGGCAAGTTATGTTTGATTACTAGAAGTCTCTAGCAAAGAATTCAAATAAGCCAGCAAACACTTTTTTTTTTTTTTTTATGAAAACCCCAAACACGAAATGTATCAAAACCTACAGTACTTAGTACCGTGCATGGGTTGAAGTAGAAGTATGGGGGGAGGGGGGAATGCCGGAAACTTTGCTCTAGAGACTAAACATGGGGTTCACCCTTTCAAAATTTCTCTACTTAACAGCAGAAGGAAGGACCAGAATCACAATTGTCCACTTCACACTAAAGGTTTAACTGCTGATGATTCTGCTCAGGTTTCAGACAAACAGAATAGGCATTTTTCATCTCTGAATTCCTCAATCGTAAATGAGGAATTCTTTAGAGAAGGGAATACGAGAAGCTTATCAAACTCTAACAGAGAACTAAATTACTTTTAAATAACTGAGAGAGGAAAATGGAAGAGAAATTATTAAAACAAAATAAAAAATGTATATAATAATAAAAGTCACCTAGGGCAGTGGTCTCAAACTGGCAGCCCGCGGGCCGCATCCGGCCCCCGAAGCAATTTTACACAGCCCGCGAATACATTTCAATTATGTATTTGTTGTAAATACGGTGCTTATAATTTTAGAGACATAGAGATATGGACTGAGCTTATGTGCGCGACTGCTATTGAAGGAAAAAGAGATAGAATGAATAGATTGGGGCTTTGTCTTTGTCACTGTATGCTTGTATGCCAGGCCACGTGACTAGAGTAAGGCGGGAGAACTTCCCACATCGCTACAATCAGTAAATTTAGTTCGCCAGCCGACAGTTGGTGGCGCTTCAGTATTGTGGTGTTTCCGATTTTTTCTATTGAGTTGGTATTTCTGATATATATTTTCCTTGAGTCAGTCATTAGTTGGTTAGCTGGATGCACAGCTGCGCAGTTCATATTGCTATATAGAAGGGGGCAAACTAACGTAAGGCCCGTCAGCTGCTTTCAGATCGTGCATTCGGCCCGCATGCAATTTGAGTTTGAGACCACTCACCTAGGGTATGGGATCTATCCAGTTATATTAATGGAGGCAGAAATGAGGTAAGCAAACACTTAGGCAAAATAGCAGGGCATCTGAAACATGTAATTACAGAACTGGTAGTTCATCTTCTACTTACTGGAAAATAATGGATTCACTGGTTATGGAAGTAATGCAGGATCATCTACAGAGGAACGCAATTATGCAGAAGTTACAACATGGATTTGTTAAGGGGAGAACTTGTCTGACCAATTTAATTGGATTCTATGACTTCGTAACAAAGGAATTTGATGCAGAAAATAATTTTGATATAATCTACTTGGATTTCAGGAAAGCTTTTGATACCGTTGCACATAAAAGACTGTGTACAAATTAGAGCAGTGCAGCATTAAGGGCAAGTTACTGCTATGGATAAAGGGATGGTTCAGTAGGAGAAGACAGAGAGTGGTTATTAATAGACATGGCTCATCGTGAACTAATGTTATTATTCGAGTCTCAAAAATGTTCAGTGCTGGGCCTATACTTTTTAATGATATTGATGAAAGCATATCGGAATTAATATCTAAATTTCCAGATGATATAAAGCCTTGCAGAATAGTTAATAAATGTAATGAAGGTAACCTTCTGCAAGCAGGTTTAGAAAATTTAGGCAGATTAGCTGAGAAATATCCGTTTAAGTTTAACATTGACAAATGCAACGTGTTGCATATGGGTAGTAATCCCACATTAACGTACAAACTGTGTGTTACAAAACACTCAGGGTAGTGGGAAATGAAAAAGACCTAGTGGTAATGTGCAGTCAGATATGAAGTTCTCTGAGCAATGCAAGGAGGCTACCAGGATAACTTGTGAGGTTCTGTCAATGATATACAGGAATTTTTCTATCAGAGATAAGAAAGTGACTGTCCCATTGTACAAGGCAATGATTATGAGTGGTTAAAATTGCCTGCGTTCCGCCCTTCCCCCGAATGGATGATAGGCAGCTGGCCATAGTAACCCCTGCCTGTACAAGCAGACACCATGCCATTGCTAGTTAGCCGGAGTGGTGTGGGACGTTGACACTGGCAAACAGGGCTTGCCCCTTGGCCAGTGTGAGATTGAGCACCAACTCAGGGACTCCAACATAGGGATTCTTTCTCTATGAACCTTCATTCCTACGATGCGGATTGGTTGTTCTCTCACTCCCCCATCCTCTCCCCCAACGTGGCTGGCCCCAGAGGTGTATTGCTAAAATAAAATAATACCGGAAGGCTCATTCTCCCGAAGACTATATGATAACGCTACATCGACTGTACAGTAACTGAATGAGACTTCAGAGTCACGGTTCATAGAACAACCAGTTCTAGCGTTCAGCTTATGGCGAATCAAAATGCAGCATTCGCACGCATCACAGTATATCTCATTCGTTGGATCTCTTTATCTAACACATTGTACTTTAGTAAGTAATGTTCAAGTTTCATTGCGAAATTCATATTTTTGTTTTTAAATAAATTTTTAAATAAATCTATTAATTTTAAAGATTACTATTAATATATATTTTTAGTAGCAATGGGTAAAATAGATATTTCTCCCTCCCCTTTGATTATGCCATTGTTTCATAATATTAGGTGTATAAATTTAATGATTTTCTATTATGACATTTAGAAAAAAGTACCGGAACGTCGTTCCGGCCCGAATACACCACTGGCTGCCCCTTTCCCCATTTTGCATGGTGGGTAACCCCATCTGTAAACTCCCCCCCCCCTCCGAGACAGGATGGACTTTCTACCCTGGGGGCCCTCTTCTGTCCCATTTTCAACTAGGCACCTCTACTATTGCTTCCGCTTTCTCTCTACTACTTTACTACTCCCCCCACTTCCTGTCTTCCCACTATCACCTTCAACCTTTCATTTTTTTTTTTACTGGGCTCTTGGCTACCGCAGGGTTAGCCCCACCAGTGCTTTATACTCCCTAATACACAGCCTGCCTCCTCATGGTGCTGAAAGGTAAACTAGAGATTTTTGTGTGAAAACATACCCTTAGGCTAAGAGGCCAGATGAACAACACAACCAGCATAACGCACACTAACACTACACGAACACTCGCTAATTTCCAACTCACTAGTTTCCAAAGATTTCAGCGGCAAGGATTAAAAAAAAATTAAAGTTGAAAAATTAAAATTAAAAAAATTAAAGTGGTTAAAAAAAAGAAGTTAGAGTGAGTGGGGTCTAGATATTGAGGAGAGAGGGGGAAATAGTTCAGAGTAAGGGAACCAAAGGGAAGATGTTCCCATATTACAATGGTGGTTTACTCCATCAGATGAAAAAGGGGAGGGGAAAATGAAGTGTCAGCAGCAGAGCGTCTTGACGATCGCTCTTCTATCCTGTCATATTGTCTTTGCATCATGTCATACCGAGGTTGTTAGTTCCTGCCAATGCACTGATTTCCTTGGTGGTGTCAAATCCGTGAGATAAGGTCCAGATAAATCATTTGTCTAGTTTTATTTGTGTTGTCAAGTCCATGAAGTAGATTCCGGATAGATCACTTTCAAGCAGGATGCCTCTTTGTTCCTCGATGATTCATTTTATCTAATTCTTTGGTGCTTTCCGGTTTCGCATTATCGAGTATTTTATCGTGCGAATCGGATGGAGTCCCGCTCAGGTCTCCCAGTGGTTGGATTCGTTAATCTTCCTTGGGTAGCTTGGTTGTCGCGTCAGGTGGTTTCTAGTCATCTTGGTCGGCATCATTGCGTTGGAGGGCAATTTGCATTCTTCTTTATGCAAATAAGTCTTGTGTGAATTTACTAAATGCTTTGTACTCCTCCTCCGTTTCTAAGAGATAATGTTCTCGATTCCGGGGAAGGTAAGTGATTTTAGTCATCAGTATGCATGCAGCGAAGGTTTTCGTACTGTTCGCATTCATACAACATGTGCTGCCAAGTTTCCAGCTCTCCGATCCGCATGTTGGTTCATCGACTATTCTCATTGCGTTGAGCTTCGCATTAATCGCGTTGCGTGTGGTTAGAAGGTAAGTAGTCTTCAGTCCCGAGTAGAACCACAGTGGAGTTTTCGGGTAGAGTCTGCTAACTTCAGGGATCAATTTTCGTGTTATTTCTCCCTTATCCGAGTTTAACCATTTCTCCTGCTGCAAGTGAAGCACCAGTCTGTTTCTCCTGCTTTTTGCTGTTTTCTGGGTCGAGTGTATATCCCAAAAATGTGACCTGGGTTCCGATTGAAAGCCAATACATTAGTCTACAGCGGTCTACTTCTAGGTCTGCTATGGTTTGTGGTTAACGGGATGCACACCACTGGCGTCCTTTGGCAGTCATTGAATTGGGCCCTCTTAACACAGTCCGGTTGGAATGTTTTCACCTGCGGTCGCAGCAACCTCAAGAGACAATTGATGACAGGACATCATAGCGTTCCGTCTTGCTGTTAGAGCCAGATAGCGGTCTGTTCTAGTTGACCTAGCTCTAGCGCTCGGGCGATCTTGGCTAGTTCTACTTGTAACGGTTCCTGTTCCTTAAAACTGCTTCCATAAAATTAAAAATTATTATTTTAGGGTTGCCCATAATCGAATACAACATTAACCCGTATTTGTGTTGTAAATTGTGTGTGTTCTATGGTCGATTTATTATTATTATTAGCTACATAGTGCAGGGACGCCTGGGGCTTATGTTGCATCAGCCACAAAAAAAAAAAAAAAAAAAAAAAAAATTCCCGAGTAACCCTAAGAGTGAGAGAGAGAGAGAAAATGCCAAAAGTCATTTTTTTCCCTAAAAATTTGGGTTTTTCGTCCAGCAAAACAGGCAAATCGACCATAGAACACACGCAATTTACAGACACAAATACGGGTTAATGTATCCAATTACGGGCAACCCAAAAATAATTTGAATGAACCTTAAAGTCATTTGAATAATTTGAAGGTATATCAGGCTTAATATCTACGTTTGCAGATGATAGAACAGTTGGCAGTGTGGTTAATGACAGTAAGCAAGGTACGCTACTGCAACAAGGTCTAGAAAAACGAGGCAGACGGGCTCAAAAATTCCATTTGCTGTTTAACATCTACAAATTCTAGACACTTCATATGAGTAGTAGCTCGAGACTACTGCTACCCGTAGTGTAATACCAACTGTGTTGTACCAGAGGCGAACTGGTCATAAGACTTAGCGGGGAAACTCCTGTGGGCAAAAAAAAAAAAAAAAAAAAAAATCTATTATATATAGGTCACCCGAATAATTATGTGTTCTATGGTCGATTTGTCTGTTTGCTGGAAAAAAACCTTGCTATCTACGCCTGAGACCGACTAACTCAGCCACGGAGTGAAAAAAGTCCATTAAAGTTACTCGCGTCATCGACGGGATTCGAACCTGGGCCTTTTCCACCCTGTGTGGGGAGGACGGTGACTATGGTCGATGTGTTACTGTGTTACCCGCAGACCCTGGTGGGCCAGAGGCGGATGTGATTTTCAGGATGTGATTTTCACCCTGACTTTCGATGCATTCTATTTGTTTTTCCTGGTAAGAATTATTTACCCAGTCCACTTTTGCGTACTACCCTCTTTTTTTGGCTGATAATAATCTTGCTTTCAACAATTGTAATTACTAATTCTAATACTGTGTACTTCTTTAGCAAATGACCCGATTATTTTCCCATACAACAGCAGTTACGCTAATAGGTATGTAATTACTCATGTTACACTTTGATCCACCTTGGTGAATTGGAGATACCTTTGCAAAAACTTCAATCCACAGAGCCTAACCTGACTATAAAGATACTCTCATAATTATTGCTAATGGTTTGCTTACCTCCATTGTTTTCACCCTTAATATAATGGGTAGAAACCATTCACGTCAGGTGCCTTTTTTTTTCTTTTTTTCTTTTTTTTTTGTTTAGCATCAACAATTTCTCTTCCACTTTACTCTCATTTATCACAAAATCATTAGCTCTCTGTTAGAGTCTGATTAACCTCTGGCATACCTTTCCTAAAGAATTCATCTTGTGTGAATGTAAATAGAAATATCTCCTCAGTTTGTAAAAAACCTGAGCAGTATCATTTAAACCACATTAATACCAAGCGAATTTATGCCCTTCTTTCTAGGTTTCTGGGAAGTCTTTGCTGCTTTTCTTTGTATCCTTTGTACACCTGATAATTTATATGAATCCCAAGCATTTTTCTTCTATGCTGCGAGTTGATTTGACGTCATTTAGATCTAAGCCATAAACAGTGTTTCTTATTTGGTATAAAAAGCCTAGTAGCTTGTACGATTATTTCCTTTAATGCTTCTCATTTGGAATTTGCTGTTGCTGCCATCACCAGTAGTCCCATTGTATAGAATTTAAAAACTGCCTGAGATCACTGTAGTCACTCTTACGAAAACAAAAGACCGTTACCCTTGATGCTGGTTACATATTTTGTAAATTCTACCTCAATACACTGTAATCCCTGGCACTTAGAGGTTCTTTTATGCATAGGTTCTTAATGCATGAAGATAATTAGATCAAGAGTGTGGCTTTCTCTTGTTGACACTATATAGCCTGTCCATACAGAGGTAACAACGGTCAATATTTTGGCCCTGTAATAGGTTTCAGAAACAAAATTGCTACTAGTTGAATCATTTCATTAGATGTTTCTATATGTTTCTTTGCTAGTTGCAGAATTTTCCTTCTTGTTGCATGTTTCCATATTGAGAGTAAACTTCAGAGAGAAAATAGCAGCAAGCAGTGACATGTGCGAAATCTCCACGGTTGTTTTTCTAATGTGGACGGTTACCAGTAGATACATCTTGTTGACCGTTGACAGTTGTCTTTTGATTATTTTCCATTCGATTGATAACATTGATTCATTGTAATATTGTGTTCATTAATTTGACTATGTTCTGAATTATTCCTTGAGCCAGCGAATGGTATGTATTTAAAATGTGTTGTTTGAAGATAATGGATCACTAAGTGATCCAATGTTTGAAGACAATGGATCACTAAGTGATCCACTGTCTTCAAACCTGGAAATATATACATAAAGGAGTTAAACGTTTAATTGTATTTTTTTACCACTTCTTTAGTGACTGCGAAGTCAGTAACTAATTATTATTATTATGGAATTCTTAAAATATTTTATCGTATGGTATCAAATATTTTGTGGGAAACAGTCTGGGTAAATACGACTATCTGCACAAATTCATTCATGGTCAGGAACACCCATTACTTCTCCTCCGTCAGAGATGACTGGATCACAAATCTATCATTTCCCAATAGCAGTCATCTATAGGAATGCCAATTTCTTTAACGTTCCATGAAACGAGAGGATCACAAAGCTATTTGCGCAACAACATTCATCTACAGAAACATCAATTCCTTCACTGTCCCAGGAAACGAGCGGACTACGAAGCTACCATTACGCTGGCTCCTCTTATGGGGCAGTGACAACAGATAAATGGAATGAGGCAAAAAACATCAATTCCGACTTTGGCAGTGACATTACCCGGGCTCTTTTAAATTCACAGTTCTACTAACATGTTTTTGTCCTTTTGTGGGGGGGGGGATATTTAATGATGATATTTTATATATTTTGTATACGTTTTATTTTTAAACCTTATTTTAATCTATCCCTTAGCTATTTCTTTCCCCCTTTTTCTTGGAACCATAAAGGCTGTTGTTGTTATTTTCTTTATTCCTTTAAACAGGGGGGGGGGGGTCCTCCTTCCCTTCCAAGACCCACAAGCTATCTGCTGCGCAGTTAATCGGCACCCTTCTTACTCACTTCTTTGTCATTAAGGATTTTGTATCAGAAGATCCAAGTTGGAGGAAATACTGATTTTTTCTTATTTGTGTTATTATCTCCCCGTGCTAGAATAGTTCCCGTGACTTACAGTTAATGCTTGGTGTCAATATCACACATAAAGCTCATGATAAAACAAACTAGATTTATTTACTTGTTTATACAAGATATTTACACACACTATATAATTCATAATATCCAATTTCTTACAACTAATTATTAATATACAAGGGGTAATTCAATTAAGTTTCACCTCCATCCTATATACTCTAGAGAGGAATGTTCTACAGAATAAATATTATACACTGTTATTACTAGTTATACATTCCATAAACTTGACCCTTTTCAGGTTTAACAACTTTCCTTATTTTTCAGATACTTCTAATCACAGATGAGTAACACTCACACACTTTCTTTCTCTCTTTTTCCCTAGTTAGTGACTCTAATTTCTATCACTTACGATAGTGTTCATCTGGTTTCAGTTCTTTACTGACTGTCCTGTCCATTACTTTTTCTTTCGTTTATTTCTTTATAACACCGTTTCTGTTAATAAATATTCTACATAAACTTACTTGCTTTCCTTTTCTACCACCTGGATGAGTTTTCCTTCTTTGCTTCTTCCGCTATTTCCTCGCTGGACTTGGCCACCGCAAACTCGCTAGATGTGCTCCCGGCTCGACCTCAGACGTTCCTATTGCGCACAGGATCTTCCTCCAGGACTGTTGCTTTTTTTTCCTCAGTGGATAACTCGAACGACCTTCCTTACTCTGACCCTTCCGCCTTTTTTTTTGCTATTATTCTACCCACTATACTTCCATTTTTTTCGGAACTTTCTATATGCGCTTCCCGCACTCCCAAAAATATCTTTCCGCCACTCTCACGCCTCTCCCCGGAATTTCCTCCGGATCCTTCCTTCCAGGCTTCCGGACTCTGACTTTCGGGCTCTCCCTCCGTCTTCTTCCTGCATCCGAGTTTTGTTTTCAACTCTCCCTTATTTTTCGTCCAATCATATTTTTCTCTCCCTCTTCATCTTTAATTTCATTCGCTTATTTTTTTTTTCTCGTCGTAAGGACCCGCGTCTGGTAGGTCGAGCTCCCTTCTTTGTGTCGAGAACATCCGGGCACTAAGCAATCTGTAGAACTATCTTTGGGATGCCTGCTACCACTTACCTCTTCCGTCACGCTTCCTTCCAAGACACCGCCTGTGAAATTATTGAGAGTGCCTCCCGTGTCGGCCTGTTTGGACTGTTTACCGCTCGAACACGGTGAGCTCTCTGATCTGGGTCTTCCCTTTGGATGGAGTACTGAACCACTTTAGGGGTGTGGGCGTTCTTTTGTCCCCCGCTACCGTCAGTAGGCCACAGCCCTTTTTCTGTACACACGAACTGTGTCAAACTGGCCTACCCATTGTATCACAGTTCGGTCAGCGCCCCCCCCCCCTGCTGTTAAGCTAATCTCTCAGTATTCAAAGGTGCACCGCACAAGCAAATCTGCTGAGTGCTTATCTACAAAAACATTAGATATTGTAAATTATAAATTCCAAAAAATATATGTAAGAATAGTTCTTACACTTTTTTAATTTTTACATTTCTTTAATTTTCTGTTTCTTAATAGAATACCAATAAATACTTATTTAAATATTATTATACTTAAATACTAATATTTAATAATTTACTATTGTATTTTACGTGAAATTGCAATAAAATCTTTAAACATCATTAATTTATTTGTTTTACATATCTTTACTTCCTGTTCAAGTGTTCCTGCCAGGACATCACATATTTCTGGTATTACAAGAGAAATAGCTTATTTTGATATATTAAATGGTACATCATGGAGTGGTAGGAATCTCCTGTTACCAAGAATCTTAATGTGACCAGAAAGCGCTCTTCGGCAGATATATTATGTCTCCAGCTGTATCTTGCGTTGAGATAATTGGCCAAATTTTGTTTAGTAATGTTTCCAAATCAGAGCTTGACATTCGGGGGAAATTTTTCAGGTGGCTATCAAATGTTAACTGATCGTCAAGTTTCAAATCGGTTCATGAGCTCTGTCCGTCCTCGATGAATCGTTTTTTAAGGAAGGTTATACCCAGCAGTTCCGCTTCTACTTCTTCCATTCGTTAGTCTCGCTAGTATGTGAGTGGCAACCACAAGTTCCAGTCAATATATGGAAAGTTAAAATACCCTATTAGAAGACATTCTGATTTACTCTACATTTGCTCGTTATTCTAGTCAAAGTCATTAGATTTATGAAGTCCTGTTCATACAAAGCCAACAATTGTTAATATTTATATTGATTTATGTCGAAAGACGTTTCCATAAACATGAAACATGCAGTAACAAGACAAGAAGGTTGAGCCCTCCATACATGAGAAACATGTTTCTGGCACAAAGCATCCAGCAACTAGTTGCTCCATGTTTCTCAACACTAGTGTAAACAAAGATTTGTGGATCTGCTAGTTAGTCCATATTTAGTCAGTGTATTTAGTGAACATGTGGAAAGAAGTAATAATAGCCTTCGTTGTTCTTAGTGAAGGAGACGAAAGGAAGAAATGGAAGCAGAACTGCTGAGTACGATCTTCCTTAAAAAAAATTATTCATCAAAGACGGATGCAGCTAATAAACCTATTTGAAACTTGACGATCAATTAACAGTTGGTATCCACGTGAAAAATTTCCTCTGAATGTCAAGCTCCGATTTGGAAACATTGCTAATCAAAATTTCGCTGAAAGTTAACTTTCAGCGAAAAACACATCAAAGCAGGTCTGCGCACACACGTTATCGATCGTACTACGACGTCAAGGGTTCAGATTAGACAGAGTCACCGTCAGAATCAAAGGGTAACTTTCTCTTTCGCTGAAGTGCCTTTCTCCCTCGCCTTGGTGGTCAGCATATTTTTTGTTTTGAAATTCATATTGTGATTGGTCAATTTGTACGCACATTTCTAGGCTTCTCAATGGCTCAGATCCTGGTCATTTCAAACAGCCTTTAAGGTTTAAAAATGGATTGATTTGGTTGTATGCTTTCAATTGCGCCCTTACCTCGTTGTTTCTACTTCTGATTATTCTCTGCCTTGGAAATTTGCAATGAAGTCTCAAGACTATTTCGATTCAAGTGATGGCAGTGAACTTCTACGTATTGATGAAGAGGTCGATTTTTAGTTTTGATTCGCTTTCAAGATTACAGGCCTCAACTCCAGTGAGCTCCTGGTGTTCTTCAGACAGTATGACAGGTACGAATCATTGTTCGCAATCTGCAACAATCCTATTTTCAACATCATCATCATCATCAACGGCCAGGCTATCAGGTGAGTCATCGGAGTGGCATGAACGGGTAAATTTAACAATAACAAACTTTTCGGGTTGTACACTTTGTTTGAGCATTTTCGAATCAGAAGCTCTTTTGGTTTTGTGTGCGGGCTCGATGTCAGTCGAAAAATACGATTTTAAATTCGGAAAGGAATTTCCTTCCGATCGCAGGTAGCTCTCCAGATCACTCCAGGTATAACCCTTGAAAGGATAAAATTCAGTCGTCGCTCTACGTGCATACGACGCCAACGGAGGGATTAAGGCGGATGTTTCCTGCCAATACTCTGGAGCTCTTTAGAGACTTCAAAATCTACCCGAACAGGTACTGCCATGACAAAGACTACAGGAAGCTGATAGCAGCGGACTTGTATACTACACTACAAATTTAATGAAGATGAGAGTGTACATTTCTATGGAATTTGTGCCTATGAACTCTTGATCATCTGTAATGAACGATTTTTGTATCAAGTGACTGTTGATGTATTTATTCTTACGAATTTATTGATTTATTTATTCTTATGTATTTATTGATTTATTTATTCTTATGTATTTATTGATTTATTTATTCTTATGTATTTTCTGATTTTAAATGTTGCCGTCTAATTTGTTGTAGGATGTCTGTATTAGCCACCCTCCTAGATAATGTCTGTAGAGGTGTGTTAGATAAATAAACTGATAATAATAATAAAAAAAAATACAAGTCATTTCATTCCAGCTAGTTGTAAAAATGTGTTCTCTGCTTAACTTCTCTACATTTGTATGGCTTTGTGCTGGTATGAATAGAAGTTCTTTGACTTTTTGTGTGTGTGCGTCGCGACGTCAATAGAAACAAGTAATATAAAAAAAAAAATTTAAAGTCAATTTCTACTTAGGTCAACAAAGAAAAATTTTATTTTAGTTACTTTTTATTAAATAATTACAATTAATATAAATATGTATATACATATGACAGAATCACAATATTAAAGCAAAAATTTATCGATTTTCGCAAGAATTGAACTCGCATTCTTCACCTTCACGTGAAAAATACTAAAACCCTTGCATTTTACCGATTGTGATATTGCCTGTTGATTTCAATTTTATTCCTAAATTTATATCCTGCTAAATATCTTATATAAGAGAAATTTTTTTCTCCCATATAAAACTAAAATGAATTAATTAAATTTAATTAATTAATTAATAATTGAAAAAACTGTATTAACATCAAGTGTCATCCACTACAAGTTTTAAAAAATGTATTTGAACTTGAGTGGATGAATAAAAAGTATTTTATTAACGATTGAAAATTTGAACAAGATATATAAATATATATAGGGGAGAGTGTGAACTAATAGTAGGAATTGAAAAAATACGGGTTCTAACATTGGAAAAGGGAAATTTCGTTTCGACTGGAGGCTCCGCTTAATACTGAAATAAGAACATTATAATGGCTAAATACACCGATGAGCCAAAACATTATGAGCAGCGAGTCGTTATGTAAATCGGAGCAACTGCAGGTGAACTAAGGCGCGGGTCGGGAGTCGGAACGCGGTATAAAAAACACCTGATACTGAGCTCCGTTAACCAGTGTTACTCTTGTTCTTCAGATGGGAAAGTCATCATCATATAAGCAACAGAGTCTAAATGTGTCTCCTGAGCATTTGCCCATATGCACTTTATTCAAAAATTCATCTAAAATACAATTACTTTTAATAATAAAAATTTGGAAACAACCAACACAACAGTGATCAAATTTTGAAAAATAATTTCTATCTTTCAAAGTACTCAGTTGATTTTATGATTCACAAACTTTGGTCATTAGCCTATCATCACAGGACAATAATTTAATATTTCCTGTGATTCTAGTTACCGCCCTTTCCTCGAGGGAGGATGACCTCTACTGATTCAGAAGAGTTTATCTAAATATTTATCAAACATAGTAAAATTTATTCTATCTTGGAACATTACATCTAATGTTCCAAGATAGATGTTTGGTAGTCCTTACTTAGATCAAGATTAAGCGCCAATTCAAGAACGAACCTCAAGTCCTGATAATGAGGACAATAAACCATAACATGGAGACCTGATTCCATTTCTCCACAGGAACATTATTATTATTATTATTATTATTATTATTTTTTTTTTTATTATTATCCACATGGTGCAAAGAAGCCTGAGGCTTATGCTGCACCAGCCAAAAAAAAAATTCCCAAGTTACCCTGAGAGAGAGAGAGAGAGAGAGAGAGAGAGAGAGAGAGAGAGAGAGAGAGAGAGAGAGAGAGAGAGAGAGAGAGAGAGAAGTAGAAAGGATTCACCAAGAAAGAGAAGAATGATGATATCCAGCTCAGGACCCTGGGTTTGCCAAGCCCATACTCACCAGATGTGAGCCCCTGAGTTAAACATAGCCCTGAATCAGCCAAACCAAGTTCATTCAGCTTTGCTCTCAATCCATGCCCAGTCAAGATGAAGCACGCCTTCAAGCCAAACTGCAACCACGGCTTCATTTTATAATTTATCATAGCAACATTTGGGATAAAGTGATGTGTTTCTCTACCTTTATCTGAATTAAGCCATCTACTTTGCCAAATGTTCGTTAATTGTTCTGATATCCTTCTTCTCTCGCTCTCCAGCAGTCCCCTATCCGGCAGCACTCCGCAACCGGACAAGACTGAATGCCAAGAAGTTCAGTGGAAGTGCCTCGCTTTAAACAGTACACTAAATCAGCCAGAACCACCAAGAGGTCCGCCGGCATTTTCCCAGATATAACTTGTATAGCGTCTGTAGATACAGTACGACAGACCCTAGTTATGCCCAGAAGAGCAAATCGTTGAGCAGACAGCAAGTGTCTCTTCACTGTAGAGTTTATCGCTCTACTGAACCAAACTCCGGCGGCATATGTCAATATAGGTACGAACACACACTCGTAAAGCATGTTTAATTCTCGACCTTTGATGCCCCATTTAACACTTATAACTCTACGAAGCTTGGAATATAGGAGCTTGGTTTTCTGCTTCAGAAATTTTGCGTGCTCCATAAAAAAACAATCACTCCTCCAGACACAAATCCAGGTATCTGACGCACCTCACATACTTAAGAGAGAGACATCTCCACACCTCACAAGTGGTGGCCTCGTTGCACTTAGTTTGCCTTTTAAACGCATGGTAACAGTTTTAGTTGTTGAGATGCTCAACTTGTGTTTTCCACTCCAGTCGAGCAACTTATGGAGAATGGCACTAGCCTTCTCTTCAAGTTCTTTCCTTGAATCTCCCTCAATAACGAAGGCCAGATCATTTGCAAATGCAATTGCATGAGAGGTCCCCAAATCTCTATGCAAAAATTCATCTAATACCATGTTCCAAACATAAGGGCCTAATATGGATCCCTGAGGGCATCCCCTCTCAACGTTGTAAACTTCTTGCTGAAACCTTGTTCTTACAATTACACTACGATCCGAGAAATAACTCTGAAAGTCATTTTAGAGATTGCCGTGACAGAGTGCAGCTCTAACCCTGCGGAGGATACTTCCCACACACAGGGCATCGAACGCACCTCTAAAGTCTAAGAATAAACCAAGTACATATCGAGCCCTTGCCTCCTTAACAAAATTCATCATTGTTCTGATGGCATCCTCAGTCAAGGAGCCCTTTTTAAAACCAAACTGGTTTTCAGAACTCAAATACTGAGCCTCATATCTTTTCTGGTGTCTAAACAAGAGCAACCTCTCGTAGACTTTTCCCAGTATTGACAATAAGGCAATGGGCTAATAAGATGTCGGCTCGTTCATGGGCTTCTCCGGGCTCTTCAGAATCACTCTCAAGACCGCAGTTCTCAAAGTCTTAGGAAATATTCCTTCTTCCAGACAAGTATTATACATGTCCAGAAGAATAACTTGATGCTTGGAGAAAAACTGCTTAAACGTGAGTTTCAAGGAAATCCTCATCCGGCCCCTTATCATCCTTCACCTGGTTTAGAGCCAAAATTAGTGAATGGACACTCAATTTGATCATTATTGTACATACTATTTTCTAGAAATATATTTTCTTGGTCAATATCATTTAAACCCTCTTTAAGAAAAACGGTTCTTAAAATTTGGTTAACCGTCGGACCCCAAGCAATAGTCTCACCCTGGGCCTAATCCCCAACACTATGCACAATATCGGCCAAATATACTTTTTCAGTTATAATCTTGTAGACCGGATTCCACGGATCAAAGTTTCCTTGCCTCTCCACGAAAACTTTGCCATGCTAATCTCTTGTACAACTTTATATTGGTAGAGTATTCTTGCTTTAAGGTCATGTAAAACACTTTTAATTCATTTGGACCATAGCCTCCACTCCTCTTTGGTAGTCCTTACGAGCAGCTCTCACCTTTCTCTTTAAAACGTCTAACTCGGAGTTCCACCACGGCACTTTCTTCAAATACTTTCTTTTTCTTTTCATGGATAATCTTGAGGCACTCTGTAGGACACTTGTAATCAGTTTTATCTTTGTTTTAGCAGTCATATTTCTCCAGCCATCAACTTGATTTAACTGACTTTGAATAATGCTATCAAACTTGTCCCAATTTGCAGTTTTCATGGAGAACCTATTGGTCTCCAGACAAGTTTGCGGTTCCCCAGTCACAACATACTCATAAGAAATGCATCTATGGTCACTGCTCGTCATACCCTCATGAACCTTCCAGTTTTGTACGTGCACAATCGAGGCACTAGAGCAAATAGTGATATCAATGTAGGACTCCCCAGATGTGGAAGAAAAGGTGGGCAGCTGCGAAGAGTCATTCACCACATCCCAGCCCACAGATGCAAGGAAGTCCTCTAGATCCATACCTCTATCATCAGACTCCCCCCGCACCCTAGAGCGTGGAACCGGCATTTAAGTCCGCAGCAACTATCACAGGCTTCATTCTCAACCTACTCTCTACCGTCTCGAAATATCTTAAATATGACTCAAGTAAATCATTATATTTGCAGTAAAGGGAAACCAACCAGGTACAGAGATCCAAGAGGGCCAACTATTTCTGCACATATTCCATACTCATTGCAGTGACATAATCATTGTTACTCCCAAATCTGGGTTAACAACCACAATTGCCGAATACGGCTCTTCGCCACACTCAAGGACTCAGTAACATCCCGGATATCTCCTCACCTTTCCAAGGTACGACTAAGGTTCCTGTGAAAGCACTAAGTCAAAACCCCTGTCCTCAACCTCCTTAACCATCTGGACAGCCACCACTTTTGATCTTTGCGCATTTAATTGGACAATTTTTAAAACAGAACTTAATTTTCTATTCATAGTCAGTTCTTTTGCGATTTAGCCCTCATACTCTGGACAGGTTCCATTCACAGCTGTGTGCTCACTAGAAACCCGCTTTCTCCAGTAATTTATGCATCGTGGTGCTTCTATAATAATTGGACAATTTTTATAGGAGTGTCCTTTAACCGAACAATGACCACAGAAAGCCTCGCTTTTACAGTATTTTGCTATGTGGCCAAACGCTATACATCTATAACACTGAGTAACTGTAACACTATCACGGATTCGACAAGACAACCACTTTACAAATACTCTTCCAACACTTAACAATTGTTTATGAATAGTTCCTGTAACCTGCAAGATCCAGTTACTCAAGTTTTTATTTCTCACTTTGTTCACTGAAATCACTGACACACTGTCCTGGAAGACTTTTTTGGTACACTCTATAATCAACCTCCTGTTCCACGTCGAAAATTAATATTTTTGGACTCAGCTTCTTAACTTTTTCAATTTTCATTCCAAGTTCCTTAAACTTAGAACATATAGCGATCTCTTCAATACCTTTTCTGTTTCTGCTTTTATTATTACCCGCTTATCACGGATAGCTCTAGTATTGCAGAATATAAAGGTTTTTTACTTTTATATTCTGCAATACTGATCTCACCGCCTTAAGCAGATCAGCCTTCATTTCCTCACTGCTCTTATAACATTCATTTTTTCTTGTAATAATTGCAACTTTTGGCTTAACTGGTTCCTTTAAGGAAACTACTGTTGCATAATCTTTAGGAGGAGGGTCTTGGCTCTCCTTCTCCTTAGTCCTCAGAACCTGACCTGGTGACGGGAGTAATGTGTCACAACACACAGTACATCGAACCCTGCTGAAAATGGGGCTGCATAGCCGCTCCGAGTGCCCATGTTCACCATGGTTCACCGGCGACAGCGCCTGCAATGAACACGCGAGCATCGAATCTGGACCTTGAGATGATTGAAAGAAGGTGGTCTGGTCCGATGAATCACGTTTCCCGTTGCACTATGTTGGTTGTCTACGCGGGTAGCACAGTGGTAACGTCACCGTCCTCCCCACACTGGGTGGAAAACGCCCGGGTTCAAATCCCGTCGATGACGCGAGGAACTTTAATGGGCTGCTTTTTTCACTGCGTGGCTGAATTAGTCGGTCTCAGGCGTAGATAGCAAGGTTTTTTCCCCAGAAACTTGGGTTTTTCGTCCAGCAAACAGACAAATCGACCATAGAACACACGCAATGAACAGACATAAGACACAGCACAGCGGATGAATTTAATTATTCGGGTGGCCTAAATATAATAGTTTTTTTTTTTTACCATGTTGGTAATTTTTACTTTATCCAGTTTAAGCAAGCACACTTGATGTTGCTTAAATATACACTTTAATCTTCTGCTAACAACTAAAAATAAACTTAAACGGAAAAATTAGAATCTTAAGGAAAAATTAATTGGAGACACCGAGAAATTGTTTTTGTGAAAATGCTAAAAGGTCACAAACACAAGTCAGATGACCTCAACCAACAGAGGAACACTTTGTCTCCAGAATGTATTGCCTGAAAATTTCATTCCTAATACACGCCCCAGAATGCAACGTTTCCATTTCAGAACCCTAATTAAGTCGTCCCCAGAATGTAATGCACATAATTAACATTCAAAAATAATTAAAAGTCCTACTTTTGACATCACAAACGCTACTTTCAAAGGCAACAACTAATCTGAAACTACCTGTGGATGTTTCCTTATTTTTAAGGATAAGTACTGCTTGAAAAAAATAAACTTTGATATTAACTGCTAAAGAGGTTATTGCTGCCAAAACTAAAAATAAATTTAACTGATTAAAAGAAGGTATCTGAAGACAAAAATAAAACTAATTGCCTGATTTAGCATTAGTGGAGGCATATGATGCAAGAAAGTAAGTTTATGCAGCATCAGCCAAAAAAAAAAAAAAAAAAAAAAAAAAAATTTCACAGCTTCGTTCGGTATATTCCAAATACCTGTCCATCTGAGCCTTTAGCCTATCAACTTCCACAACAAGGGATGGAAGTCTGTTCCACCAACAAACTACCCGCTGGCTAAAGGAAAATTTCCGCACATCTATCCTACATCTGTCTTTCGTCAATTTCAATTTATGCCCTCTCAGGTGATTCTTCTGAGCAAGAGGAAGAATCCCATCAGCATTGAGCATGCTCAAACCATTCAAGGCTTTATACACCTCTATCAGATCACCTCGTCGGTGCCTAGTCTCCAGACACTGTAATTTGCAAAACTTAAGCCTTTCTTCGTAAGAGCAACCCTTTCTTCCATTCACTAATCTTGCTGCCCTTCTCTGTACTCATTCCAGCAGCTCTACATCGTTCTTGAAAAGAGCCCTCCAGACCTGTATACAGTACTCTAGGTGTGGCCTGACCATTGCCTTATACAAGGGAATAATCACCTCCTTATCCCTGCTAGAAAAATTCCTATATATCATTGAAAAGACACCATGAGCAACTCTTGCAGACCGTCTGCACTGCTCAGGAAACTTCATATCTGCCTGCACAATTACCCCAGGTCCTTTTCGTTCTCTACCACTGTCAACTACATTGACAGTGGTAGAGAACGAAATTGATACGTAACTGTTGGGTTACTGGTTCCCATATGTAGTACTTGACATTTGTCAATGTTAAAATTGATTTGCCACCTCTCAGCCCATCTGCTCAACTTTTCTAGATCCTGTTGTAAGAGCGTACTCTCATTAGATAGGCCTCCGTAGCCGAGTGGGCGGTAGCGGGAGTGCATTAGCACATGCTCCTTGATTAGACTGGGATTCAAGCCCCTGACTGCTAAATGCGGTTGATCTGCCAACCCACACTGGACAAAAGTGGCAGAGTATGGTCCATATTCCTCAACATGAATTGCTGAGGAGGTTTCCAGCCAGCATCGGGTTGATAATAGCTGGTCTACCTTTTTATTACTGTCATTAGTGACCTTAACAACCCTGCCAAGCTTCGTATCGTCCGCAAACTTTGACATTAAGATTGATATACCATCATCAATATCATTTATAAATACAGAAAACAAGAATGGACCCAACACTGAACCCTGAGGGATTCCACTAATAGCATTAGTCCGCGATGAGCAGTGACCATTGATTACCACCCTCTGTCTTCTCCCACTCAACCATCCCTTTATCCATTGCAGCAATTTGCCTCCAATACCATATTACTCCAATTTGTTCAGCAGTCTTCCATGTGCAACAGTATCAAGAGCCTTTCTAAGATCAAAATACATTATATCAAAGTTATTCCCTGCATCCAGTTCCTTTGTGACCACATCATAGTATCCAATCAAATTGGTCAGGCAAGACTTTCCCTTAACAAAACAATGCTGTGAACGAGCTATAACTGAAGTGTTGTCTAGATGATCCTGCAGTGCTTCTTTTACCAGTGCCTCCATTAATTTTCCTGAAACAGAAGTTATCAGGTCTATAATTACTTGCGTCGCCCTTTGACCCTCATTTATGAATTGGGGACACATTTGCACATCTCCAGTCCTTCTTTGGACTCAGGGTCTCAAAATCCTGAGTCCAAAGAAGCTCTCATAATTATGGCTGAGGGTTTGCTTACTTCCTTTGCTGTCTCCTTTAATATAACTGGATAGATCCCGTCCATTCCGGGTGCCTTTTTTATGTTTATCTTCAACAATTTCTCCTCCACTTTCCTCTCAGTTATTCCAAAATCATCTTGCTCACTGCCAGAGTACAATTCACCGCTGGCATTCCCCTCCCTAAATAACTCCTCAGGTGTGAATGTAGATGCAAAATACTCATTTAGTTTGTTAGCCACCTGAGCAGGATCATCAACAGTTGAACCATCAATATCCAGTAGACCAATCTGATTCCTCCCTTTCTTTCTAGAATTTAAATAGGTAAAGAACTCTTTGCTGTTTTTCTTTGCATCTTTTGCCCAAGATTTCTCATAAGCTGCCTTTTCCTGCCTAATCTTCTTTGTGACTTGGTTACAAACCAGCTTATATCTATCACAGGCTTCCATGTCATCCATTAATTTATATATATCCCATGCATTTTTCTTCTCTGCCATATGTCTCATTAGTTCATCTGACATCCATTTAGGCCTAAACCTTGAAAAATATTTCTTAGGTCGTATGTAAAGCCTAGTAGCTTCCAAGATAATTTTCAAACTTTTACATTGGAAATTATGAGTTTTTTCAGAAAACACTGTTATTTGCAGATTTACACTTTATTTCTTGGGAAGGACTCAAATTCGTACAAGTCAGCTTTTCATCCAGTGCCAACACATAGTTTGGGCGGAAATTCTAACTTTAATAACCACAAGTTAGAATTTTTCAGGTTCTCATCATGCAGAAGGGCCCACCACTTTTGGGAAAATATCTATAAATAAGGCGGTTTCGGCTTTTCATCCCACTATCAACACAAGAATGGATATTCTAAGTTTAATGCCTACAAGTCAGATTTGTTTTCCGCATTTCATCCCGCAGAAAGATTCACCACTTTTGTTAAAATTCTGAAGTCGGGTTTCAACCAACGGAGATACACTTTAATTGCTTTGTGAAAATTCTAAGTTTAATGAGTGAGTACAAAGTGAGATTTTTTCAGCTTTCTATCCCGTGATAGCGGCAGGTGGGGCTCCCGGACCTGCAGCACCAAAATCAACTTTCAAAAATTTCCACAATTCAAGCGGAACCTGCCCCGAAAATTTTAATCTCTCATAAAGTTCTGAAAGCAGCCCTATTAAAGCTGATACCGAAGGGACCATGTAGGCCAAAGAATAATCCACTATCTTATCGACCTATTGTTCTCCTCCCTGGATTAGGAAAGGTGTTTGAAAGGATGCTGGCGAGACGGATTACTGACTATATTGAAAAAACTTAGGCTAGTCTGGCAAACAATATGGTTTTACTCCAGGTCGTGGAACAGAAGATGTGCTTCGGGCAATGCGAAACTATATATTAGGCTCGAACAGTAAGTATGTCCTTGGAATCTTTATTAACTTTGAGGGAGCTTTTGACTCCAATCAATGGAGCAGCGTTCTTATGATGCTGAGGTTGTTGCAGGTTGTTCAACTAAGATCTTTAGGGTGGTAAAGGACTACTTCACGCACCGTACAGTGACTGTTAAGTCGTCGGTTGAGTCTATTGTATGAGAAGAGACCAGGTGATGCCCTCAAGGATCGGTTTTTGGACCACTAATGTGGAACCTAGTTTTGGAGGACTGGTTGCGTAGGGTCTTCGAGCATACAGAGATGGTGGCATATACCGATGATCTTGTGTTGCCTATGGAAGGAAATACAGGGATGCAACTAGAAACCAGGTCTCAGCAGGTTTTGTTTGAACTTAATAACTGGTGTAGGTTACGTAAACTGACTGTATCAGGACCCAAAACAAGGGCAATGGTCTTTAAGGATTGCTTTTCGAGTAGAAGACCCCCGGTTGTTAGAATGAATGGGTCGAGCCTAAAATCGGTAAGGCAATTAAAATATCTAGGCATTATGTTTGACGAATCTTTGACTTTGACTTTCAACTCACATGTTACTTATCTATCAGAAAAGGTGAGGAAATTTATTGGGATGATTACTTGAATCACTAGAGTTGGCTGGGAAATAAAAGGTAAGGCACTGAACTTGCTATATGAATGTGTATTTATACCCATGGTAACGTATGGTGCACCAATTTGGTTTGAACGTGTAAGTGGAAAAAGTATTTACTAGAAAGCTCAGTTCCATTCAAAGAGTAATGGTCCTTAGGATGTGCATGGCATGCAGAACTGTGTCGACCACAGCTTTTCAGACTGTGACTGGAAAATTGCCTATTGATCTGCATTGTGCATTATATTGTGCATTGGCTTACTTCATCCGCTGTGGCATTCCCTGTTCTTTTCTAAATATACAGGTGGACATTTTGGCAGATCTCAGGAAGGAAAGGATAAGATCTGGGATGCTTTGGTAAAAGTCTGGCAAGAGTATTGGAGTGTTTGTGATAAAGGGCAGATTACACAAAAATTTTTCCCAGATTTAAGAAATGCAGCCTCGATAAAATTCAAATGGTTTGCCCCAAACTTACAAGCTATGTTCTTATTAACTGGTCATGGTTCGATTAATGCAAAATTGCATGATTTAGAAATTAATTAAAGATCTAGTTGCCACTGTGGCGAAAGAGAATCATGGGAACATATTATGGTCCTTTGGATGTGCATGGCATGCAGAACTGTGTCGACCCCAGCTTTGCAGAATTCAATTACGATCTACCAATTCAATTCATAGATCACAGTACTCCTCACAACTGTGAGGAGTACTGTGATCTACGAATTGAATTGGTATCTCAGGTTTGTAATCTAAATCTTATGGCAGAAGGCTGCGAGACAATTCTAGTTGATAAACAGGACCACATCTTGGCTTTCCAAGCCTTTGCAACTGCAATATTTCTTAGGCGGAAGACTCTTCTGCATCTCGAAGCCTTGGATTTGTAATGCGGTATGGTGTATGCCGAATTACCTAGAATTCTGTGAAATCGTGGAGGCTTGAATCTGCTATATCCACTGCAACTCCAGCTCCTTGTGCTCAATTACCTAAAGTTCTGTGAAATCGTGGAGGCTTGAGTCTGCTATATCCACTGCACTCCAGCTCCTTGTGCTGGCATTTCTGTTCTCAGCAGCTCCTTGTGCTGGAATTTCTGCTCACTGCAGCTCCTGGCGCTGGTATTTCTCTTCTCGGCAGCTCCTAGCGCTGCTGACTTTCCAACAGACTGTGAACAGATGCAGATCTTTTCAATGAAGTTCGGACTTTGTCTGAAATTTAATTATATGTATATTTTATTTTTTTATGTAATTTGATTATTTTTCAATTTGTTCATATCAATCTTTTTTGGTCATGGCAGGTTTTTTCCCTCCCTGTACTTGGGCAAACAGTAGAGGGAGTATATAAGAATACTGCTAAATTATGTATAACTGACAGTGGGGTTGCCATTGGTTGGCTGGGACCGCTTTAAGTAATAAAATATCAATCAATCAAATATCAATCTCATACAGTCGTTGTAGGTAGCACAGTGGTATTGTCACCGTCCACTATCCACACCGGGTGGAAAAGGCCTGGGTTCTAATACCGTCGATGACGCAAGGAACTTTAATGGGCTTATTTCACTCCGTGGCTCAGTTAGTCGGTGTCAGGCATAGATAGCAAGGTTTTTTCCCCTGGCAACTCGGGATTTTTGTCCAGCAAAACAGGCAAATCAAGCATAAAACACACGCAATTTACGGACATATTACATATATGGGTATATATTAGAAATACTGGGTGGCCTTAATATAATAGTTTGAGTTTTTTTGATCCCTCGTAGAAGTCCCGTTTGAAAACCAAAAGTAAGTTTCCCCCAGAATGCATTGCTCACATAATTATCTTTCAAAATATTCACAAGTTTTACATCACAACCGATACATTCAAAGGCAACATCTTACCTTTCACTACCAGGGCACTCGTCAGTCATGAGGATACATTGCCAGCAACCAAGCATGCCGAACCAAGTTCGAGACCACCTCAAAACAAAAATAAAATTGAAAAAATACCACCATCTAGAGAAGAAAAAAGAAACAAACTGGACGTACGCAGCGCCAACTAGCGGGCAGGACAAGAAACGCAACCGGATGTAAACAACGCTACCTAGCGGATCAGAAATTAAACTTTTTTCCCATGCCGTCACTTCCGGGGTAAAAGGTCGATCGATACCTACTGCAGATACTGAGATCGACTAACTCAGTCACATTGTGAAGAATGCCCATAAAACTTCCTCTGCTCATTGGATTTATTTGAACACGGGCATTTTCCACCTGGTCTGTGCTTGCAAGCGTATGCTACCCGCGAAGGCTGCAAACAGTAGAAGAGTTTGCATATTCATCGTGACTGTACACATTTTGAATTAAGGGAGTCGGGTATTTTATTATTTATTTTTTTTTTTTTTTAGCTCTAACGGGCGGTCCATTTTATTGTGGTAACATACGGGTTCGAACCTGCAGTCTCCTTACTTGTTGTCGCGTATGCTAGCTACTGGACTACAGTTGGCTGAGGAGTAGTGTTCTTAATCTTGGACTTTAGTTGTTTCGATGATGTCAACCTTCGTTGAAAAATATCTCATGTGGCGGTTTTGATTTGAAATTTGGGTATCTATATACAGGGTCATCGAAAAAGGTGTCCGTGATCTTCGGAAATATTTGATCGATTGCTGTGATCGTAGCAGCAGTGTAGTAACTCACTAAGTTTTATTTGAAATCTCAACAGTGACCTTGGCTTTGCCGTGAGTGTGCCTAGCTAGGAAGACAATTCAACGAACCCGAGTACACCTTCCCCCCCCCCCCCCCAGAGAGGTAGCTGCGGCATGGGAGGATTTCCGTGTGATAAGAAATGCATACTCCAAAGAAATACGCAGATATAAGAAGAGGTCATGGCAAACTTTAGTTTCCATAGTGAGAAATGGCGGTCCATGGGGCATTGTATTCCGGATCGTTACAAACAGGCTCCCCAGAGGTGAAGTTTTGGACACCACAATCAGGCCGGATGGAACCTCGAAATACTCTTGGTCTGCAAACTGGACAATATCTACCCGACTGATAACTTGGCAGCGACACTGGAACAACAAGAAATCATTGACAGAAACAGGGCATACATATCAGATACTAGTGAACCGCTCTTCACATCCCTGGAAATGAATTTGGCCCTGGCCAAAACGAAGGAGGGTAAAATCCCAGGCTTGGACTTGCTGGAGGTTGACGTAGAAAAAAAGTTCGCAGAACACTATCCTATAACTCACTTAAGTTTATTTAATAGATGCCTTGCTGAAGGAACATTTCCTGACTTCTGGAAAATTTCAACACTCAAGTTAATCCTAAAACACCCGAAAAAACCACCTCAAGTCCCAACTTCTTACAGACCAATAGCCCTGCTTCCTCTTTCGGCCAAACTCCAAGAACTTTTGCTCTCCTGTCTCATCGACTACTACACAGAGCAACAAACAACAATTACCATCTCCGCATCAATTTGGATTTAAAACAAGCTGCAGTACGGAAGATGTTACCCACAGATTAATCTCTCTAGCTACCCAGACAGAATCTAAATACTCCCTAGCCATAATGGTGGACTTTGCTGGGGCCTTCGATCGACAATGGTGGCCCAGAATACTTCAAAGAGTTCGGCAGGCCAAGACGTCCAGCAGTCTATATAACGATATAAAGTCTTACCTCAGCAATAGAACAGTGCAGGTAACCACCAAATACCAAACAGTCACCAGGAATATACTGCGGGGCTGTCCTCAGGGCTCTGTCCTTGGGTCATTTCTTTGGTCCATTGTCTTGGACGAGTTCCTGGGGATGGATCTCGGCAAGGTCAAGCCCCTGGCCTTTTCTGATGATCTCGTACTGGTTGTTCATTCTGGTACAAGAGCCGCATTGGAAGTATAAGCCAACTTTGCACTGGGAAAACTTCACGACTGGACTGCCATGCAAAAATTAATAATCTCCAGTTAAAAAGCAACGTCAATCCTCCTAAAAGGAAAACTCCAAATCCGAAGGCCACCAGTAATGAAAATTAACAACACCCCAATCCGTCTCTACACAGAAATCAAGTATCTGAGCCTGTATCTAGACGACAACTTATCCCTGACAGATATTTTAAGTGGGGGTGGACCCCACTTAAAGTATCTGTCAGCTAAAATCCGAAAATACACTGCAATGATAAGGAGGATTAGTAGAGCGGATTGAGGCCTAAAGAATAAAGCTCTATCATTAACATATAAGGTAGTATACGTCCCAATTGTGTGCTATGGAGCCTCCATCTGGTGTGAAAAGGCAATCCTGGAAAGGAACAAGCACAAGCTTGAATCCATTCAAAGATTTATGTTATTATCGGTTACCAGGGCATTCTATACTGTCAGCACCCTTGCATTACAAGTCACTACATGATACCTACCTCTCCATCTGGAAGTTGTCAAGAGGGGTCTCTTCCAGCGCCTGAAGAAGGGAATCCAAATACAATTGTTGAATCCGCAGTTGGACCATGCAAATAACCCTAAAAAGGAAAGAAGAAAAATTGCAGACCACCTGCAAAACCTCTGGCAAGAAACATGGGATACGACGCCGAAAGGAGCAATCACCAAAAGGTTTATTCCTTCAATAAGCCGGACTTTCCGAAAGCCTTCTCCCTGGTACTCGCCTGTATTGCAAGTCACCTTCCTGCTTACAGGCCATGGACCGTTCCAGCAAAATTAACAGTCATGGGAATAGAAAATAACCCATATTGCCACTGTGGTGAAGAGGAGTCCTGGGGACACCTCATGTACGAGTGTCTCTCTTACGAGAATGCCAGACTTCAATTCCTCACAGAGATTCAAGGAAACCCTCGCAATCAGGAGTCAACTTTACTTCAAGAAGAGGCCACATAACTAGCTTAACACGCTACGCCCAGGCTGTTTTCAATTCTAGAAGGGCAAGACTTGTGGAACTCAGGGCAGAACAGAGTGTAGGATAATGCAAGCACCCTGGTTGCAGGATTTCAAAGGCAAGTGGCCATGCTAACCCGATAAGGGTAGGATTCATACTAGCACTCCTTAGAGTGCAGGTTATTCAGAGAGAGAAAGCGCTCAAACAGGACCACTTGCTCCTGTGACTTTCAACTCCCTTCTCCATCCCCTACCTTAGAGTGGACTGCCTTCCCTATTGGTCCATTCCAACCACTGTTCCCCACAATCTGATCTTTTCTTCTTCTTCTTCTCTTACTCCCACATATGCTCTCTTCAAAAAAAATTAAAAAATAAACTTTTTTTTTCTCTCTTTCCTTTTTCTTTTTTTATTTATTTTATTTTTTAAAATTTTTATGGCCTCTGTCAGGAAGCTCAGGCAACCCTGGCAGAGGCCAACCAAAGTATAATGGGCAGCCTGGCTCACCTCCCAGTGGTTGTGGCGGGCAAAGTAGGGTCCCACTAGGGGCCCCGCGGCCAAGCAGCCAGAGACACAACAACAGAACAAAACACAATACTACATAAACCAGACATTTCACTTTTTCTAGCTGTACACTAGTTCTGCATTTCATCACAGAGTACATATGGCGCAGATGTGGGAAACCACCGGTGGCGCCTGAACCTAAATACTATGCCACTATGCCACTATTTCCGAAGACAGCTAAAATGGAAATCACAGACACCTTTTTCGACGAACCTGTATATCGTGTTCGCTTAGGTATGCTGCCAAAATTTTCCAACTGCTAATTGTTGCAACCACCCGTTCACGCAGTTCACCTCGTATGCCCACTATACCGGTGCAGGTAACCACCAAATACCAAACATTCCTTATTAATTTTTGTACTAACATTTTTCGACTGAAGAAAGGCAATCTATGCCTGAAAGCTATCGATGCATGTTTATTTTAACCGTTTGTTTTATCTGTCTTCAATTTTAATAAACCGTTCTAAGTTTTAAGAAGTGTAAAAATGGTTGAAGTGTGTAAGAACTTTGAGAAGTAGAAGAAATGCTAAATTAGAAGAAATGCTAAAAATAAAAAAAAAATTAGAGGAGAGATCTAATAGACTAAAAAAAAAAAAAAAAATCAAATTATTATTTTACGGTTGCCCGTAATTAAATACATTAACCCGTATTTGTGTCTGTAAATTGTGTATGTTCTATGGTCGATTTGCCTGTTTTGCTGGACGAAAAAACCCCAGTTACTGGGGAAAAAAACCTTGCTATCTACGCCTGAGACCGACTAACTCAGCCACGGAGTGAAAAAAAGCTCATTAAAGTTCCTTGCGTCATCGACGGGATTCGAACCCAGGCCTTTTCCACCCGATGTGGGGAGAACGGTGACGATACCACTGAGCGCAGACTCTAATAGTCTATAGTTTGTATAATCAACAAGCTGTAATTAATGAGGAAGAGCACGGCATAGGAAATATGTGGTACAACTGTGAGTAATTGCAATGCAAGATATTGGGGACATGAGTTAAACACATCGAATACACTAAATGCTGTCATGATGGAAAGGGTTCACTTGACCCACTTTCTGAGACATCTTTTTTTTTTTTTTTTGATTTGGTAGTTGTTGGCGCATCGGCTTCTGTGGCCATATTGCACCTCCCAAGGTTTTTGCAGTACTTTGATCCAAGCCCGAGGCGGGAATCGAACCCGCGACCTTTGGGTTGCCGGGCAGGTACTTTACCCACTCGGCTAGCCCGGTCGGCATGAGACATCTACTCTATTACTACTTATAGGGGATACACGTGAAGCAAATAACAACAGAGAACATATACGAGAGTACAATCCAGCGATGGCGTTCGCATCAATGGGCGCAGAGATTAAATCACCGCCTGGAAATGGTCCATACTATTTTAGAATACACGGCCAGATTTACTATTTGGTCTCACCGCTATATCCAAACGAGGAAAATAAGTCAGGATATGGACAACTTTATATTTTTGATTCTGTTGAAGCAACAACAAAACGGCTTGAAAAACAATGAAACCAAGAGGGTATTGGCTAAAGTAATGCAACAATTGGACGAGATGCTCCGACAAGTTAACCCATTTGCTGAGTCATATAAACAAATGCATCAAATAACCCAGGCCAATCCAACAATGAATGTGAGTATGGCATTTATAGAAGACCTGGACTTGGATAAGAGACGATATAATGCGCCTAAATCCAAAACGGACGTTGCTGCAATATTTGTTGGAGAAGATGGCTAAAGTAATATTGGCTAAAGTAATGCAACAATTGGACGAGATGCTCCGACAAGTTAACCCATTTGCTGAGTCATATAAACAAATGCATCAAATAACCCAGGCCAATCCAACAATGAATGTGAGTATGGCATTTATAGAAGACCTGGACTTGGATAAGAGACGATATAATGCACCTAAATCCAAAACGGACGTTGCTGCAATATTTGTTGGAGAACATGAGGAACTACCTGCAAATAGAGACCTATGCATATACTCTGCAGTGACTGCTCTAAAATTATATCACTGCTAAACAAGAATGGTGAAGACTGAAGGATCCAGATTAAACTATTTACGCCATAATCAGAAAGATGGCATATGTTACGCTAGGTAGTATACACCTACAGTGGCGGACAAAAAAACTGCATCACTTGTGAATTTTGCAAATATGTTTTGCGCTGCATTGTGGGTTGCAGAAATGTTTAAAATGCATTTGTTAGATGGGATATATATCTCTGTGAATGAAATCCAAAAAGACTCCACCTAATATACCTAATTGCCATAAATATCTCCCCAAAGGGTAAAATGCGTAATTAATGGAAATATGAGAAATCATGCAAATAGCAATCATGACAACCAAACATACATTTTTTGAATTTTTTTGTACAAACTGAAATGACAAGTTAACGTAATAGTATTATGTACTGTAAATCAGAAAAATAAGCCCTCAATATTTTGGTGTTCCTCCTCGAGTTGCAATTACAGCCTTGTAACGATCTGGCATAGAGTTAATCAACTTCTGGATATACGGTTGCCCCATTTCGTGGTACCACAGGCTTACAACGCTCTCCTGGAGATGAATCTTACTTTTTGGCTTCTTCTGAGCAATTTTACACGACATTATGTACCAGCAATTTTCCATAGGGTTTCACTGTTGCCGGCCAGTCCAACATTGTATTGCAATGCCAGCATTTCTGAGGTATGACTGCACCTTAAGGGAGAAAAACGAGGGAAAACATTGGCATAAGTATGTTTTAAGCCTTGTGAGACAAGAAGACAAACTCATCATTAAATCTAAAAAGCATAAAAATTAGCGATTTTGCTGTGTGGCAAGGTGTTGAGTCCTGTTTAAAAATGCAGTTTTGGACGTCTGTGTGGTGATCCCTAATAACAGGTTTCAGGCACTCCTCCAAGATAGCAGTATAGGTTTCTGCATTCACCGTTCCGTTAATAAACTTAATTCGCCCCACCCCTTTGCTCGTTATGCATCCCCAGGCCATCTGACCAGCAGGGAAATTTACAGTCGGAAATTTACAGTCCAAGCCATGCAGGTTGAATTCCGATTCGTCAGAAAAGATGACGGTGTCCCATTGCTCTTTTTTCCATGAAACATGCGTTTTAGCCCATGCAAGTCGCTTCTTTCTCATTTGTTGGGTCAACAAAGGCTTCTTCTTGAGCCGATAGGCATGCAGACCACATCCGAAAGCCGTCTTTGGATAGTTCGTGCACTTGTTTCAACACCAGAGGCCATCTCAAAGTCCAGTTTTAGATGAGGAGCACTAGAATGGCGATTAAAAAGCCATAGCCGTTTCAAATATCGATCTTGAGAAGGCGTAGTCACCTCTTACGGCTTGATCCAGGTATCCTCATCACATTACCGGTATCACGCTTTAATTTCAGCACCCAGGATATTGTTGATTGGTGGCAGTCTATTTTACCAGTGATAGCATGCATAGAAAGCCCTTCCTGGGACAGAGAAACAGCTACACATTTTTTTCTTGGTGTCAACTGAACATATGGAGCCATGCTTACACCTCCACAAAACAGGATACTAATGAGCGTGTATATCCTTCCAACACCGTATTTATAGAAACGGCGGATGCAATATCTCGCAATTACTGTCTGATGCAATAGATGCGTTATCTGACGCAATACTTTTTCTTCGCGACAAACAAAATGACTGTAATCAAACAATATCTTATACGTTTCACTACAAATGTTACTCTTTTAAGGTGCTGCAATTTTTTTGTCCGCTACTATATTTCTATACAGGGTGATTCACTACCAGTGCGACAAACTTGCAGGAGGTGTAGGGGGCACAAAGACGAATCACATAGCATTGCAGAGTCCGAAATGCCTTCGTCATGCGGTAGAGGACGTTGAACGGGAGGTCGCGTGAACAGCGATCCCGCTGGAAGTCAGCATTTGCGAACCGGTTCCCGAGGCAGTAGGATGGACGAGTATTCAAACGTTGAACTGGCCGACATGCACCTCGCGTATGGAGCTGAGGACTGTACTGGGCGCGCCGCTCTGCGCTTGTAGTAGTAGTAGTAGTAGTGGCATGTGATGCAAGAAAGCAAGTGTATGAGCTTATGCAGCATCAGCCAAAAAACAAATCACACCATTCCCTCCAAATGCCTGTCCAGTTCCTCCTTAAATTTATTCAACCTATCAGCTTCCACAAGGACAGATGGAAGTTTGTTCCAGCAATTAACCATCCGCTGGCTAAAGGCAAATTTCCGCACATCTATTCTACATCTGTCTTTTCTTAATTTGAATTTATGTCCCCTTAGGTTCGTAATCTGAACAAGTGGAAGGATCCCATCAGAATTCAGCGTGCTCAGCCCATTCAAGGCCTTATATACCTCAATCAGATCACCGAGCAGGTGCCTAGTCTCCAGCCACTGCAATTTGCAGAACTTAAGCCTCTCTTGGTAAGAGGATCCCTTCATTCCCCTCACCAATCTTGTTGCCCTTCTCTGTACACGCTCAAGTAAATCTACATCCTTCCTAAAATTAGACCTCCAGACCTGTACGCAGTACTCAAGGCGTGGCCTTACCATTGCCTTATACAGAGGGACAATCACCTCTTTCTCCCTGCTAGCAAAATTCCTATACACTGTATATCATTGACAAAACCCCAAGACCTGCCCTGGCAGCCTGTCTGCATTTCTTAGAAAACTTCATATCTGACTGCACAATTACTCCCAGGTCTTTTTCATTTTCTACTACCCTAAGTGTAGTACCACACAGTTGGTACGTTTCTCTGGGGTTACTTCTACCCATATGCAGTACTTTGCATTTGTCAAGGTTAAACTTCAGTTGCCACTTCTTAGCCCATCTGCCCAAATTATCTAGATCCTGTTGCAGTAGCACACTGCCAGGAACATTTGTACCAGGAACGTTTCCCGCACAGGCGTGCTCCTCATCATACGATTTTCGCACGTGTGCACAGAAGGTTACGTGAGACTGGTTGTTTCACGAGAGGTACCATGAATCGAGAGCGAACGAGGACCCCAGACAATGAGGAGAATGTCCTACGTCTTGCAGAAGGCAATCCGAGTACGAGTACTCGAGCGATAGGCCAACGATTGTGTATTTCCCAATCCACTGTATGGAGGATACTGTCAACAAACCAAATGAGTTCATACCATCTGCAACGCGTCCAATCATTGGAGCCTGCGGATTATCCACTCCGGAGGACTTTTGCTACTTGGTTTCTTCAACAGAAACGGTTCGCAAATGCTGACTTCCAGTGGGATCGCTGTTCAAGCGACCTCCCGTTCAACGTCCTCTACCGCATGATGAAGGCATTTCGGACCCTGTAATGCTATGTGATTCCGATTCGTCTTTGTGCCCCCTACACCTCCTGCAAGTTTGTCGCACTGGTAGTGAATCACCCTGTATATTGGAACCTGGTAATCGAGAATGTGGTTGTTGTAGGGTTGTACGAGCATCGGCGACCATGTTCCTCCAGGTGTACTGTCTGTAAATTGCGTGTTCTGAGGTGGATTTTCTGTTTGCTGGACGAAAAAACCATGCTACCCTAGTATATCTGCGCGCGTAGCACAGTGGTATCGCCACTGTCCTCCCCACAGTGGGTGGAAAGGCCCGGGTTCGAATCCCGTCGATGACGCGAGGAACTTTAATGGACTTTTTCACTCCGTGGCTGAGTGTGTCGGTCTCGGGCGTAGATAGCAAGGAGAGAGAGAGAGAGAGAGAGAGAGAGATTCTGCGTGTTAATAATTTTGTAAAGATATTGGTTCAATTCTGTCATTACATTAATATTTTAAGGACATAGAAAAGAATATTCGAATACCAGAATACTCTGATCATCCCTCATTTGTGTAAAATAGATATTAGGGTGAACAGATTTCAAGGGTTCAGGAGAGGAACCTCATAACAAGAACTCTAATTTGAGCTCATCTACTCTTCGCTTCATGTATTTTTTTGTCCACATAATCCGATTAATCACTAGAAAAACACATTAAAGAAAGCAGAATCCATAATAAACTGTCCTGTTGGGGCTATCCAAGAACGTCATCTAACCGTGTGTATTAATTTATTCGATTTGCCTCTTTTGCTGGCCAATAAATCGAATTTTCTGGGGTAGGGGGACTTTGTTTGCTGTCCTCGCCTGAGACCCAATAACTCAGTTAAGGAGTGAAAAAAGCCCATAAAAATTCCTTTCGTCATGACTGGATTATTTTAGGCAGCATAGCATTTTAAATATTTTTTCTATCTAAACTATTTATGCACTGAATTATATATTTATTTTCCTCTCTTATATAATATCGGTGTTTAGATACACCATAGACACTCTTAAAAAACTACAAAGTAATTGTTGTGGGCATCATTTGCTCTTTCTCATATTGTGCTCTGCCTTCACGACGAGTTGCCATGATACTGCACTACCTCAAATAAGTAACGCTTCACTAATAGAGAAGACTATTGTTACTTGACGACCCAGTTGTCTGCCATGTCTGCAATACTAGAGTACCTGCCCACCCACTGATGATAGGCCAATAGCCTTGAAACATGTCTGGGTGGTGGTACTCACTGAGAATAAGTAACAATAGTCTTCTCTATTAGTGAAGCGTTACTTATTTGAGGTAGTGCAGTATCATGGCAACTCGTCGTGAAGGCAGAGCACAATATGAGAAAGAGCAAATGATGCCCACAACAACTACTTTGTAGTTTTTTAAGAGTGTCTATGGTGTATCTAAACACCGATATTATATAGATATTAAACTCTTAAAGTATTATGCCAAGTGCATTTAATTATTTTAAATTTCCTCTCTTATGAACGTTATAAGAACTAGCATCAAGCAAGATATGCTGGTTAGTTGTAATTTAAGGCGCATCAGCAAGTTAGGCCATATTGCATGTGTTCTGTGGTCGATTTGCGTTTTGCTGGACAAAATACCAGAGTTTCCAGGAGGGAAAAACCAAGTTACTCTCGCCTGAAACCGACTAAATCAGCCACATTGTGAAAAAGACCATAAAAATTTCTTGCGTGGTTGACGGGACTTAAGCTCAGGCCTTCTACTCGGTGTGGGGAGGATGGAGATTATACCAATTGTGCTGGTCCCGAGGGCGCAAGGAATGCAATCATGTTGAAAACTATTAATATGCTTATTAATAACTCTTTATCCTCTGGAACGGCCGTATTGAAAAGAAAAATTTACAGTTATTTTGAGAAAGATATCATTAATCGTATCAAGTTGGCTCGAAACTCGATCGAGTCAAACATGTATACGTGAACATGCTATATCAGGTGTATTAACATGTTCTGTTACCATTCTGAAGAGTAAATTATTAATAAATACAGTATTGGCGGTTGTAGTCTATACTTGACAAAGTGGAAAATATCTTTAATTTTGGATTCGTAGAGTAGTTGTAGGTAGTTGTACAACGTTGTTGTACCACTACCTACACTCAGTTTAATATTCCTATCTATATTCCATTGGCTTAATGGTTGGTTATGGTTGTAGGGTTTTAGGCGCATTAGCGACGTAGACCATAGTGCGCAGTATGCATTATGTCTATAAATTGAGGTGTTCTGTGGTCGATTTTCTGTTTGCTGGACGAAAAGTCCAAGTTTCCGGGAAGAAACACCATGCTACCCTCACTGAAAAAAAAAAAAAAAAAAAAAAATATATATATATAATATTAAGGTCACCTGGAAAGACACTTTCAACTACCCATGTGTATTGTCTGGTCGATTTGCCTGCTTTGCTTAAAGAAAAACCTTGCCTATCTACGCCTGAAACCAACTAACACAGACACAGAGTGAAAAAAAGCCCATAAAAGTTTCTCGCGCCATCGACAGGATTCGAACCCGAACCTTTTCCACCCGGTGTGGGGTGGACGGTGACGATCCCACTGTACTACTCGTGCAAACGTCTATCCTCGCATAGGACTGATTAACTCAGCCAGGTTGTGAAAAAGGCCCACAAAAATCACACGCGTCTGACAACACTCGAACTCAAGTATTTTCCACCCACTGTGGGTAGGACGGGGATTATATCAGCTGAGCTATGCATAATTTACTCTGTATAATAATCATGGATTTCAAAATAAACAAAAATGCTATATATTTTTAATGAAAAATAAAAATAACATGCACCACATAGTTTGTGGACATTCCTTAATGAAATGTAAACATTATACAATAAAACAAAAAAAAATCGAAAAACTGTTCATTTTAAAAAAGACTATGGAAATGTCAGTATGTGTTAGAGGATTAAGTATGATCGCTATTTCTTTTATTGCCAGTGACATCTTGGAGAACTTTATCTACTTGTCCAACAAATGTAGGGAAATGCGAATCTGTCAAACAGAGGAGTATTAATTCTCGTAGTTGTTCATCATGAAGGTGAGTATGGCGATATGCGACTGGTATTCGGATTGCCTCTTGCGACTCCTAAGAGAAGAATGTATACATATCACCAACACTATAAAGAACTAAAAGACAAGACTATATAACTATGATTGCAGTATGTAACAAAACAGTTTGTTTATATTTATATTTAACTGTTTCTTAAATGCGTTTTGTATGCTGAATCCAACGAAGTCAATGGTTTTCCTCTAGTCTTTTCTATCAATATTTTGGCGGCAATTAAGGTTTTATTTTATTTTACTTCGTGAAATTTATATGTACTGTATTACATAACTACCATCACAGTGATCATATGAACCTAGCGTACTTGTATAAAGAGTTTTTTTTTTTTTTTTTTGCAGTTTTTCATGACAACCAGCCGAAATTTATCCGGACACATTCTGCACTCGGTTTGTGAATATTACATTGGTTCGAAGTGCACACCAACTAAAAAATACTGTTCAGGGCTTAGACCTAAATGGATGTCAGATAAATTAATGTGACTCATGGCAGAGAAATAAAAACGCATTAAATGCATATAGTTTACCAGGTGACACGGAAGCCTATGGTAGATATAAACTAGTCTGTAATCAAGTCGCACAGCAAGTTAGGCAAGCTGAGGCAGATTTCTAATTCTTCAGACTTCTTTGACAAGGAATGCAAAGCAAAACAGCAAAGACTTCTTTAATATGCAAACACCAAAGGAAAGTGGATGAATCACATTTGTCCACTTGATATGGATGGTTCAACTGTTGATGATCTCCCTCAGGCTGCTGACAAAATGAAGTATTTTGCATCTATATTCACTTATGAAGAATTCTTTAAGGAGCGGATGCCAGAAGTTTATCAAATTGTAACAGGGAGCTAAATGATTTTTTAATAACTGAGACGACAGTGGAATATCAATTATTTGAAGTTAAACATAAAAATGGCACCTGGGTAGATGGGATCTATCCAGCAATATAAAAGAAGGCAGCTAAGGAGGTAAACAAACAATTACACATAATTATTAGAACATCTTTGCACTCAGGAGAATCCCCTCGGACTGGAGATGTATGAATGTATTCCCAATTCACAAAGCGGGATGAAAAGGTGACACGAGCAATTACAGACCTATTAGCTTAAACCCTGTTCCAGAGAAAATAATAGTCACTGGTTAAAGAAGTATTGCAAAACCATCTACAGAGAAGGGCAGTTATACTTCAGACACAAAACGCATTTGTGAAAGGGAAATCTTGTCTGACCAATTTTATTGGATACTATGATCTTCTTCTTCAAGAGGAGTGTTTCCATTTACAATGGGTTCCTCAGCCTACAAGTTATTTCTTGTTAGGAACTTTTTCCCCGCCATAAAGTGCGGTTCAAGGTGTCTTGGTCAGTTAAGCCTCGGTCTGTCATGCACTCCCGTACTCCATCCATCCATGTCCTTCTAGGTCTTCCTCTTCTCCTTCTTCCAGGAGGTATCCATTCCAGAATAGCCTTTGGATATCTGTTTTCTTGCATCCGTTTTACATGTCCGTACCATTTTAGACGCTTTTCTTTGATGGTGTCAATAATAATCTTTTTCACTTCCATTTTTTCCCTTATGTCTTCATTCCGTTTTCTGTCTTTTCTAGAAGTTCCTGCTGAGCGTCTCCAAAAATCCATTTCTGTGGAAAGCAATTTGTTTTCCGCTCGCCTATTCAATGTCCATTTTTCAGCTCCATACAATAGAAGACTTTGTACAATCGTTTGAAATATAAGTTTCTTTGTTTTATTTAGGATATTTTTGCTCCACAGAACAGAGTTTAACATGCCGATAGCCTTTCTGCCATCTGTAATTCTCTTATTGATCTCTGCTTGGGATGATCCACCACTTTGTAAGATGATCCCAAATATTTGAATTTATCGACTTGTTTGATTTTAAAACCTGCAATATTTAGAACGTGCCCTGGCCCTGAAGACAACATTTCAGTCTTGCTAAAATTGATTTTTAGACCCCGTTGTTTATATTCCTCAAACAATGGACGACATGCATACTTTGCATCTTCTAAGTCTTGTGCTATCACCACCTGATCATCTGCAAAAAGTAAATTGTGAATATAGGTGTTCTTATTAATCGGCAATCCCATTTTATTACATTTTTTTGACCAGGATCTTAGGCAGATGTCGATATAAATTTTGAAAAGTGTTGGTGACATGCAACAACCTTGTAATAAGCCTTTTGAAGTGTGGAATTCAGGTGACAAAGCTGATCCCACTTTAATTCTGAAATTAAAGATGATGCAATCTATGATACTATGATGCAATCACAAAAAGAACTGGAGGCAAAAAATAATTTTATCATATACTTGGATTTCAGGGAAGACTTTGTTACTGTTGCACATAAAAGATGGATGTACAAATTGGAGCATTGTAGCATTAAGGGCACGTTACTGCTATGGATAAAGGAATGGTTGAGTGATAGAAGACAGAGAGTGGTTGTCAATGGACACTGCTCTTCGTGGACTATTGTTATTAGTGGAGTCCTCCAGGTTCGGTGTTGGGTTATTGTTGTTTTCTATTTTTATCAATGATATTGATGAAGGCATATCAGGCATAATGTCCTAGATTGAAGATGTTACAAGTCTTAGTAGGATGGTTAATTACAGAATGACAGTATGCTATTGCAAAACGATCTAGAAAAATTAGGCAGATGAGCTGAGAAATGACAACTGAAGCTTAACATTGACAAATGCAAAATATTGTACTGTATATGAGTAGCAGTAAGTAACCCCCGAGTAACGTACCAACTATGCGGTATTACACTCAGGTTAGTGTAAAATGAAAAAGACCCGGGAGTTATTGTGCAATCAGATATAAAGTTCTCTGAGCAGTGCAGACAGTCTTCCAGGACAGTTAATGAGGTTTTGTCAATGATGAACAGTAATTTTTCTAGTAGGAATAAGGAGGTGATTATTCCTTTATATAAGGCAATGGTCAGACCACGTCTTGAGGTCTCATTTTAGGAAAGATATAAAGAAGCTGGAACGGGTACAGAGAAGAGCAACGCAATTGTTGAGGGGAATAAAAGGGTGCTCTTACTAAGAAATTCTTCAGATCTGCAAATTGCAACGTCTGGAGACTAGGCACCTGTGAGGTGATCTGATTGAGATCTTTAAGACTTTGAATGGACTGAGCAAGCTCAATGCTGATGGGATTCTTCTCACGGCCGCTGTAGCCGAGTCGTCAATGCCCAAGTGGATAAGTACACGTGCCTCGAGTGACCGGGGTCCAAGCCAGTGACTGCTAAACACGGTGCTGTTTCTTATATTCTTTCTATCTTGTGAACTCCTCTGACCATTTGGTCGTCTCGGAGAATAAACAGAAAATTTATTTATTTATTTATTTTACTCGGACTAAGCACATGAGAGGGCATAAATTCAATTTGAGAAAGGATGGTTATAGAACAGATATATGGAAATTTATCTTTAGCCAGAGGGTAGTTGTTTGCTGGAACAAACCTCCATCTCTTTTTGTCGAAGTGGATTGCTTACATAAATTCAAGCAGGAACTGGACATTCTGTCGGATGGAATGGATAGGTGAATGGTATTTTTTTTTTTTTTTTCGCTGACTCTGTATAAGTCTGCACCATTTGTTCCTACTAATACTAATACATAAGATCGTTAGCAGTATCAAGTTTCGCAGCGTACATGAAATTTGTTTTGAAATGCCTATGTGGACAAAGATAAAGATAAAGACAAATTTTTGAAGTAATTGCATAATTTAATCTTTTGCATATTTTAATCTTTATTTTTATCAGCTCAAGACAGATAGATAATCATTCAGTAATGCAGTCGTAATGGTATATATATATATATATATATTTGAGTTAAGTTGTAATGTATAACATGAATAGTTAAGTTGTAATGTATAACATGGCTAGTAAAATAGCTACTCAAGAAAAACCAAAAACCTATACGGGTGCTAAACGTATAGGAGTGTCAAGGAGTGTCAGTAATGAACACTTTTTCAAGAAAAGGGTGAACAGAAAAGGGTGGAAGAAATAATATAAATATGCCAAAAATAACATAAAATAAGATTATATATGCCAAAAATAACATATAATATTACAGATTAGAAATAATATTATAAAATAGATATAAATTAACAATCCTATTTTCTTTTTACATACTTGGATATATATATATATATATATATTTAAATAATGTTGGAAAGAAGTATTACTTAATAAAAATAAAAATGCCGTACTGCTGGCATTATTTTATTATTTTAAACTTTATTCTAATTGATATGACTATATATATACCATTGAGGGGAATAACGTCAGCAAGTTTTACCTTTCGAGCATCGTTGCCAGAATTAACTCGCCGGCTGATAAGCACGCCGCTGCGGAAGTTGAGGGCTGTGGAGATTTAGAAGGGGTTTTTTCCACCACATCACAAAATTTCTCTGCAGGTGCAGAATCGGCACTGGCGACTTCACCGCATATTTTAATATTTTGAAAACCAGCGTGGTGCTTGAACCTATTAAACCATCCATTGCTTGCCACGAACTTGGCTTGGGGTTCGCCGTACTTATCTTTAATATCTTAATAAATACTTCTTGCTTTTGCTTGAATGGTCATTGGACTCAGGGGCACTTGCTTCTGAATCTGATTTTCCATCTATATTATTAATAGCTTTTCCATCTTCGATATAGCACCTGAACGCTGTTTTGTGATCACTGTTGATCTTAAATTTGTTGATCCTTTAACATCTTATGGTTGAATTTGAAAGTGTCTGCAATTCTGCCCAGACACGATAGGAGGGAGTATATGATGAGAGCCTTGTCGATCAATTCGGCCCTGGAAAGATTGTGCAAGGCTCAAGGAGTACAATTTTTTTCAGCCTAGTCTGTACTAGAGTTGGAAAAGGAATTAGAAAATGTAAATTGGAATATCATCAGTTTGGCTGAAACAAGAAGAAGAAATGAATCACTTATAAGTTTATCAAGCGGAAATCAGCTGTACACCAAGGGAAACAGTGAAAGGAGTGAAGGTGGAGTTGGCTTTCTGGTCCATAAAGATATAAAAAACAACGTTTTGTAATTCAAAAGTACATCACCAAGGGTGTCAAGACTGCTTCTCAGAATTTCTAAGAGGTACAAACTAAAGGTTATAATGATTTATGCACCAACATCGAGCCATGATGATGAAGAGGTTGCAGAAATATACACCGAAATTGAGAGACTTCTAGATGAACAGAAAACTCACTACACTATCATTATGGGGGACTTCAATGCTAAGATTGGAAAGAAAGGGGAACTATAGGAAATTTTGGAATTGGTGAAAGAAATGAAAGAGGTGAAAGACTTGTGGAATTTGCCGAATCTCAAGGAGTGTCAGTAATGAACACTTTTTCAAGAAAAGGGTGAACAGAAAGTGGACATGGAAGAACCCAAATGGATTAACAACTAATGAAATCGACTTCATTCTCACTAACAGAAGATATATCATGAATGATGTTACTGTCCTGAACAAGGTAAATGTTGGAAGTGATCACAGAATGGTAAGATGCACACTTGATATAGATGTAAGAAAAGAAAGTAAAAAACTGACTCTAGTAAATAATAGGAAGATCTTCGAGATAACAGAAGAGGAGAAAAAGCAGTATGTCTGGAACTTAAGAACAAGTTTGAGCCTCTACAGACAGTTCAGGACCAATATATCGACAAGGAACATTACAACTTTCTGAAAGTGATAAAGCCCAAGAAACCTATAGGTAAAAAGAAATCCAAAGAAGAAAAAATCAGTCACAGACGACAAATGAAGAGCAAGAAAAACACTGACAGGGAGAAAATTGAGTATACTGAGTTATGCAAAGCCATTAGAAACAGACTCAGAGAGGACATAAGAAAATTTAACACAAGAAAAGTAGAACAAGCATTAATGGAAAACAAAGGATTTAATTCAGCAGTCATGAGCAGTAATACAGAAAGACAAATGATTCTGAAACTGAAGAACAGCGATGGTGTACTTATAAATAGCAGGGAAGGCATAAATCAAATAGCAGAAGATTTCTATAAAGAGTTATACAAAGAGCAACAGAATGATGCCAGCAGTGGGGAAGATGGATCGCAAATTAGTAACACATACAACATACCTGATATGCTTCCTGATGAGGTAGAACATGCGTTGAAGAAAATGAAGACTCAGAAGGCTCCGGGGGATGATGAAGTTTCTGTAGAGTTGTTAAAATTGGGAGGAAGAGACATGACACAAAAACTGGCAAGACTTTTCACAAAATACATTAGAAAAGGTGTGGTGCCTAAGGAGTGGAACAATGCAATCATAGTTTTGCTGCATAAGAAAGGAGATAAATCAGAAATTCGAAATTATAGACCAATTAGCTTGTTATCCCACATATACAAGTTGTTCACAAGGGTCATTACTAACAGATTAGAAAGAATACTTGATGAGAATCAACCGAAAGAGCAAGCTGGCTTTAGGACAGGATTCTCAACTATGGATCACCTTCACGTAATGTCACAGCTAATGGAGAAGTCAAATGCATAAAAAAAACACCACTATGCCTGGCATTTGTGGATTACGAAAAGGCATTTGACTCTATACAGCATAAGGCAATGTTTCGGGTACTGGAAAGACAAGGCACAGATACCCCCATATATTATGATTTTGAAGAAAATATATGAGAATGCTACTTCCTTTATCAGACTAGACAAAGACAGTAGCAAATTTGTAATTGAGAAAATTGAGTTTGACAAGGGGACACAATATTTCCGAGGTTGTTTACTGCTGCCCTTGAGGAAGCTTTCAGACGATTACACTAGTCGCAGAAAGGAGTCAATGTGAATGGAGAGTACCTAAACCATTTACGATTTGCAGATAACATTGTGGTCATAAGCCCAATCCCAAAGAATGAGAGGAAAATCTTAATCAGTTAAACAGTGTTAGTAAGGATTTTGGACTAAAGTTGAATATGGCTAAAACAAAAGTAATGATGAACAAGTATGCCACAGAAAGGGATATAATGATTGAAGGAGCAGTAATGAAAAGGTGGAGTCATATACTTATCTGGGACAAGTCATTAGATGTAATAATGATAAATGGATGGAAGTCAGGAGAAGAATAAATTTTGGATGGATAGCATTGAGGAAATATAGTCACATACTGAAGAGCAATGTCCCAGTTTGTCTGAAACGTAAAATAATGAACCAATGTATACTCCCCACCATGACTTATGGAAGTGAAATTTGAGAACTCACCAAAATAATGGAAGAGAAGCTAAGAACTACACAGCGAAGAATGGAACGAATTATATTGGGAATCAGACTGCTGGATATGAAGAGAAACACATGGATAAGGCAGCAAACTCAAGTAAAGGACATTCTTATCAAAACTAAAGAACTAAAATGGTCTTGGGCAGGACACACAACATGATGACAGATGGACTAAGGAAATAACAGAATGGTACCAAAGAGGAGCTAAGAGAAAACCTGGAAGACAACAACGGAGATGGAGAGATGAAATTCATGAGTTTGTAGGTAGTAAATAGATGGCTATTGCACAAAAGAGAAGTAACTGGAAAGTTACTGGAGAGGCCTTCACCCTGCAGTGGATTGAAAATGTCTGATGATGATGATGATGATGATGAGGTTCGTAATCTGAACAATTGGAAGGATCTCATCGAATTCAGCGTGCTCAACCCATTCAAAGCCTTATACACCTCAATCAGATCACCTCGCAGGTACCTAGTCTCCAGCTGCTGCAATTTGCAGAACTTAAGCCTCTTCTATTAAGAGGATCCCTTCAATCCCGTCACCAATCTTGTTACCCTTCTCTGTACACGCTCAAGCAAATCTACATCCTTCCTAAAATTAGGCCTCCAGATCTGCACGCAGTACTCAAGGCGTGGCCTGACCATAGCTTTATACAGAGGGACAATCACCTCTTTTTCCCTGCTAACAATATTCCTGTATATCATTGACAACACCCCATGACCTGCCCTGGCAGCCTCTTTGCATTGTTCAGAAAACTTCATATCTGACTGCACAATTACTCCAAGATATTTTTCATTTTCTACCTCCTTAAGTGCAGTACCACACAGTTGGTACGTTTCTCTGGGGTTACTTCTACCCATATGTGCCGATCGGGCTAGCCGGGTGGGTAAAGCGCCTGCCTGGCAATCCAAAGGTGGCGGGTTCGAATCCCGCCTCGGGTTTGGATCAAAGTACTGCAAATACCTTGGGAGGTGCATTATGGACAGAGAAGCCGATGCGCCCATAACTACCTACCCATATGCAGTACTTTGCATGCATTTTTCAATGTAAACCTTCAGTTGCCACTTCTCAACCCATCTGCCCAAATTTTCTAGATCCTGTTGCAGTAACACACTGCCATTAACAACCCTGCCAACCTTTGTATCATCTGCAAACTTCGATACTAAGCCTGATATACCTTCATCAATATCATTGATAAATAGACAAAACAACACCGAATCCTGTGGGACTCCACTAATAACATTAGTTCACGAAAAGCAGCACCCATTGATTACAACTCTCTGTCTTCTCCCACTCAACCATCCTTTTATCCACTGTAGCAACTTACCCTTAATACCATTCTGCTCCAATTTGTACAATAGTCTTTCATGCGCAACAGTGTCAAAAGCTTTGCTGAAATCCAAATATATGATATCAAAATAATTTTTTGCATCCAGTTCCTTTGTAACCACATCATAATAACCAATCAAATTTGTCAGACAAGACTTTCCCTTAACAAACCCATGCTGTGTCTGAATTATTGCTGCAGTCTTGTCTAGATGATCCTGCAAATGCATCTTTAACCAGTGACTCCATTATTTTACCAGGAACAGAAGTTAAACTAACTGATCTGTAATTACTCGTGTCACCCTTCGATTATGGCTAAGGGTTTGCTTACTTCCTTTTCCGCCTCCTTTAATATAACTGGATAGATCCCATCCACCCCAGGTGCCTTTCTTATGTTTAACTTCAACAATTTCTCCTCCACTTTGTTCTCAGTTATTGTTGTTGTTATTTGGTTTTTAGGAGCATTAGCAACTAAAGCCATATTGCTCCGGGATATGCGGTGGTCATTCCCTGACCTTTCAGCATTCTCCGTATTTGGTGGTGACGGGCTCGAACCCCGGTCTAATCAAGAAGCGTGTGCTACACACTGCTGCTCCTTCCTACCTGGCTACGGAGGCGCCTTCTCAGTTTTTACAAAATCATTAAGCACCCTGTTACAATTTGATAACCTTGTGGCATTTTCAAACCTTAATAACTCCTCATGTGTGAATGTTGATGCAAAATACTCATTCAGTTTGTTTGCTATCTGAGCAGGATCATCAACAGTGGAACCATCGATATCAAGTGGACCACTCAGATTCATCCCCTTGCTTTTAGAGTTTATATAAGTAAAGAAATCCTTGCTGTTTTTCTTAGCATCCTTTGCCAAGGATTTCTCGTAATCTGCCTTCGCCTGCCTAACCTCCTTTGTGACTTGATTACAGACTAGCTTATATATATCATAGGCTTCTGTGTCGCCTGATATTTATATGTATCCTGTGCATTTTTCTTCTCTGTCACGAATCTCATTAGTTCATTTGACAACCATTTAGGCCTAAACCTTGAACAATATTTCTTAATAGGTATGAAACGTTTAGTAGCTTCCACTATTAATTCCTTGAATGCTTCCCACTTAGAATTTGCTGTTGGTAACATCACCAGTCGGTCCCACTGTACAGAATTTAAAAACTGTCTGAGACCACTGTAGTCACCTTTACGGAAGCAAAAACCCCTTCCTTTACCCCTGATGGTAAAATTATATCTTTATGGAAATCCTGCATCAGTACCCTGTGATCACTGCCACCTAATGGTTCCTTTATCTGCAAATTCTTAATACACGAATGATCACTGCTGATAACCAGATCAAGAGTATTGTAATTGAGCGTTTGATATCACCACGATTACCCTTTATGCAAATTCGTCGTTTAGGTCATGAACATGGACAATATGGGATCATTGTACAAGAAATAAATGTACCAATTAAAGTAAATACCATGGTTCATCAATTACCTAGAGATTTAGATGACGATCATGCCATTAACGTACATATAAAACGAAGACATACATAAATCATCATATTTAGAAGGATGTGCGCAGAAGAAAATAGTGAAAATATGGTTGTGGTATTTGATAAATTCACCTTTGTATTAATTCTACGGCATAACAGTAGGTGACGATTTCTTGAGGTCAAATGATGATAACGAACAGGAACATTCAGATGAAATTGTGGAACCTGTTAACAATGATGATGAACTATTGTTAATTCAACAACAAGCATTATTATGGTCTGAAGATAAATATTTATGTATAGCACCGGGTCAGAAATCATCTCCAACAAGTTTCATATTTGATATACATGCAGAAGAACTTTCTTTTCCAGCTATATATTTGGATTGCTGTAAGATTGTGTCCGGTTCGTGATATCGAAACGGACACAGTCATACAGCAATCCAAAATATTGATATTAAGTGAAACGTGCTTGGATAATGATTATTATTATTATTATTATTATTATTATTATAGAATTGCAAATGTCTAACTGTGGAAGAGTTTCAAATCATTGTTACCTTGCGTTATGGATTGACTACAGTCTAAGTTGGGTAATGCATACAACAAACTTGTACAAAAAAAATGAGATTTTATGGGTACTTTTTCTACTACATTAAGAATAAGTTAAATCTTAGAACAAAAGTTACCTTATTTTATGCATTAGTGGACTCCCAACTCAATTATTCAGTAAATATATGGGCACGAGCAAATAAAACAGAAATAAGGGCAATAAACAACTTAATGAATAGGATTCTGAAAATTTTAATGGGGACAAACTCTTGGAATGGCCTGAACAAGAGAAGGCAATTTTTGTTGAAACATAAAATACTATATCCAGTTCAAAAACTGAAGTTAAATCTATTCTTAAAAAAAAAATCTTAACACTATTTTTGAAGACGAATCTGCAAAGAAATGTCTCACAAAATTTAAGGAACCCAAAAGCAATTACTTTGCCTCACCCTAGCCTAGTGGTCAGGCGCGCGGGTGCATAAGTACACGTGCCTTGAGTGACTGGGGTTCAAGCCCGTGACTACTGAATACGGTGCTGTTTCTTGTAATCTGTCTATCTTGTGAACTCCTCTGACCGTTCGGTCGTCCTGGAGTATAAACATAAAATTTATTTATTTATTTTATTTTAAATAGATTTGGAGATAGGCACACAATGAATATAATAAACAACTTGTTGGCTAGCATTGATTTCAGGCTCAGGAGAAGTTACCCCATCTCCAAATTAAAATTCCTAATAAGAGAATTCTTGATACTCAGTGACACAGTAGATTAGAATTGATATGCAGATAAACTACTACCTCTGTTTACAGTGTGGAATATACTATGTGTAGTGACTTCATAGTCTTTTCTGTAAGATAACAAATTTGTTCAAAACTGTTGTAAAGGAAGAATTACAACTTGTTGTCAAGAAATTTACTTTTCTTAACAAGTTCATTTATTGTAAACGAATTCTCTTGATAAATAAAATTGTATTGTATTATTATTATTATTATTATTATTATTAATAGCCATATGGTGCAGGGAAGCCCGAGGCTTATGCTGCACCAGAAAAAAAAAAAAAAAATCCCGAGTTACCCTGAGAGACAGAGAGTCAAAAGTAGAAGGGAATCACCAAGAAAGACAAGAATGATGATATCCAGCTCAGGAACCTGGGTGTGCAAAGCCCATACTCACCAGATGTGAGCCACCGGGGTTGAACATATATTACTTAAACCATTCCAACTCGTGACTCAATTTAAAATGTCGAATGTTCGTAGTGGTGGTGTTGCGATATATCAACATGAGGGTTCAACTATCGTCAGTACATAACATATCTTTGCAACAACATAATAGCAGCAATGCGACAACGGTATCGGATGAAATTGGAGACATTTTTGGATCTTTTTGCAAATTCAATAGTGAATCTATTTTCATTGTTGACATACACATCACTCCAGGGATGTCGATAGATATAATTCAAAAATTCATAAACAAGAATTTGATGCCGTATTCTATTGAAGGTGCAAAATTATTGGAAGAGCCACTGGATCGTATACCTATAGTTCTTGCTGGTGATTTCAATCTAGAATTAAATTCTGAGGCTGGAAAGAAGTTTTGTAAATTTATGAAAGATGTCTTCAATTTAGATATTAAGTCAAACACTTTAGTAAATACTACACGTAATGGAACGACAATCGATGGAGTATTCACTCGGGAATTAAAATCATTTGAGTGTCAAAATTATATATCTTATTTCAGTTATCATAGATCAATAATTTTAGTGTTATTATAATATATTTTATACGAATTATTTCATTGTACACTAGTACAATGAAAAATTCCATTCATTGTATTTCATTGTACTGAAATTATTTTTCAATAAAAGTAATGCAGTAATACTTTTTTATTTATTTTACTGTACCAGTTTCATAATTTTTTATTTTACTGTATCAGTTTCATAATGAGTTCCTGCAGTAAAGACGTTTTTAACGGCTGCCGCTGCGACATTATCAGTGACACCATCAGTCTCAGAGCAGAGAGGCAGCAACTCATTATGTACCTGGTATATATATTTTTTAAAAATAATGTTTGCATTGTTATAATTTATAGTTTATGGACTTATTAAAAATACTTCTTATATTAATAATACCTTTACGGAATTGCTAAATTAAAAGAAAAAGATATCAAAAGCAATAATTTTAATGAATAGAAAAATCTACTAGCAGTTCTCAAAAGCGATACGATCACCTGGTAGCCTTCAACTCCATCTCAACAATTATTTTGAAATGATGATGTCGATACAACTGGGAATGTTTCTATAAAATATATCCCTGGTGACTCGCTTCCTGTTGGCAATCCTGAGGAACATAACTCTTTTTACAAACAAACCAGGTTTCTGAACAAGCCTTGCGATGACTAGTCCATTTTTTGTAGACTGAGGTGGATTTAGCAGTCTCAACAATACAAAGCATTCCGTTTTGATTTTCGTGAAGGAGAGTTTATTTAAAAATTTCACAAATTTCGTCCTTGTGTTTTTTTTTTTTTTAGATCTTTTCAATAAATGCTTGTCATTTCCCAAACGTTCGGATGTCTGCATTCCTAGAGGTAATTCCTCAGCTTTCAACCCAATTTCAATATCCTAAAGCATATTGACTTATTATTCATCATATAGATATGGCCGTCATTCAGTGTAGCCACGTGTTCTGGAGCTCCTGAATGTTGAGTTATTTTAATGTGTTTAAAGTGTTTTCTTCCACTGAAAAAGTGTACCAGCTAAAAGAACTTCGCAAGAGGATTACGTGGGTAAAAAAAATTTGTTATTACGAGGGTTATCTTGTCTGCACTCTCTCGTCATTTACCAAATCCCTTTAGGCTTAGCAGTCTGCTAACGCTTTGCTGTAGCCACACGCGCATTGTTAACAGTTAGGCCTAGTGGATATTGCTGTGTATACGATACGTATATAAATTTTTGAATTGATAATCTGTCCAGTAATAATGGCTTGCATCTTCTTCCTCAGGTAATGTTTTATTTTATATGATTTCTTGGCTGATTTTATCAATACGATACAATATTTCCAACTCCCCGGGGATTTTCTGTATTTGCCGTTCAGTTTTTCACTGTCTTCAAGGACGCTGCTAATCCTTTAAATCGTAATTACCTTTGGTTTCTGCAGCCATGAGCGAACCTACTACTTGCACAGGGTGTGGTTATCAAGTTGACTATGTCCTCGTGTGCACTTCGTGCAAAGCCGTTCGCCTCTGTGGGCAATGTAGCCCATACGCTAATCTGAAAAGACTCGCAAAGAAAATTAAAAATTCTTGGAAATGTCAACTTTGCAAACAAGCAGAAAATGACTCGAGGAATATCGATGACACTTCACCTAACTTACAAACCGATCCGGAGTGCGTATCCCTTCGGGATTTTATTCAGCTACGTGATTCTGTAAACGAAATTCAGACCGCAATCTCTCAACTTTCTGCTGAGTTTACACAGTTAAAGGACTCAGGGCAACAGAGAACCGACATCACAGGTGCGAAACCTGACGAACTTCTAGAACTGAGGATACCTGAACCCGGTGTGTCATATTCTGGAACCAAGGACGCAGTTGTTGAGAGTACCGAGCGGCTGATCTCCAGATTTAATCAGCTTGAAAATAAATTATTAAACTTCAGGACACCCTCATCAGAAGCAATAGCGAAAATAGATCATGGAAATGAAATCTCAAAAGCACAACTGGCAGAGCTACAAGACGACATCACAGTGCTACACAAAGAAAACAAGGAGATGAAATTTATACTCCTTGATATCTATAATAAGATCGAACTGAGTAAGCTAGCAGATCCGAGCAAACTCACTAACCTTCTGAACTCAGACGAACTTCGTAGATTATATAAAAATTATCCAAAGGCCATTACAGTATCAGTCTGCCACGAATGTAGCAAAAAATCAATCCCCAGTCCTCCATCAGAAGCTCCAGGTAGGAACGAATCTGAAAAACGGACATAGGATTTCGTCGAGCGCCATCTCCTCACTCCAGCCAGCTTCTAAAAACAGATGGGAAAGGACAAAAACCATCCACAAAAGTGCATCATTCACGTGCGCTCAAGAAGAACCTGAAAAGGGCAACTGATATTAATCACCACTCAACAAATGAGAGGTTTCCACAATTACAGAAGCAGGCTCCACCTACGGTCAATGGCACCGCATGCATAAACTCTCTTACTTGCAATAACGAATTCTCTACCTCTATGCCAATGAGGCAAAAGTCATCATTTCCACCTTCATACCCAACTCTTGGCAATGCCTGTCCTGTCATACCTCATTCGCAATTCTCATATTCACAAGGCCTGGGATTAAGTGTCGGAGCGAATTCAATATTCGAACCAGCGGATTCCTCCACATTACAATTTCCACTCCCAGTTCACCCCACTGCATATCCATCCTATCCTATGCAACCAGAGGAAAGTACAAGTAGGAACCTCAGAGTGAGCCAACGAACAAGTACGGCTTCACGTGAATGGCTTCGAATTGGCACATCGACCAACTCCAAACTGCAGCCTTCCCACACACCTCCCAGACGGCAGAAGTCCAGATCCTCTAGCGGACTTTTCGTATCTCGCTTAGCCCCAACTACCACAGCAAATCATGTTGCTGAAGTTCTACGTGATCAACTAAACCTTCGACTAAAGGTGCAGCAACTTCACACCAGGAACCCCCGCTGCGCATCGTTCAGGGTTGAATGCGCACAGGACCTGTTCAATTTAATTGGAACCGAATCTATATGGCCTATTGGCACCATTATTCGACCCTACTATAATAGGAGAACCAGTCACCTTCCCCAACCTCCACTTCTGCACCAAAACCAAGTCTGCATCATCACTACCCACAGCTGACTGGACTTGTTCCCGGACAACTTCCAAAGATCTCAACAGTCCTCCTTTCGTACCACTGCTCTGCCAAACCCCACAGTTAAGGCACCACTCCGCCATGATAAGAGTATCCTGAGTCCCCTAGGTGATGGACCCCATAAAATACCAGTCCATATTTCGTCAGGACGTCGAGCCGTTCGCTTTCGAACACGCCAACTCAGAACACCTCCAATCAGGACGGAAGTTCGTCGAACACCTGTCATCAGGGTCTACTTCCAAAATATCAGGTCCATTAGGAACAAACTAGACTCAGCAGAACAGATCTTTCTCTCCCAGGTCGCTGATGTGGTCTGCCTCGCAGAAACGTGGCTTCAACCTAATCAAGATACACTCTTCTGCTCAGCTATTGCTGGTTACAACATGCTGTCTGCATCCAGGGAGCAATCTAGAGGCGGTGGAGTAGCCATACTGTACAACTCCTCCCTATTCTCATATGAGAATTCGACCTCAACTACAACTGAAGATTTCGAAGCGATTATAGTCTCGCTACGCTTCCACTCCAGCCACATTGATATCGCATCTGTGTATACTGTGTATATTCCCCCAGGGCCTACAATTGAAATTATTGAAGATTGGGGAATTGGCTCTTAAACCATCTTCGTCCGTCTGCACAACGCCTTGTTTGTGGTGATTTTAACCTGCCTCCAAACCGACATCACCTCTTTATCAGGCTCTGCGAGTTCTTCAAATCCATCAACATGATACGGGTCAATGAGAACCCCACCAGGGGATTGAACCTACTGGATCTCGCTTTTGATTCAACACCATGCACAGCTGAGGATGATCCCATCGCATTCTTCCTGTCTGATCACCAGCCCATAGTGTTGACATGGTCATTGCAGGTGCCAAACTTCAACATCCCTGATAACAAAATAGTCAAATACGTTTCAGCACCTAAATACCTTAATCCTCAACTCTGTGTAGAAGCAGCATCTTGCATTCCTTGGGATGTCCTCATTGACTGCGACCTCAGCCTTGCAGTGACACTCCTGTCTGACTGGATTAAATCCGTCACCGACTATGCTGCCACCAAACGAGTAACAGTAACTCCCCGTTCCAGATCGTGGTGGACTGCTGATCTTAACAACAGCTTCAAAATGAAACAAGTCCTACATAAGAAATGGAAGCATACAAATGACAGTAAAGACAGAATCGCCTTTTCCCGTGCCAGGGCCCACTTTAATCGAAAGAAAGCTGACGCAATCCAAGTGAACCTTAACCGCACTTTGAGGAAAGGAAAGCCATTCTATGCTGCCCCACATGGTGGATTCAATCACATGCTTGATCCTCAAGAATGGCTCAAATACATCGCCAGATTTTCAAATACAACCACAGTCCCATCTACAGTTGTCCAGCCTGACTATGAAAACCCTTCAGATGTCCTAGGGACTATCCAGATCACGGAACAGGAGCTCATACGTGCCATCAATTCCCTTCCCACAACAGCCACTGTTGGGGAGGATGGAATTCCACAATTTATGATCAAATGCTTAAGCACATTCATCATAGGCCCTCTTCTCTCGATCTACAACAGATGCCTCGCTGAGCATTATTTTCCACCCCAGTGGAATAAATACAGAGTGTACCCCATCCCCAAAAACCAATTTGCCTCAAACGTCAGCCAGTTCAGACCCATATCAGTTGCCTCTTGTCTGTTAAAAACTCTTGAAAAGGCTTTGCTACCCACAATCACTCAACAAATCCTCCAGACGAAACCACCTGAAATCCATTATGCTATCGCAGGAAAATCATCAATCACTAACTTCGCAGCCACCACAGAACGCATTCTCTCAGCATTCGAACAAAGAGCTGAGCTAGCAACCACACACCTCGACATAAGCGCAGCCTTTGATGCCGTGTCGATTCCGGCCTTGCTCCTCCTACTTAAGGAGAATTTTCACATTCGAGGTGATATGCTGTGCTTTTTGGAATCACTTCTCAGTCACAGAATACTTATTCTCCATCGTTAGCAACATACCCTATCCTGCGACATTACTGCTGGAGTACCGCAGGGGGGTGTCCTGTCTGGTGTCCTGTTCACAGCCATCATCGTGCCCATTATTGCCTCAACGAATGGTCTCCTATGCTATGCCGATGACTTCAAACTGCTGACTCCAATTAACCCTGGCGACGACCCCGCCCAGCTTAGCAACAGGATCAATTCCCAACTTAAGGATCTAGAATTGTACCTGGCAAACTTCAATCTAAAAATCAACCCTCTGAAGTCTGCTCAGGTTATATTCTCCCTTAAATCCATGCCGACAGTACTCAACGTTTCACTCGCAGGGGTACGAATACCAAACGTACCCTCGCACACAGACCTTGGCGTTCTGTTCGACCAAAAGATGTCCTTTGTCCACCAGATCGACAAACTCAGTACCAGATTTTCTCGTCTACGGTGGATCTCAAAGCAGCAGCTGCTACACGTCCGACATCCTGCCACTGTTAAAAGGTTCATCACCTCCACCGTCTACCCTGCCATTCTCTATGGTGCAGAAATATGGGCCTCTGCTGCACATACAAACCTTAAGCGGGTGTACACTGCTGAATACTGGCTACTGAAATGGGCGAATAACAAGCTTCGGCTACCTCCCGCTACCACAACTACCATGATGGCACAAGCACTCGACATCCCGAGGTTGAAGTTCCTGATCGTTGAAAAGAGGCTGGTCTTCACAGCCAAACTCATCTCAGGCCAAATATCATCTCCAAATATTTGGAATGCTTGCTCTTGGAGGATTCCACAGCCAAGCCTAAGGTCGGTACCAGCACTTGTGGCTCACCACAACAGGCTTGTACTCACCGAAAGATTTCTGCCCAAGCAGATGCTCGCTGCCCTCAACCGTGTGGACGCCGACATCGACACCATAATAAGTAAAAAGAAGGACAGACACAAGTTTATCAAAGCTCTTGAAACCTGAATCACTGCCAACTTGTATTTGTTTTTCTTTATTTGTGTTCAGCTCCTTGTTTTTATGATGTATTTGTATTTCTTTTTGCATTTGTAATCTGTATTTTGTAGCCTTTTGTATGTGTTCGCTATATTTTGTAGCCATTTGAATTTGTACTTATGTTATCTATATGTGAACCCCTGGCGCTCGTCGCCGTGATGGGATATTGTGCTGTAAATCTACTTCACAATAAAGATTTATTTATTTATTTATTTATTCAACTGGCCATTGTTGGAAAAACACTGCTGTCAGTGCTAATTGCTGCCAGCATCATCATTTTCTTACCGAACATCTTTTATATCCACTAATCAGTTTGGATTTTTCCCAGAATGGGGTAGGAAGGCTTTGGTTGAGCTTCTTTCTCATGTTTTCTGCAAACAAAATTAGTATGTCCTGTCCATTTACATCGACTTTTCTGGAGCTCTCATCCCATTTACCTGCCTTAGGTCTGCTGACTGAATCAGCCCATATTTTATTTTGTTCTCATTCGATATCCAGGTGTTTCAATTGGTAGCCTTCAAAGTTCTCTTTTAAGACCATCTGGAACCTTGCTCTAGGATGAATGGCCGCTCGGATCCTTTCCTGATAGTAGTGCCCTTGCTTATGCTGATGACCTACCTCTTTTTATCCATGGCAACTCTCGATCTGCTATTGGATCTTCCTCTAATAAAGCTCTGTTACATCTTTCTTATTTCTTGCCAATAAGTTTTCATTCTCCATAACGAAAACCAAATATGCTCTTCAAAAGCAAACTTAGCATAATCACTCCCTCTGTTAAAATCACGTATTAATTCCTTCACATGGATCGCCATCTGTGTTTTGCAATTGGCTATCCAGATATCTCTTTAACAACTCACTGACTTCAAACCTTCCGACTAACACTGGTGCCCCCAATTTCAGTTTCCCCCTACTCTTTTCTCTTATATATAAATGTTCTTCTTTCACTGACATGAAATTGTATCCAGTTTTACTGATGACGGCACACACTACATTCCATCTTCCAGTTTGAGAAACAGCTTTAATTTCTTGAATATTCAACACCAATTAAATGTCAATTTAAGTCTCATTTCTCAAAAAAAAAAATGTCTGCTGCTTCTGTGGTAATCTTTGATGATACCCATGTTTCTGCACAATACCGTGTATGATTAAACTGAATTAGCATAGTAATTCCTAACTCTACTTTGGCTTAAGCACATCACAATATTGCTTTTTTTGCAGAAAACAAATTGAGTTTTGTTATTGCTCTCTAGGCATTATTTTTCCTTTAAACACCTCCACACTCTGTACAAATCTAAGTGAAATATTGCTCCCCATCTGAGGTGCTTCCCCCAAACCTCTCTCAAGCTCCTTCACTCTATCCAAAAGTGTTGTTCCACTTTTGAATAGTCACGTAGGTATATCTCGAACATTACCATCTACTGAAATTCAAGACTAATGTCAACCAATATCTTCTATCTTCTCAGCTTTCAATTCATGTATGTTACTAAGTACTATAGGTTCTACTACCTTTGGTGTTTGGGATTTTCATAAAAAAAAAAAAAAAAAAAAGCCTTGTTAAGCTGACTGCTCATAGGAACTTGTCAGCAGGCAATTCCTCCAGTTAAGTGCCAAAACAACAAAAACTATGAGATGTCAGTGCATTGGCGAGTTACAAACTGATGC